>NW_021605455.1:172491-192960 GCF_004785775.1 Grammomys surdaster | reverse complement strand
TTTTTTTAACATGTTCACAATTGCTCTCTTCAGACACACCAGAAGAGAGCATCAGACCCCATTACAGATGGTTGTGAGCCACCATGTGGTTGCTGGGAATTGAACTCAGGACCGCTGGAAGAGCAGTCAGTGCTCTTAACCACTGAGCCATCTCTCCAGCCCAGTTATTAGAATTTTTAAAATGTTTATTTTATGCTCATGAGTGATTTGTCTGTCTGTATGTCAAGTGCAGCTGTCTGTGCAGTGTCTGTGGATCCCAGGACTGGAAGTATAGCCAGTTGTGAGCTGTCGTGTGGGTCCTGAGAGTGACGCCTGCGTTAGCCAGGGTTTCTCACCTCTGAGCCGCCACTCCAGCCCCTCATTAAGATTGCCAAAACATGCCAATGCCAAGGGCGAAGGACTTAATAGAATTTAAAAAATAGGTTCACATTTAAAATTCAGAGATTGAAGCTGGGCAGTGGTGGCGCACACCTTTAATCCCAGCACTTGGAAGGCAGAGGCAGGTGGATTTCTGAGTTCAAGGCCAGCCTGGTCTACAGAGTGAGTTCCAGGACAGCCAGGGCTACACAGAGAAACTCTGTCTCGAAAAAACAAAAACAAAAACAATAAAATTCACAGATTGAATTTTAAAATTTCTCTTGACAGTGTACTGGCTAGGATGATCTTGTATTAATGTGAAAACAGATACACAGATACACACACACACACACACACACACACACACATCTAGGAACTGTACAAAATGACAGCTCTCATCAAAGCACATGCCTACCACCCTGCACTACCATTTGTGGCCTCCCTCTTTCTTCAGACCTCCTTCCTTTCCTCAAATAGTCCCATTCTATTCCCATCTCTCTCTCTCTCTCTCTAGATTTTTAAAATCTAGAGCCTGTGTCTGGTTTGTTTTATTTAACATTAGGATTGCCAATTGCATCTGCTTTCTTGCAAATGACATAAATTGGTCAGCCACCTTATCCATCAGACACATGCAGATCCAAGTGGCACTGATATTCTACCCTGGCCCAATCAGAGTGACTGTCAACAGGAAGAGAAATAAATGCTTCTGCTCTCTCTCCTGAATGATTCATTCTTAGACCATATGCTTAGAGAGTATTCTGAAAAAAGGAAGGTGAGGAAGGTGGTTAGGGAAAGATACTCACCTGTTAGGCAAGTAGAGAGTTAATGAGACAGTTGATGAGTCTGGTTTAAGGCAGGTATACACATGTGGGAACTGTAAATATACCACCTGAATTTAACATCACGGCCACAGATGAGAAGAGATCGAGACAAGAAATAGGTGGATTGTAAGAGAAGTGGATGAGTGTATATTCTAGGACTCTGGCAACTAGGACTGGAAGGTGCAGGTCCCAAACGAAGCCTGGCTGAGCATCTATCTGTATGTTAAATATCAGATCTTCCATTCCCATACCTGGCCACAAATGCCTTCCTGTATTAGGCACAAGCAAAGAAATGTTTTACTCTTAACAGTGGGCCCAAGAGACTTGTGCATGTGCACGAGTCGCTGAAAAGACAGCAGCTTGGGAGCCTCTGGTTGCACCTACCTCATGGACTCAGAGAATGACACCATCCTGCTTAGGGATCAGGGAAACTGAACATCATTAAGATGAACGGATCTATAGAACTGACCTCGGAGAGCCCAGCCAGGGTACCCTAAGATGTATTACCTGGTCAGTGCCTGCAAGTGCACTGAACTTCCAACTGGTTCTTTCAGGCTACATTTTAAAATAGAAACTCTTTGCCTAAGATCCCCAGAGAGCACCACTGACAAGGCAGGGAAGAAATGCTGCGGAGCGGAGCGTTTCCTCAGCCGGTGAGGGAAAGTACGGCAGTCTGCACACGTGCAAGGAGGCAGCATACAGAGAAACACCCAAGAACAAACCAAACTCGTAGAAGATAGAAAGATGATAGCAGAAACGACAAATTTAATAGTAGGGTTAGAAATAAATTTGAGAACAACAACAAAAATATAACGACATAGAAAGGCAGCAGAAAAAATAATACCTAAGAACTTGTCCACACAAGCATACAAGCTAACATAAGGCTTTTGTGTTTATAAACAGAAAAATAGACATTGCTAAATAGTTATTTTATGGAAAGTCCTTAGGACAGAAGACACTTATTTCCACAATGAAAGAGTCTAATTAAAAACAAACAACAACGACAAAAAAAAAAAACCAAAAAAACAAAAATTACCCTCCCCCCCAAAAAAAAACCCAGAAATTGGTGGCACTTGCCTCTTGTGGGTGTGGCATTCAGGGGGAGGAGCTCGTCCTAAGCTTTGCTCTCTCCATCTGTGTGCTCTGACGTAAAACAACGCTCCTCACAGCTGTTCTTAAGTCACCACAGACCTAGTAAGTGCACCCCAGCCATTCCAGAGTCGTAGCACTGAGCCCTCACGTCGGCTGTGACTATATATACCTTTGCTGACTGGTCCTCTTCTAGCTTTCATTCTCCAGTGAGTGAAACTTCAAAGATATTCCTGCCTTACAGAATAAAATCTTATTTTTAAGGACCTTAAGGTAAAGTGATCATTAATAAAACAACTATCTTTGCTAAGAACAGTGACAAGGCACAAACAGGGGCTGCTAGACAAAGCTGGCTGTTCATCTACTCATTTCACTGTCCTTGTGACCATAAACTAGTGACGTAGAAAATGACCACCTTAAAATTCATTTCTAAGACAAGTGTTAAAATGGTGCTGACAATGAAGACACAGGAGTCAGAAAACAAAATACAAAGCCTCAGCACCACTAGGAGGTGACTCAGAGACTTGTTAAGTGCAATGATTTCTGCACTAGCACAAAGGGCACAGTGCAAGGACGGCAGATGTGCCCATCACGGCCAGGACTGGATCTGACATCCTGGGATGGAATACACCGTTCCATAGTCAGCACCACAAGGAAGACCCAGTAACTCATCTCTTTCAAACTCTCGCCAAAGGGTGACACCACACCTAATACCCAGTAAGTGACATTCCCACTCAATAGCACACCCTGAAGTACAACTGCAGAACTCAGTCTCACTACTGTCTACACACATTTAGCAAGAACTTCACATGGCAGTTACTGTGCTCAGTATGACCTCCATTCTATAACACACACCTAAGTTAGACACACCAAAGCACACACCATTTACCATACTGCAGAGTCAGGGGAAGTACATAACTGAACAATGTTTGTTTGAAATGCTCAAATTCTCTCTCAGGAATTTAATTTCCCTAACTTAGAGGTAACTAATACTCAAATAGACAAGAAGCAAAGCAGAAAAATAATGTTATATAATTATTATAATTATTACTGCTAAAATTTATTGTGAAAATTAGGAAAAATTCAAGATCTGTCAATACATGATCCAGCAACTATATTCCCAAAACTGAGAGTGACTTTAACAGAGACTCATTAACAGTGACCATTGTCTCTCACGAAGGCATTCCTGTACATTTCTTTCATGGTTTTGTTTGTTTGTTTGTTTGTTTGTTAGTTTGTTTGTTTTGGTTTCTCTGTGTAGCCCTGGCTATCCTGGAACTCACTCTGTAGACCAGGCTGGCCTCGAACTCAAAAATCTGCCTGCCTCTGCCTCCCAAGTGCTGGGATTAAAGGTGTGCGCCACCACTGCCTGGCGATGTGTTTTTAACTTTAAAGTAACTTTGTGAGAAAAATATTTAAGTAGATGTAATGTCAAAAGGTTTCTAAAAGCAAATCTTTCCAAATTTGATTAAATTTGCTGACATGTTATTTACCAGGAAAAACTAAATTCAACATTTAATTCAAGGATGATCTCTACTTCCAATTTTAACTCACATTTATACCTACTGCATGGGTAGTATATACTTTATATATATATATATATATATATATATATATATATATAAAGTTAACTATATTGAAAGACTTGAAATGGTTTACAATTAGCATACATTTCATGTCATTATAGTATTTCCCTTCTCTATCGGAAAAATATATTCTGCAAAGAACAGAAATAGATTATCTGATGTTATTGAATTTAGGTTGTCTTTTTTTTCTGTCACATTTTCTTAGTGTCTGGAGAAAACCATATAGGTAGCAGGTTACAAAGTGATCCAGTCAAAAAAACAAAAAAAAACAAAAAAAAAAACAAAAAAAAACCAAAAACAAAAAACTTCCTATAGTACATGTCACTAATTATGGCAGTAATTGGATTTGAAATAATATCTAATGAGAAAATCCCCTGAAAAGAGGAATTACCTCACAGCAAGCGTGGGATGGGCATAGAGGCAGCCGAGGGTAACTCTGGAAGGTCAGAAGTGAAGACATTTCCTAGGGAACCACTAAATAAAGTACTTACTCTGTGGGAGCTCCTGGGGCAGTCACAGGAAGAACGGCAGTGGGGAGTGCAGGGCATACCACAGAGGCTGGCACCTATGCCATGTACAGAACTTATAGGAAAGGCATATTCTAGATGTTCTGGATCCCAACCAGAACTCTGGGACTTCTTCACCTGGTACTTGATTAACCTTTGTGAGAGTCTCAGGAAAAGGAAGGGTTAATTGGCACTAGAGATTTGAACTTATAAATTCTTTTTTTTTTAATTTAAAACTTGTTAATTAGTGTGTGTGGTTGCTCACATAATGTATATACATATCTGCCACAGTGCATGTGTGAAGGTTAGAGGACAGCCTTGTGGGACTGGTTCTCTCTTCCTGCCTTTATGTGGGGTCCAGGGAACAGGTCACCAGCTAGCTAGGTAAGTGGTTTTACTCACTGAGTCATCTTGCTGGCCCTCGTAAACCCTTAGTTTTCCAATTTCTGTTAGCCGTGTTACTATTTTTAAAAAATCTCCGATCTGTAAACACTTTATATATTCATATCTACTTCCTTTGAACCTGCATGTAATTAGTTACTAATTCATGCTTGCTCTGCACATATATATTTGCTTCTGTGAACAGATGTTCAAAAGCACATAGCCAAGTCTTTCTTTACTCCTGCCTCAACTACTCTGCAATGTCTCTCATACCGATGGCCACAGTGTTAGTTATTCCTGGTCCTTGTTTCCCTTTAAAAAAAAAAATCTTCTGACTGTATTCATGTATAAAATATCCTGTGAGTTAAGTTTAGAAATACTTTTCATAGAGAACACAAACTGAGTATATTCACAGTAAGTTAGTTCATAGGAAACCCACCCTGACTATGACTCACTGCAAAATACAGGAGCAGCCCCTTTCCAGTAGCCTGCAAACCAAACACAAACCACCAAGTAAGCTCTCTGTGCCTGAAAAGACCATCAAAGCCTGAAATGAAACTATACATCTAACTTCTCTGTCCTTAACTAAAGGTCTTGGCAGTTCAGTTTCATTCAATTCCCAGCAAGCTCACATTGTACTGTCTTCAGTCAAACTTTCTAAAAAATAAAAACCAAGAGAGGAGACAGGTTGGGATTGTGTGGGAATGGAAAGACTCAAAGGCAAAGGCAGAGTGGAGTCAGGAGATAGAGTCAGAACAAACTCAAAATTAACCCTTCCCATCAACAATCTCATTAGTGAGGCCTTACTCATTATCCCCCAAAGCCTGCAACAGCAAGCCTCTATTCAAAATGCCTTCAAAACACTGCTGGGGTAGTACTTAAGTGAAGCAGACTTTTCTTCTTCACAACTCTCACTTAAAATGTCTGTTAGCACCTGTGTACTCAAACAGCATAGTTGGCAACAACACACTGAATACTTCTACACAGCTTTGATAAAATACACTCAGCAATATAGTGACCCATGCAAGAAAACAAAGATCAGCTGGGCAGTGTGTGTGTGTGTGTGTGTGTGTGTGTGTGTGTGTGTGTGTTGGGGGACACAGGGGGACATGTCTTCAATCCCAGAGGCAGAGGCTGGGTCAATCCAGTTTACAGAATGAGTTAAAGGACAGCCAGGGCTACTTAGAGAAACCTTGTCTCAAAAACAAACAAACAAAAACAAATGATCAAACAAACAAACAGAAACAAAAAAATAAAAAAAAGCAAAAATCCAACCAACCAACCAACCCAAAACCAAAACAGATTAAAATACAGCTCATTACCATACCTCCCCAAAATTATAAAGATAGGCTTCTATCAATAGATGTAAGAAATATCATTATCTCAAGGCAAAGTCATAGCTGAATTTATGCTGTAGACAAGAAAACAACTGCCTGTTTTAAGATGTGAGCATTGAGCCCTCCCCGCCCTTCCTGTCCCTCTGTATTCTTCAAGAGATAAACCCATGTACTGTGCTCCCTCTGCTGGCTCTGTAGCTATGGCTGATCCCAGTCATGGGAGATCTGCTATGCAATCTCATTAGAACACACTGGAAGGAACTAGTTTGCTCTGTTTGGGGCCTTAAACTTGTAAACCAGCTCCTCCTTTGTGTCTGAGGAACAGACAAATGATATAATGAAATTAAACAGTATTTTCAGAGATGGAACACCTGGCCCCTGACTCCCAACACAGTGCAAGAGCTGTGTGACCCACTATCTAAATCCTGAAGCATGCTACTTGCCAGACGGACTGTTTTCTGTCCTAGTCATGACTGATATGGGAATGAGACCAAGAGTGGATGGTGCCCAGTTTAAGGAGGCAATTGGAGATTTCCCAAAACAGCAAACACTTAACACCTCTCCTAATATGCTTCAAGTATTTACTTAAAACCCGTATCACAGTTTTTGGCTTGGATCCATGGTCACCCTAATGTCTTCAAGTCAGTAAGGAAAATGTGGTCATTTTGCTATTCTTGTCAATAATGAAGGCAACTAGGAGGAAAAGGAAAGGCAGGTGATAAGGTGGCCATCCAAACAGTGACCAGCACAGGGCTGGGACTTGCAAGAACTCGCCATCAAGAGTATTGTAGGGCTCAGTGGGGGAAGGTGTCTTTATGAGTTTGATCCTCAGAATCCACAATGTAGGACAGAACTGACTCTCATCTCATGTTATCTTCAGCTTTCCATACATGTGCCATGGCATGTGTACATCCCACACACACATAACAAACACACACAATTTTATATAAAAAGAGTAATCTACAATACACATTTCTGTCCCTGCTTCAGAGAAAAGGTCAGAAACATCTATCTCTACTACATCCTTTGACTCCGACTGCTTGCATTCTTGATCAAGAGAGACACTGACAGCAAGTGACACTCTCTCTCAGTCCTAATACCCCAGCTCCTAGAAAAATGAAAGCTTTGGGCAAAAGATACCAAGCATGAAACTGTTTTAATTCCCTGTTTATTACTAGAGTGGAGAGGGTAAATCTTTATTTTCAGTAGCGTAAGTATCATGCGCTACACCATAGAGATTCATCAGCCAACAGTATAGGTTACAGAATATTTGATTCCAACTTGCTTTTATGTAATATACTTAATTATTTGTCAAGTAGTCTGTTTTTGGAAAATTGGTAGCTTATTGCTAGCCTGATAAGAAGACTATTTAGACAGACACAAACTGTCTGGGATTACAAAATCTAATCTGTTCAGACTAAAAGTAAATATTTATTCAGCTAGAATATACAAGTCTAACTTTGTGAGGAAGAAACGTTTGTTTCTCAATGAAAGATACAAATTGTTATCTCAATCATGCACCATTTATATTCATCATGAAGTTTGAATTCTGTGTTCATTTTGAATCTGGAGGTGATTAGCTGTTACTTCTGGGGAAAGGGATTCTGGAAAAGCATTTAAATCAGAGAACAGAGTTGAAAGAAGCATCTTCTCAATTACTTACCAGTAAACAACAAATGTCAACTTACAGAAAGGAAAGGTGGCCTACAAGTAAACCAGGCACTTCCAATTTTGCTTCTATTGCTGGGATAAACATTAGGCCAAAAAGCAACTTGGAGAGAAAGATGTTTGTTTTCCATGTTCCAATCCCAGTCTATCACTGACTCAGGGCAAGAGCTCAAGCAGGAGCAGTGACAAGAGCTATGGAGGAAACGGCTCACTGGCTTACTCTCCATGGCTGCACAGGACCACCTCACCAGGCATGGCACCATCTGTAAAGGGCTGAGTTCTCTGAAATCAATCATTAATTAAGAAAGTGCCCCAGAGACTTGTCTACAGGAAATCTGATGGTGGCAATCCCTCAATTAAGGTTCCCCAGATGATTCTACTTTATTTGAAGTTGATTTAAAAAAAAAAAAAAGCCCAGTACACTGGCTTTGAAATGTTTGGGATTGGGCTAGCAGTTAAGAGCACTTGTTCTTGCTGAGAACCTGGGTTCAGTTCCCAGCACCCACACAGTGGTTCACAATCTTCTGTAACTCCAGTCCCAAGGGATCTGAACCCTTCTTCTGACCTCCATGGACACCAGGCACTGAAGTGGTGCACATAAGTACACATAGGCAAAACACTCATACACATAAAATAAAAAGAGAGAGATGGATGGAGGGAGGGAGATGATGGATAGATGGATGAGATACAGAGATAGGCAGACGGTTAGATAGACAGAGATATATTCAAGGTGAACCGACAAGTGAATGTGAAGTTTAACCATGTACAATTAAATAACACTCTGTGTGTTATGGACACTAATGGTTATAAACTAAAATTAAAGCTAAAAACAAGCTCATTACTCATCTTGTAAGGAAAGGAATTAAAGGTTAACCCAGGCACACTAGAGGCCATACACTGGCTCTTATACCTATGAGCCCTGTGGACTGGGACATGCCACTTTTCTGAGACTTGATTTCCTTACATGCAATGAAGGTGACTAGTGACAGACACTGAGTAAAGAAACAGTGTGTCAGCTACAATGACCAGTGTGAAAACCCTCAGCACAGAGCCAATGGGTCAGGCTGCTGCGCACTGGCTGAGTCCTGGCCAGGAGATGTGGGCTATGAGCTACCAGCTACTCTAAATGTTGTAATGTTTCTTATTAGGGTTTAAAAGTTAACACATTGTGTGTACGTGTGTGTGTGTGTGTGCCACAGTGTACATAGGATCATAGGACAACTTATGGGAATTGGTTCTCTCCTTCCACCACACAGGTCCTGGAGACAAGGCTCAAGTTGTGGCCATGTGTCCTTGATTGGTAAGACATCTTAATGCCCCTTGTTATATGTTAAGAATACTGTGCAAAGCTATTGGTATACAGTTTCTGTTTTGAAGAATCAGAAATATATATCATAAAAGTGGCTTGAATCAAGATTGTGCTTATTTCTCAACTGACTGTCTCAAAAAATAAAAAGGAAGAAACAACAAAAATAAAAAGGAAAGAAAGTAAAAAAAGAGATGTAGTCTGGCCAGAAAAGTCAAGAATAGAGGCTAAGATGATTTTACAAGAGAAACTTGAGGCAAATAAGTAAATAAATAAATACATGTTTTCCAAGAATATCACAGCTTTAATGTTGAATACTACATTTACATGTCAATTAAAAAATCTAATTTTGAAGTAAGTGTACCTTAATTTGGTTGTGACTCCCTGCACTCTATAAGAGAGACCGACTGGTTTATAATAAAGAACCTCCACAACAGAATGTTCTTATATCCAGGATACAGAATTATGCCGTGTATGATCTTGTTTAGAGGAGAACCAATTTTGTTGAACTTTGCTGAACTTCATGGAATGAGGGGATGGGCCTTGACAGTAAAAAGCCTCTGGCCACTTCCAGCCACTCCCTCTCCGCCCTGGCTGCCATGCTGTCACTATCATTACTGTGCTGGCAGTTTTATGTCAACTTGACACATGCTAGAGCCACTGGAGAAGAGGGAGCCTCAGTTGAGAAACTGTGTCAATAAGACCAGGCTATACACAAGTCTATAGGGCATTTTCTTAATTAGTGATTGATGGGGAGGACCCAGCGCACTGTGGGTGGTGCCATCCCTGGGTTCTATAAGAAAGCAGGCTGAGGAAGCCATGAGGAGCAAGCCAGTAAGTAGCACCCCTCTATGACCTCTGCATCAGCTCCTGCCTCCAGGTTTCTGTCCTGCTTGAGTTCCTGTCCTGACCTCCTTTGATGAACTGCGATGTGGAGGCAGAAGCTGAAGAAACCCTTTCCTCCCCAAGTTACTTTGGTCATGGTGTTTCATCACATCAACAGGAACCCTAAGACAGATATGGATGCTACCCTTCTGAAACTGTAAGTTACAATGACCTGCTCTGGTTGCCTTGGTCATGGTATTCTATCACAGCAATGGAACTGTAGCTAATACAGTGTTCTTAGCAGAAATAACAGACTACTTTTCTCCAGGCCTGCCATGTGAGTACACTGTAAGACAGCACCCACTGAAAACCCAAGGGGACATCCCTGCAGGACAGCATCCCTGTGGAGAGTTTTGTGCTGAGCACTCAGTCTGGTATTTGTTAGGCAGCTAGAGCTGAGTAGGACATGGAGCCACACTGCTAAAGCAGACACTCTCCCTTCCACTCCAAGTCAACACAGGGTTCTTGGCTCCCCAAAACCAGCAGTAGAAACTTTCTCTTCCATGGGAAAAACATCAGCAAAGTTTTCCCATTTCTTGCTGTTATTTGCTCACACTGTTCTGTCTGCTAGGGAGGGGTCACCTTTCTCCAGGGTTCGATGTAATACAGCTGAGTCTGTGCTCTCAGTTGTGGCCACAACTCCTCCCACACGGAGACCATTTACAAGCAAACAATCTAAAGGAAAGCTCACTCGTCTAAGGATTGATGGCTGAAGCAGTAGAGAGGCAGGAATCTGTACTCTAGCATGGGGCTAGTGTTTAGAGTTCATCAGCAGATCTCAGAGTTGCAGACAATTGCCAGAGTGCTTCTGAAACAACCACAGTCCAGGAAATGATAAAAACAAAACTACAGAGAGATGGGTAGTGCCAGAAAGAAGGGCTTGTTCTGGATGGGATGGTCAGGATGGCCTCACAGAGGAGGTGCCATTCAAGCAAAGACCCGAAGAAGAAGGTGTACAGTATGCCGAGACTGAGGGAAGAGGCATTGCAGGAAAAAGGAACAGGAGATGTTAGTGGCCAAAGAAGGATATGCTCATTCACCCACTGATAACATCACAAATCTCTTCTGAACATTATTTAAATCTTAAAATATCTAAATCACATTTCCATTTTTATATGCTAAGAACACCCCTTTCTAGCTAACAAGCTTTACACTTCTTATTTAGAACATAAAATTAAATGGCTAACTTACTCAGCTGTCTCTTACAATGACTACCGGATTGTCTGCGGCAGAACAGAAATTGGGTTTGAAAAGCGCAATGCTAATGGAGACATCCTTAAGGAATTACTTGTTACAACATGAGAATTATTATAGTTGGTTATCTGTCATGTGACTCTGAAAACCTGTCTCCCTTTGAGAAGTGAGGATGGTCTAGATGGCACTGGGGCGTGAAATAAGGCACATTAGCTACCAATATGTAAATATTCAGTGTTAGAGTAATCGGAAAATAATCATATTAGCATTGAGCGCTTGACATTTAACAGGTATTATGCTAAGCGTTTTGGATGAGTCACCTCATTTATAACTGACCTGATGCCCAGGAAGTGAGGCTTCCCTACTGTCCCCATCTGTGGTAAGTTTTAAATCTAGACATAGAATTACCAGAAAAAAAGTCTCAATTGAGGGATTATCTAGGTCTGACTGGTCTATGGGTATGTCTGTGAGGACTGCCTTGTTTGTTAATTGTCACAGCCCATTGTGGGCTACAGCATTCCCTAGGCTGGTCCCAGACCTGTGAGGAAAGGCAGCTGGCATAAGCAGCAAGCAAGCATCCTTTCCTCTCTGCTCTTAACTTGGCTGTGACGTGAGTTGCTCTTGTGTCCTTGCCTTGACTTCCTTGCAGGAATGGACTTGGATGTGGACCTCTACAATGGAGCTGGAACTGTAAGCCAATCACACACTTCCATCCCCTGACTCGCTCTTGTTTGGGATATTCTCATCACAGTCACAGAGATGAAATAGAACACTATCTTACGTGGTAATTATCACCAGCTTTTCTGTGGCAGAACTAGATGCACGATGATAACCTGACTTGACATCTAAGTATACAAGACCACAGAAACACCAGTGGCTATTCCTGCATGTCCTGGTGGAGTACTGATACCTACCTATTTGCAGTTTTACTTTTGCTTTGGCCTTTGCACTGTTTCAGGGTTAGACCAGGCTCTTGTACATGCATGCAGCTGTACCCTCAGCACAATGTATCACTTCTGATACTAAGGACTTTAATTTTCTCTAATCTTTGTGCTTTATTAATGACGTGCAAGTAATTAGGAAGTGGGGATGCCACATGTCCTGATGGAGTGAGGACAGTCTCACGTGTGCAGATCTGTCCTGTTTCCACCTCACGGGCTCCCTCTTATGATCACCTCCTTATTACTCAGTTCCCCTTTGTTCTCCCATGGCCTTTCTTGTTGAACAGTGAGACGCACTAAACTGCCGAATTCTCTCCGGGGCCAGGGCACCCACCTCCGTGCTTTGGCTCTCAATATTTGAATCACAGCCCTTTTCTCCATTTTAAATGGCTCCAGACTCTTCTATTCCCACATCTGATCTCAGCTCTTCCCACGTCCTGTCCCGTTCCCTGCTCTTTTCTACTAAATGCATCCTTTGTGTCTCTTACCCACTCTTGCCTGTATTTTCTTTCATCCCACCCCACACTTGGAACAAGCTTACTAGTCCTCTAGTACCTGCCTTCCCATCAGTGTTCAAAAGCCACACTAGTCAGAACCCTACCTGAGAGCACCCATCTCCGCACATGTCCTATTAATGAACTAACTCAGTCACAAGGACTCTTTAAGGCTCCAGTCTGAACACTGTAACTCACAGCTGTGTGTCTCACCATATTCTCTCACATCAGAGTGAATGTCAGTTCCTGAAACCCGACAGAGGAGGAGCTTTCAGCTCTACCTTTATCTATCAAACAAATGCACAATGCACAGAGATCGTGTAACAGTCAGAAATCCAAACACTGCCCAAGAGGGCACAGAGACAAAGTCATGGTGGTCACTTGATTGTCAAAGGACAGATCACACTCACTGACGCAAAGGGAGTCACTCTGAGTGTCATGGGAGTTGGTAAAGTAGAGTCCTGGTGTCACCCACTGATGTTACTCCATCTGTTCAACTCTAAAATCCACCTCTGTGCCCCTTAGCTCAGACTGGCAGGACAGTGACACTATACAGAGGAAAGCTGGGAGAGCAAGGTGACGACAGGAGCCAGTACACTGCATCAAGGACCACATTCTGGTATAAGGAACTGAAGCCTTGGCATTTCCACTAGGAAGTTATTTATTCTTACCTTAGATTAGAGAGGGTCTTGCTATGCAGCATGAGCCTAGAACTCACTACTTAGGCCAAGTTGGCCTCAAAGTTGTGGCAATTTTTCTGCCTTGTCTTCCTGAAACAGGAAGACTTCAGAAAGATAAAACTCAATTCTCCATAGAGTTAGAAAGAACAATTCTCAAATTCATTTGGAATGGAAAAAAAAAAACAGGATAGCGAAAACTATACTCAAAAATAAAAGAACCTCTGGGGGAATCATTATCCCTGACCTCAAGCTGTATTACAGGGCAATAGTGATAAAAACTGTATGGAATTGGTAAAGACAGGCAGGAAGATGAATGGAATAGAATTGAAGACCCAGAAATGAACCTACACACCTATGGTCACTTGATCTTTGACAAAGGAGCTAAAACTGTCCAGTGGAAAAAAGACAGCATTTTCAACAAATGGTGCTGGTTCAACTGGAGGTCAGGGTGTAGAAGAATGCAAATCAACCCATTCTTATCTCTTTGTACAAAGCTCAAGTGCAAGTGGATTAAGGACCTTCACATAAAACCAGATACACTGGAACTAATAGAAGAGAAAGTGGAAAGTGGGGAAGATTCTTGAACACATGGACACAGGGGAAAAGTTCCTGAACGGAACACCAATGGGTTATGCTCTAAGATCAACAATTGACAAATGAGACCTCATAAACTTGCAAAACTTCTGTAAGGCAAAGGACAAAATGGCAACCAACAGATTGGGAAAAGATCTTTACCAACTCTACATCCGATAGAGAGCTAATATCCAATATATACAAAGAACTCAAGAAGTTAGACTCCAGAAAACCAAACAGCAGTATTAAAAAGTTCCCAGGGACTAAACCACCAACCAAAGAGAACACATGGCTCTAGTAGCATATGTAGTAGAGGGTGGCCATGTCAGGCATCAATAGGAGGAGAGGCCTTGGTCCTGTGAAGGCTCGAAGCCCCAGTGTAGGGGAATGCCAGGGCGGGAGGGGGGGAGTGGGTGGGTAGGGAACACCTTCATAGATTCAGGGGGAGGGGGGATGAGATAATGGGGGTTTCAGGGGGTGGGGAACTGGGAAAGGGATAACATTTGAAATGTAAATAAACAAAATTTCTAATAAAAAAAGAAATAATAAATCTAAAACAATGAAAAGTAAACTTTCTTCAAATTTTTGAAAAAGAAAAAACTACCAACCAAGCAAACAAACAAAAAGAAAACCAAGATTGGGCTGGGATGTAATTATACTTCTGGGAAATAATTATAGTTTTATAAACACAGGGCACCAGTAGAAACTTTTCCTAAGTGGACAACCTCAGACAATGCCATCTGATAACCAGGTTATGAATGACCGCATGATAGCCACACGCAGTGCCATTACATATGTGTGGGGGGAAGGTGAATTTTATGTCTTTGTTTCTGGGGACTGTGACACACTTCCACGTATTCTAAATGAATAAGGCCACTTGACTGCAAAGACTACTTGCTGATCACTTTCCATTCTTGAAGGCAAATTACACTACTCCAGTAAGCACATGTTCTGACACACGGAAAGCACAATTTTTGTCTATCAACGGTTTCCCTTCAGGAGTACAAATGCACTAAACAGGACAGAGATAAGCAATGACTGTAAGAGTCTCCTTGATCGTTGGGATAACACTCTCACTACCACTGAGCGAGGCGGCCATCATCTTGGCTGAAGAAGGAATTGAGAATGAAGGCCACATAGAGTGTTCTCACATAAAGTAACATGTAGAAAGGGCAGGAGGTACAAGTTCCCCATCCAGGAGTGAGTTCTGTCCGGTCCAACCAGTTCTGTCTCCTTTAGCCCAACAAAGTAAGATGGTGTGGTACAGGAGGCATGTGCTGTCTGGAGGAAGTGTGACACACAGACAGAAACGGGGGTGAACCTTTAAGATCTGCCTGTTCAGAAGAAGAATGGGTACGAGCTTGGTATGGCAGCACACACCAGAATCCCACAAGGCAGGCAGATCTTCATGAGTTCAAGGCCACCTTAGTCTACACTATGAATTCCAGGCCAACTGGGAATATATAGTAAGACCTTGTATTTTATTATTAGAATTATGGATACAGATGCCCACTTTTTGTCTGTGTTTAAATTCTGTGCAAACTTCTAAATAACATATAGAATACCAAAGAAGCTTTAGTAACAGACTGTTCTCATAATCTTGCTCCAAAGTACATTAAAAACCAAGCAACCTGTACTTTCCATGAAACAACGAGCTAAGCCTGGAAACAGTACCTAACTGGCATGTGGGCAGGCAAAGCAGTAGGAGGCCAAGACTGGACGACACAAAGGGCACAGGCCAGTGTGAGTTCCTGCCAGAAACTGGAGCAGTTCAGTGAGAGCACAGGCTCATCATGGGACCGACCTGATGCACAGACAGCTCGCTCTTCTCAGTGTTACACTCGAATGAGGAAGGAATGGCTGAAGCTCTGACTATGAAGTAAGATCTCTCGAAACAACCACAGCAACGGGAAATACTGATGATTCTTGCAACAGTCACACAAGTGTTACACAACATTTAGTAGCTGGAATATCTCTTGCATTTGCTGCTTGGTGCCAGGCACAGAAATTGAAAGTGAATCTTCAGAAAGACTACTTTAAAGCTGAGGAAGACGGGAAGTCTTCTCTTCAAGTCAGTCATAGCACATAAATGCTTCCACAGCCTGTATGTTCAGTAACACAGTGTTGGTTAAGATGTGAAAACGGCGAGCAGAAAGCACCACAGAGCAGACGAAGGCCCCTGTGCTACCGTGACGAGCATTTAACGCACAGTGATGATCTCTGAGTAGACACTTTTGGATCCTAAGGAAAAACTCCAGAAGCTTTGGTACAATTAGCTAAACTACAGTGAGTCCTCCCCAGACCTGCTTTTTTCTTTAAAGTCAATATGTAGAAATATCTTTTTCTGTACTTTTTAATTCAGGTTTTACATTAATTTACTAATCTTTCTCTTACTAGCTAACTTTTTGCAGAAATGACACTAAGTATCATTGTAGCTCCAGCAATGTCCTCTAATCGTGACGTGAGAGGATGAAGACCGCAGGAGGCTTCACCAGGCCGAATGGGCCACCCAGGCAAGGCACATACGGCTCTCTGCCCAGACTCCCAGTGCTCTGACCACTGAGTGCTAGGACACAGACCATGCCTTGAGTGCCAAGGAGGGCAAGAGGGAGGGTTTGAATTTCCTTTGGTTTTTAGTATATATTACTTGAAACACTTACACACGAGAAGGTAAATGATCAGCATGAAGAGCATCAAGAGCATGAAAGTCCCAGTTTTAGTATCTCAGACTGAAACTGTAAGTGGGTACACAACAAGTAAGTGGGTACACAATGTAAGCCAACACCTTCAAGACTATGTAATTGCTATCTGTACAGAGTGGACTTTCAAGGATCATTAAAGATAGCACCAAATCCCCAGGAAAACTTTACTTAAAGTCACTTAGTCACCAAACAGGGGAATGATAAGGAAACAAGACTTGTCAGTCACCATTCCAAATCATGTTCGGTTGCTGACTGCTGGTTTTTCCTCCTACCTCCCAGTAGTAGGTGAAAGCAGGACTTATCTTTGGGCTACCTTGGAAATCTATATAAATGCTTATTTTATAAAATCTGGTTCAAACATCTGAGAGGGCTTAGGATGTGGTTCAGTGGTAGAGCAATTCCTAACATGTGTGAGGCTCTGGTTTCAATCCCAGCAGGCGGGGGGTGGGGAGGGGAACGATAGGATCAACCCCAAACAAAAGCCAGTGCTGGAAGGGAGAGTAACTATGGGGTGGGGAACAGGAAGTTAAAGTTGGGGAGAAAGAGAACATGAGTATCTCACAACCACTCTACTATGAGAACCAAAATAATTCAAGCCTCTACAGAAATTAAAAAGAGACTTGGCGCCCCCAGGCCAAGTCTCTAGTCTAATGTAAGGAGCTGAAGCTGAGCAAAGCCGGAGAGGAGGCATCTGGGTTGAGCAGCTGGCTCTAGGATGCTACACAGAAGTTTAAAGAACAAAAAAGTGCTTCCTGTTTACATAAAATCCAGATCCAAAAGTCCCACTTTTAGAAAGTATCTCTGACTGAAACTGTAAGTGGGTACACAACAAGTCCAAATTTAGATACAATATAGCTAAAATGTACAATAAATCCAGGTTTGAAAGTGGCTTTAGTGTAGGCTGAAATGAAAACAAGGGGAGTTGCTTAACTGCCTCATACTCCTGTGAAAAGCCATAGAGCCAGGAGCCAGAGTGGTCCAACTCTACAGGTGACCTTTCTACTTGTGGCAATTTCTACTATCACTCTGTGTATCTGTGCCTTACCCACAAAATAGAAATATAAGATAGCATCTCAGAGAGTTATGTTGAAGACTAAAGCAATAATTGCTAATTAGAATTGCATTTGTTGGAGAGATCAGGAAATAACAGCTATTACCAATGACGACACTCTGCATGGATACACTGTATCACATGCGGCCTTTAAAAATCCACATAGTACAGCTAAGGTTCATTTAAAATTAATTTTAATGAGCTAGCTCTTATAAACAGCTCTTTTGTGACATGCAAATGCCCTCCAGTTTAAGACCAAGCTAAGAACACACATGGAGACACGCCCACACAACATTCTCCAATAAGCTAAGAACATACAAGGAAACATGCCCACACATCACACATGGAAACATGCCTACACATCACACATGGAAGCATGCCTACACATTATACATGGAAACATGCCCACACATAACACATCATTCTCCAATTCATATTTCAGCTCAAACAGGAAGGAGTAAAGAATGTAACAGAGCTGAAAAACTTAAACCTCTACTGGTTTTATTTTCTGAGATAGGGTTTCACCATGTAGTCCTAGCTGGCTGGGACTAGGCTGGCCTTGAACTCAGAGATACACCTACCTCTGCTTCCAGAGTGCTGAGATTAAAGACATGCAGCACTACACCCAGCTCAAACTCTGAAATTGGAAGTTATCTGCTGAGAACCATGGAGTACATGTGTGGTGAGACACATTCATCTTTACTATGCTGTGACAGTCAGGAAGATAGAAGTCTGATCACAGGGACTCCAGGGAGGCTGCAATTCAACTGCCAGCTTTTGGATCTCTGCCCAGCCGTCCTAACTTCCTGGATTCTCTCTGCTTCCTCACCTTTTGTAGCCTAGAAATAAATAATCTTGTCACTGTAACTCAGAGGGATGGGATTAGACTGAATGTGATTTTCACTGTGTAGCCAAACTGAAGTGGATCTCCCTTCCTCCTTAGCTGTGTGATGGCTTAGTCACCAAGGGCTGGCAGGTGAAGCTCTAACTGCTGATTTACATCACTGCCTGTTTAAGCTCGGGAAGTCAAATAGATGTGAAGGGCTGGCATCATGACATGCCAAGGCATGGCGAGTCGGTGGAATTACTTTTCTTCCATATATGGGAAAGCCTGTATGTTTAACTCTGTGAGACATTCAGTAACCAAGAATATTTCTCTAATAAGCAGTTGTGCAAGTCTGCATGTCTGAATGTGCACCTGACATTCCCTGCAAATGGCAGCCACCGGGGAAGAGCATCCACTCGCCTGTACGTACAGTCTAAACTGCATGAGAAAGTGTTCAGGAACTCTGGCCACACCTACAGACCCACAGAACATATCAACTGTGGCTATGCTGTCTCCTTGACCAGGAGATCACCACCTAAAAAGCAACTGGTGGATAAAAGAGGGACTAATGCTTTTAAACTGCAAATGGAAATTTCATGCCCTTCCTTCTTAATTGTGTTCCCTCGGGTCATAATGCTCAGGATAGTCATTCTTTCCTCGGTATAAAGATGTATGTCATTAACAGGCAGCCTTTGCTATATTTTAACAATGAATTTAAATCCCAAAATTTTCCTGTTGGATGACCAACTGTATATAGTAAAGCTGGGTGTCTTTTGTTGTTGTTTTTTAAGATAACCAAGATCGGCCATTATAATATTTATGTTGAGCCAATTTGTAATTCTAGTGTTCATAAAATCTACCAATCTTCCTGTACTTTTCTAAACATTTCTAACTGGGCACAGTGTAAGCTCTGTTTTTCTATTAGGTGATTCTGACTTAAAAAATAAGGCTCTGGGGAGGAGGCTTAGTGGGGAAGAGTGGTTGCTATACAGGCATGTGGATCTGAGTTCGAATCTCCAGCACTGGAGGCAGAGAAAGGCAGCCCCAGGACCTCCCTGGCCAGCCAGTCTAGCCAAAGCATGAGCTTCACGTTCAGTGAGAGTCCCAGTCTAAAGGGGATGGAAAGCGACTGAAGACACCCAATGTCTCCCTCACAGCTCTGCATGTATATGCATGAGTATGCACACACATATATACACATACAAATTAATAAAAAAGTTTTTAACACATACACTGGTATATTTTATTCCTTACTATACTGGTAATTGTCAACTTGACACAAACTGGAGTTACCTGAGAGGAAAGAGCTTCAATCAGAGGCACTGAGAAAATTCCTCCATAAGATCAGGCTCTACACAAGCCTGCTAGGCATTGTCTTAACTAGTGATTGGTGGGGGAGGGCAGACTGAGTAAGTCATGGGAAGCAAGCAAGAAAGCAGCACCCCTCCATGGCCTCTGCATCCGCTCCTGCCTCCAGGATCCTGCCCTGTTTGAGTTCCTATCCTGATTTCCTTTGATGATGAACAGTGATGTGGAAGTGTAAGCCCGTCAAATAAACCCTTTCCTGCCTAAGTTGCTTTGGTCACAGTGTTTCTTTCCGACTCTACAACTGAAATTACATCTTGCCATCCTGCTATAACCATTTGCATCCATAGATTTACTTATTCCACAGCAAAACGAAGGGGCAAAATATAAAGCCTGTTAGGATGATCCTGTTTGGAAATTATTTCTTAGTGCAATGTTTAATTTAATGAGACAAAGTTAATTTAGGATAATTCTCCTCTCTGTGTTCTTTTGCTTCCTGGAGCCACAGAGCACATGTTTTTGGAAGGAGTCTTTCAAAGTGTGTTGACATCGCCTCCATGGCATGGCTTACCAGATACTTACTAAGTGGAAAATTTGTAAAATCTTTTACTGGAAAAAATTCTGCAACTCACATAACTTACATATTACAGAAGAACCTAAGACCCCTCGTCATGCAGCTTTTCTTCATCTTTTAAAATCTCTCTCTCTTTCTGTGTGTATGAGAGAGAGAGAGAGAGAGAGAGAGAGAGAGAGAGAGAGATTGATTC
>NW_021605455.1:168329-172481 GCF_004785775.1 Grammomys surdaster | reverse complement strand
GAGAGAGAGAGAGAGAGAGAGAGAGAGAGATTGATTCTCCCATCATCCACTGACCCTGAGTGGTACCCTAAAGATGTCACAGTGATGTAATAGGACAGCTAGCTACCTTTTCATAAGTAGACAAGATACATCTCTGAGGAAGTGGTGATTAGAAAACTAAACAAGTCTTTCAGGAACCTAAAATCGTTCCGTCTCAACAAATTAAACATCTATCGAGTAGCCAACTCTCACAGTTGGGGCTTGGGATCAGTGACTAAAAACACACATGTGAGTCTGAGTGAGCAAACCAGTGCTACAGCACTCGGCTAGCATATGCAAGACCCGAATTCAACCCCCATCATACACACACACACACAGACAGACACACACACACACACAGACACACACAGACACACACACAGACACACACACACACACTTGTCCTTGAAGAGAAGTCTACTGAGACAGGGGACATAGCTCAGTTGGTAGAGCACTTGCTAACATTGGAGAAGCTTGGATTCAGTGTCCACTCCTGCATAAACCAGGGCCAGCACTCAGAAGGTGACAGCTGAAGTTCAAGCTCATCCCTGGCTACACAGTGAGGTTCCATGAGGTCAGCCTGGCCTACATCAGACACTACTGAAAGCAGCACAGCAGTCGTTTACTGGGAGCAGGGGTGAGAGGAGTAGAGGAGAGAACACCTGAAGAGATTTACAACAAAAAGCCTTGAAAAGAAATGGAAAAAGGTGTGGGAGCCAAGAGAAGAGGGTGGGACAGACCTAGACCTGGCAGCGGCACCAGTGCAGATGTGGCCCAGTGTCTCAGGATCTGCACTGTCTTCAGGACACCAGTCAGTCTTGAGAAGAAAGTAAACTCAAGTAGTATACACCCTATGTTAGATGATTCCTAACAATTAACAGCTTAATTGTATTTTCTTTCTGACGTTTCTAATCTGGATTGACTTGTGTGGTATTGATTTATGTTACACAGAGTAACAGCAGTAAATCCGTAGGACTGAGCACAACATCTCAGAGCCAGAAGAAGCCTGATGACAAGATCAAGTACCAAGGATGTAATTCAAAAGGAAACCATAATGGTTTAAGTGGGATGATACATTTCATTTCATACCACAAATGTGGCACAGAAATCAATAAGGCATACGGCCACAACACAATTATTAAGACAGTATCAGATGCATGAAAAATTATTGCTATGGCTTCAAATATTTATACATTACAGATTTTGTGAGTGGTATACTATGACAAGATTGGTCTAGCAATTTTTAAAAGCTCATTTGAGGAAACTCATTTTAGAAACTGTCTTAGATTCCGGATGAAGTTGCAGACTTTTGAAAGAAAGAAAAAAAAGGCACCAGATGTGACTTTTTTTTTTAAACCATAGTATAAAAAGACACCAATGGGAGCTGGAGAGACGGCTTAACGGTTAACAGCACTGACTGTTCTTCCAGAGGTCCTGAGTTCAATTCCCAGCAACCACATGGTGGCTCACAACCATCTGTAATGGGATCTGATGCCCTCTTCTGGTGTGTCTGAAGACAGCTACAGTATACTCATATACATAAAATAAATAAATCTTTTTAAAAAAAGACATCAAATGGGCAAACAAAACAAAACCAACCATTTTAAATCTGAGAGCGTTATAACAACACCGCGCTTACCTATATATAATACTGAGTCATCCCTGGACAGGGTATAAAGGAGGCGGAGGGAGGAGCATTGAAGCTACACAGTGAGTTAGAGAAGAGATCTGTCTCAAGAAAAACAACAAAAGTCCTGAGCAATCTCATATATAAATCTGCTTTGACAAAAGACAATGTTCCCTGCCTCAGGATGCATCATGTACTCTCCTGTAAGTAGCCTCTGAAACTTGAGTTCTCTGGACCTGTTCTAATGAAGCTTTACCATTAATTCTTACTTCAAACCTTGTACCTGAGAGCATTTCAGAAGTTATCTCCCTGAAAGAGGAACACTCCTCCATTGTTGGTGGGACTGCAAGATGGTGCAACCACTTTGGAAATCAGTCTGGCAGTTCCTCAGAAAATTGGACATAGCATTACCCGAGGATCCAGCTATACCACTCCTAGGCATATACCCAGAAGATGCTCGAACATATAACAAGGACATATGCTCAACTATGTTCATAGCAGCCTTATTTATAATAGCCAGGAGCTGGAAAGAACCCAGATGTCCTTCAACTGAGGAATGGATTCAAAAACTGTGGTATATTTACACAATGGAGTATTACTCAGCTATTAAAAACAATGAATTCGAGAGGTTCCTAGGTAAATGGATGGAACTAGAAATTATCATCCTGAGTGAGGTAAGCCAATCACAAAAGAACACACATGGTATTCACTCACTGATTATTGGATATTAGCCTAGAACCTTGAAATGCCCAAGATGCAACTCACAGGCCACATGAAGCCCATAAAGAAGGAAGACCAAGTGAGAGTGATTCGGTCCTTCTTAGAAGGAGCAACAAAATACTCAAGGGAGCAAATATGGAGACAAAGTGAGGGACAGAAACTGAAGGAGGGGCCGTCTCAAGACCACCCCACCTGAGTATCTATCCCATGTGCAATCACCAAAGGTAGATGCTGATGTGGAAGACAGGAAGTGCATGCTGATAAGAGCCTGATATGGATATCTCCTCAGAGGCCTTCAAGAGTCAGACATATTCAGAGGCAGATGCTCACAACTAGCCATTGAACTGATCATGGGGTTCTCAATAGAGGAGTTAGAGTGAAGACTGAAGGAGCTGAAAGGGTTTGTGGCACCATGAGGAGAGCAACAATACCAACCAACCACAGCTCCCAGGGTCTAAATCACCAGCCTGGGAGCACTTAGGGGGGGATCCAGGGCTTCAGCTGAATATGTAAAAGTGGAGGGCCCTGCTGGGCATAGGTGGAAGAAGAGAACCTTGACCTCATGAAGGCTGGATGCCCCAGGGGGTGGGAATTTTGAGGGTGGGGAGGTGGGAGTGGGGGGGTGTAGATAGAGGTTACATCCACAGAGAAGAAGGAGGAGGGGCGAGGGGATTGGGGGTTCCGAGGGGGTGGTGGGGGATGGGGTAAGGGGACAACATAGGAAATGTAAATAAATCATCCAATAAAAAAAAAAAAAAGAAGTTATCTCCCTTTTACTTAGTGTTTTCCATTTAAGAAACAGTACAAAGTAGTATCAATAATTCTGTCTTATCTTTCTGTCTTGGGAATGAAGCTCTGTGGCTACTTAGTCTTGGACTATAAACTCAGTGATGGCCGGGGAAGCACCTGTTATTTCCTCTGCAGTAGGCAACAGTGGGGTGGTCAACATCCCAGGATGGTTGCTTCTTCTTACCCCTAGCACATGGCCACTCTGCTGAAGGCTGGATTTCAAGTTGTTCATGCAGGTTGGCTATTTGTGACTAACTTCTGCTCAAATGTATGTGAGGTAACCTTAAAAACAGCAACTTATATCAGATGCCATTTCCTTCTGTCTCCTACTGTGTGGGGTGCACACTTTATAGTGAGGATCCTAGACTCTAGATGAGGCTGAGATTCGGGGCATATGGAGGACAAGGCAGGAGGGCTCTGTGCGAACCGTTTATAGGGCTTTTACGTGGTAAGTAAGCTGCCAATGTCTTGTCTAATCTACTGTTGGGGTAGAGGCTCTGTTTTCTATCTATACATAAAATTTTAAAACTACATCAGCTCCATTAAAAAAATAACTACACTCTGAGGTGATTTTTTTCCCTGCCTTATGATATAACATCCACAATTTCTGATAGATTCTAGAAGAGTTCTATGACTCCCAGAAGTTCATGATCACTGCTCATGGCCAAGTACTCACTACCGGAAGACAGAAGTCAATGCCACCCTGTTTAGCATGCTTTATTGAAACCCCATATTTAAAAGCCAAAGTAACAAAAGAAACTATTGCAAACATTCCTGTTTTTTTCTCAGCACCCTAGAATCAAGCACCATAAAACTTAACAGTAACTCAAAATAAATTGCCCTTACAACAAAGTATCTCAACATACAATACCCTTGATTTCAATTTCTCATTGTCTGACTCAACTGAAATAGTATTAAACAATTATATCACACACACACACACACACACACAGAGAGAGAGAGAGAGAGAGAGAGAGAGAGAGAGAGAGAGAGAGAGA
>NW_021605455.1:149745-168319 GCF_004785775.1 Grammomys surdaster | reverse complement strand
AGAGAGAGAGAGAGAGAGAGAGAGAGAGAGAGAGAGAGAGAGAGAGAGAGAGAGTGTGTCTTAATTTTGTATAGTTTCTAGCAATGAATTAAAATTCTCAGTTACTAAAAATTCTAAATCTGGTTCCAACAGAGGTGAAATCTAGAGCTGGGAGCTTGAAAAGTGATCCAAAGGCTCCGGGGTTGGGAGTGGAGGAGTTTCCAGATGTGGGAGGTACAAAGCCTGGTGAACTATGTCCTCCCGATAAAAAGACGCTGTCATCTCACATTAAGTAAGAACACTGCATAATACAAGGCCCTGATATTACAATCAGACAAATATACTTATTGAGAGAGATGTTTTTATGGAAAGGATCTGAGAATTGCATATAAATGAGCCATTTTTATTTTCAAAACTTTTACTCCGATGAGAAATTATAAGTACATAAATAAAGGCAAAATAGTAAAGCACAACTGAAATACTGAATTCGGTCTTGCATACCAAGTCCTATGAGTGCCATCAAATAGAGACTTCCCAGGAAGGAAGCAGTCTTAACAAAATCCCTCTATCAGGAGATGCTAAAAGTACCCATGGTGTGTAAGCAGAGGAGGACTGAGTCAAGACGCATGGTGTCAGAATCCCAAAGCCATCGTCTGATAAGAGGAGTCCAAACATTTGTATCTCTCAAGCACAGAGCCAGGGTGGCAGGAATCGCTGGTAGGCAGGCTTAGCATCTTTCTAAACTCCTTCCTGAGGAGCAGCGCAGACACTCCCTCTGAGGTAGGCAGACCTCTGACATTGGAAGAGACATTGTCAGTCCTCACAGCAGTATTTCCTTCAGACTGCATTAACCATCTCCTGAACGCATCCGCTTGCACTCTCTAGGAACTAAACTATATAGGAAGCACTCTGTGTAACCCAGAGCCGCTTGGTTCTGTGAGTCTTTGACTGCTCTGTTCAGACTTTGGTTCGGTCTGTCCTTTTGAATCGTGTCATTTTTGTTGAATGAACACCTCCACCGCTGGGGCTAAGCTATGCTTGAGCATGTGTCATTGCAGATACAGGAAATTAGCATGGTATGCCAGGGTGACCAGGACCTTCTCTTACACATCCATCTTATCCTCAGGTCTGCCCAAAACCCAACAGTCTCCTCTGCACTATTCTACATTTCAGGGGTGGGGCTGAGGCTGAGAGCTGGTGGAGGAGAGAGGCCTGAACTCCATGTCCCTAGCCATCACACTGGCAGGGCCTAGCAGGCCCAGAGGCCCAGAGAAGTACATCTGGTAACCAGTCTAGGACTGAGACAAGGAGGTGAGAACTCTTAGAAAGCAGTCAAAACATGTTTCAAAACACTAGAAAGCGTCCGACTCACAGTGTTTCTTCAAGAACCAACCTAGGTTGAGCAGGCCTGGCAGGCAGTTCATTACAGATACATGATAAGCTCACAGAAGTCTCAGGTAGGTGGAATCAAAATATCCCTTAGAGGCTGAACATCCTAAACCTTATCTGAGAAGAAACCAAAGTGTGTGAGGAGTGGAGAGGTCGACAGGCTGAAGGTGCTGAGTGAAGGAGGTGGAAAGCAGACGAAGAATCGCATTCCAAATTAGACGTGCAGACAGTTAGCTGCAGAGTGCAGGCTGAGGAGTCCTCTGCTCTACGCTCTCCCGCTCTGCCCGCCTGCTCACTTTGTTCTCAGCTCTCATCCTTCCCACAGTATCTTTTGTGAACATTCCTCCCTTCTCTTTCGTCTGCCTTCTCAGATGACCCTGTATTTCTTTCTGCTCCAGCAGGGCAAGATGTGTAACCCAATGGCAAATACACAGTTGCACAAATGGCAGAGGGTAGGACACAGAAGAAGAAGAAGGAGGAGGAGGAGAGGAGGAGGAGAGGAGGAAGAAGAGGAGGAGGAGGAAGAAGAGGAGAAAAAGAAGAAGAGGAGGAGGAGGAGGAAGAGGAGGAGGACATATTGACTTCAGGGGGCTTGCAGGGTGATAGGATGGACAAAGAATACAATATGATGGTTACTTTTAAGTTCAGCTTGGCTAAGGGGTGATGCCCTGTTTGCTTAAACACTAGATGCTGCTGTAAAGGTATCCACAGATATGTTGCACATGTAAGATCTGCTGACTTCAAGAAAATAGTCTATTGTCTATAATGTGACCAAGGTTCATCCAACCAATCATTCTGTCTCCCAAGAAGGGAGTTCTGCTTCCAGATCTCAAGAAGCACCTGCCTGTGGATTTGGAACACAGGACTGAAATATCAGTGCCTACCTGAATTGACAGCCTGTTAACCTGCCCACACATATCCTGGCTGCTGCAATCATAGAGCCATCAGTTATGTGGAGAGCCCTACCAAATAATATACTTACTAGTCAGTAGGAGCAAGATCAATTATCGGACATCTTGAGGGTTCAATGATTGACAGCGACTCTCACCATTCTGCACAATCAAACAAGCTCTGTCTCCAAACCCTCCAAGTATCATCACTTACCAAGCCAGTGGCTTTCAGCCTGGTCAGTTCTTTCTGTTTTGGAGACTGGGTTTCATAGTGTAGCAAGCTGTCTATTCCTGAATTTGTGAGCCTATGACCACAGCCTCCTGAGCAAGGCAATTACATCTGGCTTGTTTGCTAAATTCTCATATATTAGGAACTGAAGAGCTTATTTTATTTTGCTTTTACTTCCCCCACCATAATATCTATTGCATATTATCACCATAAGTCTGTAAGACCTTTACTACAAAAATCAGCCAACTAGAGCCACATGGTTTTTCCTTCTTAATAAAGTGCTTCACTTAGACACCATGTACAGTTCAAAGTTTCTGATGTTCCTTCATCTGTAAAGGTCAACTGCGATTCAGATGTTTTCCATTTTGTGTTTAAGGTTGTCATGGAGTTTTTCCTTCTCCTTTACAACACTTGGCAGTGAAGACACTGCCTTAAATCATCTTCTCCAGCTACAGTATAGAGGCACAAGTCATTTCTGACTTACAGGAAATGTGTGCTAAAAACTACAAGCAGCCATGCTGTACTGCCCTCCATTTTGGTCCGATGCACAGCCATCAGCAGCTGCTGATCCTCACCGACACGGGAGATATCCGACCTGTCTCTTTACATGTCTACTATCTCTCTGTTTACACTTGCCTAAAACTCAATGCAACCTGGCTTTTTAACTTCTCTGTAGTAAAAGAGTAATGACCATCGAGTCTAAACGAATCATTTCTACCATCCTAGAGAGTCAAGACCGCTCAACTGAGCACACCTATAAGAGCAGGTTGGAGCCCTGCAGTGGGCTCTCAGGTGTGCTGTAAACCAAGAAAAGGACTCCTTTACATGTCGGAGCACCTGCAGCTCACAGCTCAGACACACATCAGAAAAAGCACAGCAACAAATGAAAAGATCTGGAAGGGAACAGAGTGTATACAAGAGTCTCTGCTGGTGAAAAGCTGCCTCCTCTCTCAGAAACATAAACTCCTCAAGAAGATATTTCTAAGAAAACAAATGCAAGCCATTGCAGGATTGATTACTTGGTAGTATCTTAAATATAACATTTCACCTTTATCAATTCATATGTGTCCCATTGAAGCATGCAATTACCAGGGCCACACAACATGCAGCATGCATAAATGGACAGCAGAGGTTAATAACCTGGAAGCATAGGATCTGAGAATGTGAGAGCAAGTTAGAGACAAGAGTTCCTCTCCATTGTCACTGGGGGCCGAGAAGCAACGCTGATGTGAGGAACAGGGAGAGCGGGGGGAATACAATCTGTCCAACACATAAACATATCTCCGCAAGTGGCGGCAGGTATAACTGAAAGACAAAGGCAAAAGGAGAGAAACAGAAGAAAGACGTTTTTCTTTGAAAAAAAAAACCAAGTCATCCTTTCTATCCTCAAAGCTTTCTGTGTATCTTCACTACATGGTTCTGGGGTGGGCAGGTGGATGGGGCTGTCGTTAGAAGAGCATGAACAAGAAGCAAATGACTAGAGTAAAAATGGGCAAAGATCTGAATGAACACCTCACTAAAGATACATACAGACGGCAAATGAGCACCCAACAGTACTTTCCACTGTGTGGTGTTACCAAGGTCAAGCTAGCACTACAGACTTAGAGCAGCCACTATCCCACTGCTGACAGTGCCAGTGCAGGGGCTAAGGAAAGAACAGAGGGCAGCAGGAGCTCTCGCACTGCTTGAGGAGCTCCACAGTGGGAGGCAGAGGAGCAGTTTCTTACAACACCATCGTGGGCCTTGAAATGTGCCCAAGGGCACTGAGAACACATACACATATGGAAGTGTGTACATACATGCTTATAGCACTTTTATTCATAAAGTTGCCTGTATCTTTCCACAGGCAACTAGGTGCTAGATAGAAATGAGTTACTGTGAAGTCATAGGTGTGGTGTCACAGCAGAAGACAAGTGTACGTTACTAGGAAAAAGGTACTTTCTAAGTACATGCTATGGTTTCAGATAGATGAACTTCTAGGAAGGGCAACTACAGTCTGCAAAAGATCACAGTTGTGAGGGGCTACAGGGAAGGCAATGTTGAAAAAGCAAAGTAACAAGAATTCACCATGAATACTGTTCATTACACACTTGCCCAAACCCAAACAGTCTTAACCCTATGCAGGCTTTGGCGTGTGTCAGCACAGGCTCATGTGCTGATCAAGTGCTCCACTCTGGAACAGCATGTACACGGCAGAGAAGATTGAAGAGGACAGGAGGTAGATGGGAATCCTCTATATAGTCTGTTCAATTTTACTGTACTCCTAAAATTTCTCTTTAAAAAGATGTAAAGAGAAAGTCTTAACATATTACGGTGTCATTAGTGAGCCACATAAAATGGACCTTGGTGTAGTAAGGAGACAGGAGACAGCTCCTCTTCACAGTGACACAAGTGCAATTCTGAGAACAATATTACAACATGAAAGACAAAGGAGACAAGGGACTGGGAGTCAGGACTCTCAGAACGCCAGGTCTAGTGTGGCCACAGGCTGGGCCTATCTAGACCACTGGCTATTTGATCTCTATAATCCTTGTTCCATAAACAATACATCCCCCCTCAACAACAACAACAACAACAACAACAACAACAACAAAAAAAAAACAAAACCAGAGAGAGAGAGAGAGAGAGAGAGAGAGAGAGAATATGAGAAAAAACCCTTTAAAGTTCTACAATCTTTTGAAGTAATATAAAAAAAAAAAAAGAAGAGGAATAATAAAAACCATTGTTGTCAGAACAATTTCCCTGGTGGCACATGGTAGGCCACTTAAACACAGCAAGTTTAGGGGCTGGAGAGATGGCTCAGTGGTTAAGAGCCTGATTGCTCTTCCAGAGGCTCCTGGTTCAATTCCCAGCACCCAGTGGCAGCTCCCAACTGTCTGTCATTCCTCTTCTGAACTCTGAACATGCTGCACAGACATACATGCAGATAAAACAGATCTGATAACACAAACAAAATGATGAATTAACACACCTACATTAAGTCTCTGAGAACCATCTTAAAGAACCACACCCAAAAGTATATAAAGTTACCAAATGTGTAACAGGTTTCTTTAAAGTATACCAAACCCCAAATAAAACTAATGAATGGAAAGGTTTGAAAACAATAAATTTAAACGACAAACCACTCATCCATTAACAACTAACCCACCATCAACCAGGTAGCCAAATACTGTGTATGAAGTATTATGTATCAGCCTTCTACATGTGTGTAACTGTGCTGTATACCAGTCTTCTACACGTGTAACTGTGCTGTATACCAGCCTTCTACACATGTAACTGTGCTGTATACCAGTCTTCTACATGTATGTGACTGTGCTGTATACCAGCCTTCTACATGTATGTAACTGCTGTATACCAGTCTTCTACACGTGTAACTGTGCTGTATACCAGCCTTCTACACGTGTAACTGTGATGTATACCAGCCTTCTACATGTGTAACTGTGCTGTATACCAGCCTTCTACACGTGTAACTGTGCTGTATACCAGCCTTCTACACGTGTAACTGTGATGTATACCAGCCTTCTACATGTGTAACTGTGCTGGCTATGAAAAGAGGGTGGAGGCAAAATACAGGGCCCTGCTGTTACACTGTCAGAAGAAAGGGCATGTTACATAACAAGAAAACTCAATCAAAACTGAGTCGTAAGATGCTAATAAACCGATGATAAGACAGCCTAGAAGTTGCCTGAAGTAGTATAGGATCTTACTAAGAACTCCAACACTCAAGCATTAAAGAATAAAAAATCAAGAAAATATAAAAATTTGTTTGTTAAATATAACTTGTTATCATTTTAAGTAAACAATGGCAGCTGACATTACCACCAAGATCAGGACAAGCAAACATGTTTCCGCAAGGACCACAGTATAGCCAAATCTGCTCCTGGGGAACACACAAATCCAGATGGTTCAGTGTCCTTTAATTTTAAGAGGCATAAGAGACAAACATCAAGGGGCTCTTTCTGATTATACAACCAAAAAGAGGCCTGGTAACTCTAGCACATGACTCTGGTGCTAGATCCCATACTGTGGGAGCAAAGAGAATTTTTTTAAATATATATATTTTAAAGATTTACTTATTTTATTTATATGAGTATATTGTCACTGTCTTCAGACACACCAGAAGAGGACATTGGATCTTATTACAGATGGTTGTGAGCTACTATGTGGTTGCTGGGAGTTGAACTCAGGACCTTTGGAATAGCAGTCAGTGCTCTTAACTACTGAGCCATCTCTCTAGCCTGAGAATTTTTTAAAATTTAGATGTATGTATGTATGTATGTATGTATGTACTTATATTGTATGAATATGTATGTATGTATGTATGTATGTATGTATGTATGTATGATATGAGTGTTTTGCCTACATGTATGTATGTGCACCCATGTGTGTTCCTGGAGCTCCTGGAGCTCCTGGAGCTTCAAGTCAGAAGAGGGTATTAGGTACCCTGAAACTAGTTACAGGTAGTTGTGAGCTGAGTGGGTGCTGGGACTCAAACCCAGGTCTTCTGCAAGAGAGCAAAGGCTCTGAATTTCTGAGTCATCTCTCCAGCTCCTCTCAAAAAGACATGTTTTGGGGTTTTTTTTTTTGTTTTGTTTTGAGAATCAGTGGGAAAATGAAAAAATTAAATACTAACACATACATATGGAACAATGCATATTTTTGAAATTAGTGTTAAATTTCTTTTTGTCTTCCTTCCTTCTTTTTCCTTTCCTTTCCTTTTCCTTTTACCCTTTCCCTTTTTCCCTTTTTCCCTTTTTCCCTTTTTTTTCCCTTTTTTTCCCTTTTTCCCTTTCCCTTCCTTTCCTTTCCTTTCTTTGAGACAGTCTCTCCACATAGCCCTGGCTATCCCAGAACTAATTATGCAGCTCAGGCTGCCCTAAATTAATGGAGATCTGCCTGCCTCTGCCTCCCAAGTACTGGAATTAAAGTGAGGGCTACCATGCCTTGGAGTGTCAAATTTCTTATTTTGAGAATGTAGTTATTTTTAAGAGACATATAAAGCATGCAAAAGCCCTGTACAAGTTCAACCCAGACAAATCCCAGCACGGAAAACAGGAAATGGGTACAAAGTTCCACCCCTCATCAAGAAGCTATTTGCAACTGACACTGTTGGGAAAGGAGAATGTTTTTCCAAATGCTTGTCACTGGGTATACCAACTTTACTGAAGGACAGGCCCCATTGAACAGCCAGCCAATACAGAACAGATTCCATGGTTTGTGGGTGGGCTTTTTGTTTCATCAAAAATTTCAAAATAAGAGATACATACATTTATGAAAAACAGTGGTTAAATGCTAATGCGTGTAAAATCTGAAGAAATGTGAATGGAAATTATCTGTACAATTTTTGCAATGTTTTATGAGTCCAACTTCAAGATAAAACATTTAAAAAATAAAATGAACACTAAGACATCAAATGAATATATCTTTTAATTAAAAAACAAAACTAGTATCTCTTACATGCCGACTGCCAGGTTTTTGAGATTACAAAATTTATATCTAGAGCCATGGCATGTCATTCTGATCTCTACATAAGTGTTGGAAACCAGAAGACTCTAGCGTGGGAAATAAGCGAATGTGGTCTGGAATCAGCTCATTAAAAAAAAAAAAAAGAAAATCAGGCCTTGCTGCTCATGAAACCCTCTCATAACAACAAGTCTCCTTGTGCCTTCTTACATGAACATGGCCCAGATTATGCAATGTACAGTTCTGACATGTTACTTGATATCTTGCACTTCTAAAATGTTCTGTCCTAGAACAACACTCAAGTCTGCAAACCATGCCAAAAAACAGGCAAAAAGGGAAGATTTGAAGAGAACTCCACAGTGAAGTCTCCTACTAATGTATTTTACTGTGCTTTGACAATAAAATTGCAACATGTTTTCAGAGTGACATTTTTGCAGAGTTGTTTTCTTACTTACTCGCATGTTTAAAGAACATTTCAGGAAAATGATGTTACCAAGGCAGGTTCAACTTAGAACACTCTGGCATTTTGTCTCCTTTCCCATCAGTTTCCTCCCTTTCTTCCCTCTTCTTCCATTCCTGTATTCTCTCTCCCCCTTCCTCTAAGAAGACTTAACACATCCATTAACACATAAAAATATTTTGACAAAAACATTATGAGAAAAGAAAATTACATGCCAATATTCTTGATGAACAGCTGCAAAAGTCCCCAATAAAACACCAACAGTGAAATTTAACAGGATCCTAAAGTGATAATCATTATGATGAAATCTCTGAATGCAAGGATGGTTTGACGGATGCAAACCAATAAACATGCTGCATTATATCAAAGAATGGAAGGACTAATGTACACAGTTCAGTTGTCTTATTCATGTGGAAAAGGTATCAAAAATAGTCTCTTAAGATAGAACTCCTGCAGGCCAGGAGTTTAGAGGGAATGGAGTGGCCACCAACACAGTGAAAGGACCCCTCTGCTAACAATACACTCAGAGGAAGACCTCAAGTCTAGTAAAAGGAAGAATGCCAAATCTTAGCATTTCTACTCAGCAGAGGATTACAAGTCCTTGCCAAAGCAACTAGGGGAGAGACAAAAATAAATAATAGATATGTTTCTGATCTATTATAGCTTCTAAACATAACATCTAAGCATGCCATGGTTTCTCTTCACATAATAAGATCCTATCAACATTTACTATCGCTTCTACAAAAACAAAACAAGCAAACAAAAAACAAAACAACAACAACAACAAAACATTCCATGGAAGACTGTTTCTAGACATAAAACATACATGTGCCTGAGACATCCTACTAATGTAAAAACAAAGGAAGAAACTATCACAGGAGACTGGGGTTCTTTCTGCCAAACCGCCACAAAAGACAACACAATTGTCTTCCAGCAGTTAAATGGCAAACATGAAACTATGAATGATTACTTATCAAGTAATTGAAATATATATACTATACATAAAAATCTTAGGATTCATAATAAGATGAAACAAACATGGGAAATCTCAAATGAAAATATATTGATTTCTTTTAGAGAAATATATTGGTGGCTTTCATCTCAGGGCAGTACAGACGGGAGGACCCAGGGGCAACTGGCCAGCCAGCCTTGTTTAATCAATGAGACCCTGTGAAGTCCCCGTGAGAGACCCTGTCTCAAAGGAGGAGGAAAAGAAGGGAAAGAAGCAAGATCAGGGAGAAGGAAGAAAGCAAGTGACAGCAAAGTAGGGGACATTGTACTAGATTACAAAGTGATGGCCTCCTTTTAAAACAGCTGGACAGTGGACGTCTGTAGTTCATCTATCTCATAATAATCTAAGAAACAAATAAAAATGTTGTGAGTACCATATGAGAATCCTGTTCTAGACTAACCAAAATTGAGACTTTTTGGATAATCAAGTTTAAAGTGGACATGAATTTGCTATCAGATGGCACTAAGGAACTGTGGCCAATGTTCTTAGGACAAATGAATTAAATAATCAAATTGGTATGGATATATTGAAGGGTTACAAATGAGAAACTTCATCTGATCAGATAGGCAGCAAAACATTTTTCTGTAAAAGTAAAAATTTAGACAAAATGTAAAAGATGCAAAGAGCTTAGGAAGAGAAGGAGTCCAACAGAGGGAACACAGAGAGACCACGGGGAAAGAATTACGGCAGAAGTTAGCGTTGAGGGAGGGGGGCAGGTGGAATCTCAGCATGGAGTACATCAGGCAGAACTCTACCTTTGACGTGATCAGTTTGCTTGTGGACTGCAAAGGGAAAATTTACAGCAGACCCAGGAAAGTCTACAGGGGAAGGGAGGAGGTTGAGACCACAGACAGCAGAGAACAGATGGATTTGAGACATGCTTATTGAGAAGGCTTGGTAATGAACTGAACATGGTCAGCAAGGGAAAAGAACTGAGTCCTGGGTTTCTAGATTACATGAAAGGTACTGTCATTTATTTTACTGAGACATGAATAAGAAAATATTGTCAAGAAAGAACAGGAAAGAGTAAGGTTTCCATTTTGAATTTGAAGTGAACCTGAGAAGACTCGAGACATTATCTAGTGTCTGACTGTCCATACCCGCCGCAGAGCCTGGAAGAAATGGCTGCCCTAGAGAGGTAAGCTCCTGAGTTACTGTTCTGAAGGTAGGAGTAGCTACGGTCACCCCAGAAAGTGGGGAAGAAGATGGGCTGAAGGTATGTGCTGGCTAGCTTATATCACCTTGAAAGAAGCTGTAGTCATCTGAGAGGAGGGAACCACAACTGAGAAAATGTCTCCATAAGATCCGGCTGTAGGCAAGCCTGTAGAGGGCATTCTCTTAATTAAGGAATTGATGGGGAGGTCCCAGTCCATTGTGAAGGGGACCATCACTGGGCTGGTGGTCCTGGCTCTTTAAGGAAGCAGGCTGAGCAAGCCATGAGGAGCAAGCCAGTAAACAGTACCCCTCCACGGCCTCAGCATCAGCTCCTGCCTCCAGGATCCTACCCTGTGCGAGTTCCTGTCTTGACTTCTTTCAATGATGGGCTTTGATGTAGTTTATTTAGACTGAACCAAATAAACCCTTTCCTGCTGAACTTGTTTTTGTTATGGTGTTTTATCACAGCAGTAGTAACCATAACTAGGATGGGGGACTGTTCTGATTTCCTTAAGTCCCCTTGAAGTGTGTATGCTGAAATTCTAACTGCCACAGAAACAGTTTTAAGAAGCTGTGTCTTTGGAAAGTAACTGGAATTAGATGAAGTCATCAGAGTCCAGCCTCGTAAACAACATTAATGTCCTTTTAAGAGTCTGGAGAACTGGTTTCTTTGTATGTAAGGGCACAGAGAAAAAACCACTACCTAAAATTCAGGAAGTAGTTCTTCACAAGACAACGAATCCACTTTCCCCTTGGCCCTGGACACCCCAGAATCCAAAAGTATGAGCAACACATTCTGCTGTTTATTCACTACATGGCATTTTACAGCAACTCAAACAATGACAGGGTGATGAGAAAGCTAACATTTGCTATCACTATAAGATTATTTCAAGTGTATTTTTTTAGGGGCTGGAGGGATGATTCAGCCCTTTAGAGCACATTGATACACTTCTAGAGGACAGGGGTTTGATTCCCAGGATTTCCATAGTGGCTCATAACCATCTGTAACTCCAGTTCCAGGGGCTCTGACACCATCTTCTGGTCGCCACAGGCACCAGACACGTACACAGTAAGCAGCCAAAACACTCATACAGATAAAAATAAAATAAAAACTCTACTTCTAAGATTTATTTGTTGTAATACTGGGGTTTAAAAACCTGTCATAAACACTAAGAGTAAATCATACCCCAGCATAATCACATTAAATTTAGGGACAGGAGGATGGACCACTACAGAATTTTGAGTGGCCAAAGATGGTAAGGAAGATGAGGAATAAAATAAGACCATTTTAAACAAACAAACAGGGTCTGGAGAGATGGCTTAGGAGTTACGAGTGTGGGCTGCTCCTGCAAAGGCCCCAAGTTCAAGTCTCTAGCACCTACATCTGGTAGTTCACAACTGCTTTCAACTGTAGCCTCAAGGACTCAGACACCTCTGTCCTTGGCAAGCATCTGCACCCATTTGAACACCTCCACAGCAAAACACATAATTACAAATTAAAAAATAAAATCCTTAAATAGAACCCTGCTATCTGTTTTAACACAGTTAAGCACAGCTTCTTCAAGGACAGGACTAGGTTCTATCTCTATGGGATGTTACAGTTTGGATATGGGTCCCGTGTGTCTTTCAGAGGTCTCACGTGCTGAAGGCTTGCTCCTGTATGAGGGTATAGAGTTTTAAGAGGGGAGTCTAGTAGGAGGTATGTAGCTCACTTAGGATGATACTCTTCCAAGAGATTACAGATATTTTCACAAGAATAAAGTGAGCAGGACCCTGGCACGTGAGTGACCTAACTTCATGGTTGAAGAAGTGGTGCCTCGCTCTTGCTTGCACCCAGCCAGGGTGCTGTTAAGTAATCTCCAGAGGCTGACCCAGTGAGGCTGTCTGACTGAGGCCTTCACCCTCTGAAATCTGCTAGCTAAAACATGACACCTTTCTCATAAAGATTTGAGGATGGGGGAGTTGAGGGAGGAAGGAGAAAAAGGGAAAGGAGAGGAGAGGAGGGAGAGGAGGAGGATGGGTTGTTGTGAGAAGAGTTTACCAAACAACTAAGACGGTAAGAAGGAAAAACTACCACATGGAAGTTTCTAGTGAATAACTGTCTTCTTGCTAATAATGAAAGTAGCGTTCATTAAAATACAACTTGAATGTCAGTCACTGAGATATGCTTTACCCCATTCATCTGTTCATATATATGAATTAAACATATAAGGTTTTCATGAGAGATTTCTGCAAACCAAAAAATTTACAAAATAGCCCAAACACACAATTTCATAGTATTTTACACAGTTCAAAACTCTCATATCCAAGCAAATAAAACCCAGAAAATCTGGGATGAATGTCAAGTATCCACAGTGGAGGAAGAGCACCTTGAATCACGTAACTCCTTGGCAGCACAGGCCATTTTTCCTGGAGCTGAGCTCCTGCTAGCATTAACCATTCTGAGACTGTCCAGTATGAAAGACTGGCCCAAGAACAGACCATATACTGATACACCAATCAGAAGCCAGCTCAAGGGATGAGGTAACCTCATACCCCTCTGCCAGCCCCAGCAAGTAAAAGATCTTCAGAATAAAGAGCATTCCCCAAAACTGACAGCAATATTAATACCTTTAGTGCAAACTTTTATCTCAACTGCTAAAAAAAAAATGCAAAGCAAGACAGCCCTAAATTTATAGTATCAAGTTGTTAACTAAAGCTTGACTATTATCGATATATTTAATAAAATTATGTGCTAATTAAAAAGTTTCCATTAAGTACTTTCATACTACTTTAAGCCACTTATTTCAGAAGTAAACACAGTAATAAAAAGCTTAAACTAACATTTATAGAAACTAAAAAAAAAGAAAGAAAGAAAAGAAAAATTTAGACAGTAGTTCTTGTCAAGTTACTAGCTTACTGACGTGAAAATTTTTACATCAGACACAAATCCAGGAGTAGAAGCAGAATTAGCCATGTTGTGTCTTAAATTTGTTTCTTCTAAGAATGTAAGAATTTCAACTTGTATCCTAAGATCTGATCAGTTTCACTTACAAAACTATACACACACACACACACACACACACACACACACACACACACAGAATACTTCATATATACTGATTTTTTTCTTTTCCTACCAAAGCAGATCAGACATTTGAAAATAAATTTTAAATGTATAGCCAGTAAGTGTCATATGCCAGTTGCCTAAAAATATTGACTAAGCAGGAGGAGCTTCATTAAATACACCACTGTCTGTTGTCTTAAAGATACTCCAATCTGTATTTACAGGTATGAATAAAGACATCAGTTTATTGCCAGCATTTCTTTCTATATGGTACGTAAGGAAAAAAATCTTTTGACTCTGGACAAAGAAACCATTTTAAAAGAAATGCCACAACTCTCCATTCCAGATGTTCGCTCTGCAAGTGCCAATATGGCCTTACAGCCTGTGAAGCTGGCTGGGTTCCCAACAACGCAGTTTGCTGTGTGTCTTGAGGCTGCACTTCAATGTGCTAATAGCATGTTACTGTCTGCTCTTCTCATGGTCTTCTATGTAAGTCTAAAACCGCACCGAAGCAGACATTCACTGCACACTCCCTTCTAACACTTGCTTCAGATGAAAGGAACATCACAGAGAGAAACAGACTGAAGCATATTTCTTATTACTTTGTTTACAATGTATCTTTTAAGAAGTCATTTCAGTGTCATTGTGATCTCCCTGTATCAGCCGAGGTGCCGACTCCCACAGAAGCAGACTGGATGTGGTAGGGCTGGGGTGGAAGGGAACAAGACACCGCACATGCTCCTTACTGAAGCACTTAGCCAGAAACCAGCTCTGGCTGACATCTAAGAGCGTCTACCGTTACAAGTCATCTGAAGGAATCCAATCCGTCCTTATACACTCTAGTCACTGAGGAACATGAGCACTGACTGTGAGCTTGATTCAGACGGGTTCTACAGACCACACGTATCTATCTACACTGACTATCTGGGGGGAAACACTAGAAATGCAATGGAAAGACCGGGTTTACAAAGAAAGTGTTACAGAATAGTGATCAACGGACTCTATGATTATCAAAAAGCTTGCTCACTTTGAAAGTCAATGTATGTTACAATGTATTTCCCTCTTGGCAAAAGGATTTATAGTTATTGTAAAATTCTTTCCAAAACTTAAGTTTTAATGCTTCCCCACATGTGCCACAAGTGTTAGCTCAGTGACATGTAATAATCAGGAGCCATGAAATCAAACTTGCTCTGCTGGGACACATTAGGTTTATGTGTCAATCCTTCAGAAGGGCTGGAAATATATTCAAAATAAAATACTATCTAATTAGGAGTTGAAAATCTATTAAGATCATTAAAAATCAGAATAAGTACTCCTAAAGAGAAACCACACTAACAACTTGTCAATGGAGGACACCTCAGAGTCCTGTTAAAACTGTGGTCACGGATGTACACCAAAGCATCCACTTCCCTGATCTGTCACACACACAGGTGCTGTGGCACACATGTATCACTTCCCTGACCTGTCACTCAAACATGCACTGTGGCACACACTTGCCCACATCCCTGACCTGTCACCCACACATGCACTGTGGCACACACTTGCCCACATTTGTTAATGAGCAGGCAAGGATTATGGGCGCTGCCAGTTACAAGAACAAGGTCATCATGGAAACAAAGCTCATGTGTTGTGTGTGTATGTTCTGTGTCTGTTGTGTGTGTGTTCTGTGTGTGTGTGTGTGTGTGCGTGTGTGTAGACTGCCTGGTTCTCCCCAGATCAACGCCTTGGTCTGCTTAATGGCTGTGAGACCCCAACTGCCGCAGTGACATCCCAGTACGATACAGTGGGCTTGGATTTTTAATTCCTAAGATTAGGTTCATATCCATGCTTCCGGAAAAAGGGATGTTAACGATCCCACCCCTGGGTTTCGGCACCTGCTTCCCTGGAGTGGCCTGCTCCATGTTGCCCTGTGTGGGACCCCTGATGACCTTAGGCACATCTCGTGCTCTCCCCTTAGGTGCTGAACTGCTCACGGCCTTTCTGCCACAATCAAGCATAAGCTCTGTGAGGACAGACTCTAAGTTTTAGTTTTTGTTGCCCCAGTCCTTGGCACAGTGTTTGGCAATGAGAGCGTGCTATTCCCTGATTTACATTCCACACTCAGTCATCTCTGAGTTAGCACTTGCTTATGGGAGTTCACGCACTACACTCACCTTTACACTGTTCTGACAGCCGCAGCACAGGGTGGGATATGATGTGGAGTCAAAACCAGTAACATAAAATTACCTCCTTCCTCAGCACCGAGCAAAGGTCCGTAATCAGTGCCGATGGAAACCACACACACTCATTTCTCTCGAAGGTCTTAACTGCTTTTTAAAACCAAAACCCAAGACCAAACACATGACCTCTCCACTCTGTAGAAATGCAATGGGTTTGATCATTTTAGCCACCCCAGGCACACAAATAGAAGCTTTCCATTTTCTCCTAGAGAGTGGACAAGGGCCTAGTGAATCTCACAGTTGGCTAACATGAACTAATTACTAGCTGTGACCAGTCCCATTCTACAACTTATTTTGGACTTTCTGGCATAAAATTCGCAGAATTTCTCACACACTTAAAACTGAGGTGCATTATAACAGTCAACATACCCTTTACATATGAAATTTTCAAGTTTAGCTCTAGAAAATGGGCAAGATGGTGGAAAAAGAGATCCTGAGGGGAGGGGAGACTAAGTGTAGACAGGAACATAAGGCCAAGCATTTGCTGTGAACCCATTCCAGAGGAGAAAATCGAGTCCAAGGAAGAGCTAGGTCAGACGGAGGAGACTGAAGCCGCCATCTCCTGCAGTGATGGAGTTACCAGCTCTCAGAGTCTTCCCATTTTCTTATGATCCATGAGAAGAATTAACCAACAGTTACTCAGTAGTTATGAGCTAGGTGAAGATTCAAAATATAAACATCCTAAATACAAATGACAAGACAACTAAGTCAAAAGGATAGCAAATCTAGGATGATACAAGCTGTATGAAAAGGTCAGGGGAGTTAAGTATCAGAGGAAAATGAAAGGGTATGCTAGTTTTAGCTGTTTAAAAGATACTAGAAGCATGTCACATACTGGTAGATATATATTTGCAAGATACATAGCAAAATGACTTGAAAGAGAAATATATAAAGAATTTCTGCACGTCTAAGAGAGAAGGCCCAGAGAAGCTGCTGTGTGGAGGTGAGAAGTGGAGCTGACCTTCAGCAGAAAGGACACCTTAGAAGATGCTCAACGGCATCAGCCACTGCTCAATCACGTCACAAGTAGAGTCAAGACCTCTAAAATGGCATTCACAGAAAGACAAGACTAAATGCTGGTGAGTATGTGGAGTAACTGGAACACTCACAGATGCAAATGCATTGAGCAGTTTCATATAAAGTTATAGCAATTACCACTCAACTGACACACACCACTCCTAGTATTTACTCAAGAGAGATGGGAACTTAGGCTCCACAGAAATCTCTACATAAATATTTATGGCAACTTCATACACAATTGCTCACACATGGAAACAACCGAAATGTCCTTCAGTGGGTGAATAAACAGCACGGCCATATAACAAAATACTGCTCAGTATTAAAAAAGGGTGATACACACAGGAACAGGGACAGCACAGACTTCTCAGACTCCATTTACAGTACACTGGCAGAGGGAGGCTACAGGCAGAAAGGGGTATGAGTTGGCAGAAAGGCCTAATACAAAGTAGCACAGGGGCTACTTAGAGACAGAATTGTCCTTATTTTGATTGTGGTGGCAAATATTAGTTCATGATTTTCTCTAATGGTCAATTATATACCAAAAAGGAAAATGTTTTCTTATAAATAAAATAAAATTTAAACATCCTTAATAATTAGAAACAAGGATGGAGATGCCTCGTGGTTAAGAAAAACACACTGTCCTTCTAGAAGACCTGAGTTGGATTCCCAGCACCCACACCATGTGGCTTACAACAAACTGCTAATTCTAGTTTTAAGGGGCCTTTGGACTTTGGGGTACCTGCACTCACAAATGTACATGTGATTAAAAATAAGTGAATATTAAAAAGGAATTAGAAAGACTGGTTGCTTGTGGCGGAGCTATCTTCTGCTAGCTGAGTACACTGCTGTATCTGGGGAGGAAGAAACTCAGAATATAGAATATAAGCTCACTCATTTGCCTCTAAAGAAAACCTTTAGCACTTAGCCATCTAAAGTCTGTGGACTTCTCACATCTCATCCTTCCTTCCATCCACAGATCACTCTCACTGGTCTCAAAACAGAGCTATGCACTGTTTTGAGAACTTTCCCAGCTTCCTTCAAAAAGGGGACTATGCTGACATAAGAATGAGGGAAAACTTGCCACACCCTGGCAGTGCTGCCCCGGCTCATTCACAGCATCTGCACATCCAAACAAACAGGAGGCTTATTAAAGAATTATTTCTCAGGGTCTTAATGGAAGTCACAGGAAACAGTCAATGAGGCACTAAATATTTAATTCAAACACTCACTATACTTTGTTTGGCAGCCTGAAATAGATGACTTATAATTAATAAAGAAGATTTTCTCCAGAAGAATCCATATTCTACCCCCAATAGATAATATTCTATAGAACAGATACAAGACTAAATAACAAAACCAGGCAGAAAAGCCCAATAATCTACACAAAAATAAGAGACCAAAGTTTGTATCTCACAAATCTGTTTTAAAATGAACATAGAGTTTAATCAAATGAACATTACCTTTAAAACCACAGCCTTCATATATGTACTAAAGAATGCTATTTTTTCTATGAATGCTATCCACAGAGAAACTCAGTGAATCCTAAGACTGACCTTAGTGAGACATCTTTTGAGAAGTGCGTTCTATTTTCCCCTTAGCTATTCATTCCCCTGTACATCTGTCTGAGAAAACACACATGCAGACACTCAGAGACATACACATACACATACACACACACACACACACACACACACACACACACACACACACAC
>NW_021605455.1:146121-149345 GCF_004785775.1 Grammomys surdaster | reverse complement strand
TGTGTGTGTGTGTGTGTGTGTGTGTGTGTGTGTGTGTGTGTACGCACATGATGTGGTCACAGTGAACACTATCCCACATTATTTAACATGAAAGCACCAGGTACCTGATTGTTCACTTTACAAAACAAAGTAGGGTTGAGCAAGTACATTTTTACTTGGTTCCTCAGAGCTAGCAGCAATCTAGAATCAACTCTTATCAAATAAACAGCCACCGAAATGCCTAATTGTAACATGCTTCTGTACCAGCATACCTGGAACTGAAAACTTATCAAAGGAATCTCCATGTCCAAACACAAACTAAGCACTAACTGGATCTGAAGTGGGTCACAGCAGTGTGCTCACCCAATGGTTAGTGCCTATGTCTGCTTTTACCCCTGCTGCTAAGCAAAGGGACAGAGGTTGGAGACAAAAATCTTAGAAGTTAAGATTCTTGACATCAAATGAAGAACAAGCAGTTCCTTTATGATAACAATAAGCTCTATTTACACTCTCAAACTCTGATATCAGCTCGATGGACATTTGGTTACTGCACGTATTGTAATAGGCCATGAGTAGTAAGACCTCACTGCACCGAACTTCACTCAGCTGGAACCCCTCCCTCCTGCTGGCCCCTAAACTGTACGCTCCTCCTCATAGCACCCTTGCCCCAGCAAGCCAGACATTCTCCCAGATTAAAGTCAATGTCTAATTCCTAAACTCTACTTCAAAATTTTCTTGTGAAACATAAAATCTTAAAATATTATATGAATTAAAGATGTAAACATGGCAAAATGCATGGACTGGTTACAGCCTGGGGGCCTGGCTTAGTATCAGTGTGCTACCCAAGAAGGAAACAGTTCTCTGCAGCTTTACCTCAGTCAATACACCACACGGGAGTAACACTTTGATTCATTGGAAAAATAATTACTTAGATTTACCCTGTAAAAGCACTGTGTCATATATACAAGAATAGAAAACACAAATCAAGACTGGATGCTCTTTCAGGGGTAGAGTTGTGGTGCTCCTCTGTCAAGTCACATAGACTGCTTACTTACTGACTTTACTCCAATGTGACCCTAAGGGCCTTTAATTGCTCATGAAGACACTGAGTCCCTGGTCTCTTGGTTTCTAGTGAGATAAATGCATTTGGCAGGGCAGAGGCTATTTGTTGTTCCCTGACGATGCACGGCTCCCTTTCTTCTAATAGATTTCTCAGCGGGACACTGCTGGGACTACTGCCCGGCTGCCACTGCTGCAGAGACGGCCATACACTTGCTTACAAGAACTCTGAAGCTGCTAGAAATTGTCCCTCAGCTTTCCCCAGTGCCTCCTTTCACCTTTGAGTCTTTGTCTCTCTTCTCTACCCAGTGTCTTCGTCTGAAATGCCACGGGAAGTTTAAGAAGGAAGTTGAGGCCTCAGATGATGGCCTCATTTATTCACTAAAGAGTTTGAGTCTGAGGAAAATGGAATAGGCAGGATGTTCCCTACCCAAAGAGGTTTGTGTTTTAATGTCAAAAAAAAAAATGAGGATATGTTGCAAATCAAATGGAGTTAACAGGGACTGCAGTGTAGATTAGTGGCAGAGTGCTTGCTTGGCCTGCATAACACCTCAGATTCCATCCCCAACACTTCAAACCAAACAAAAAACAGGAGGTAGGGATAACAAATATAATTCAGATTGCAGAACAGGCTGAAGCAGAATGGTTGTCTGCAGGAGTCTGGTGCACTTCCCTCTACAGTAGTGCCAATACAAAGGAAAACAGCACCTCTCTCCCTGGCATGCTTGAAGCACAGCTACAGTGTAGTGGGGGTATGGAAGAGGAACAACAGCACAGAGAGCATCAGAGGCCTCAAACACATGGACAAGGCACTCAGCACCTGCTGTTCCATCTCTTGAGAGCAAGCCTCCAAAGGCTTTGCTCAGCTATGGAAGGCTGAGCAGCTCCTGTGGGCTGCCAAGCCAGTTTGGAAACTTCAGAGCTATGGGAAAAGAGTCCCAGAGCCTGACTCTCTGATGTCTTGTGACACGCCTGGGAGGCTGCCTCCAACAACTTAGGGGATCCAGACCTGTGAGCCACCTATACCCACCTTCCCATGGCCACAAGGGGCATACTGGCAGTCTGCTCTGAGTGAGACGGCCCTCAAAGCCCCTTGTCTGCACTTAAGGCAAGGATGGTCTCAGCTCTACATTCTCTCAACAACCAGAACAAGCTTGGAAGCAGGCTCCTCTCAAGAGCCTCCCAGTAAGAGCCCAGGGAACATTTGGACCTCAGCCTTATAAACTGTGGGACAGAGAAAACGACGAAGCTAAGCTCCACTCTGTCCTCAAAACTGAGATAGAAGCCTGCCTGGATAAGCTGAGTGTTCTGATATAGCTAGCTTCAAATGGAAACCAGCCAGCACAGTATCTCCAGGGCAGAACCTCCTCCACAAAGAACTTCTACCTGGAAAGAAATGGTATTCTTTCTTATTTAAGCTACTGTGCTTTTTTGTCATGGACAGATGTCTCTAACTCTGACGATGCTAGCTGAAATCCTTTCAGCAAGTAACAGTGTCATTCAGCAAGTAATAGTGTCATTACCACCAGCTAAAAACAATAGAGCTGGACCCGGGTGAGGTGGCACACTCCTTTCATCCCAGTACTCCTGAAGGCAGAGGTGGGTGGATCTATCTCTGTGACTTCAAGGACAGAGTAGTCTACACAGCAAGTTACAGAACAGCCAGAGCACATAATAGAGAGATATCCTCTTTAAAACAAACAAACAAACAAACAAGCAAACAAACAAACAAACACCAGAGCTAAAGTAAAATATCACTTCAAGCTGGGAACAATTTTTAAAGAAAACTTTCGTGCGAAAGCTTAGCCTTTTGGAAGGCCTGTTTTCACTTAAAGTAAAGACAGGTACATAATACTTCAAACTTAGTATTTAGTTTATGACCCAATTTTAAGAACTTCTTTTTCAAATGACATAAGATCATGCTGCTACCCATGTTTGGACCAGTCAGGGTTAGTAGTTACTTTCAGGATACCAGAAGGCCAATTAGTAGACAGCATCAAAACATTAATAGGTGGTAAAGAAGAGAAGAGAGAGACAGTTTCAAGTAAGTGAAAGAAAAACATACCTGTTGCTTAGAGAATACATAAACCTTGAAATCATCACACACGCTTATCTCTTCTTAAGTGTAGTGTGGAGCACTATGTGCAGTGTGGAGTGGCATGTGCAGTGTGGAGCATTATGTGCAG
>NW_021605455.1:116040-146111 GCF_004785775.1 Grammomys surdaster | reverse complement strand
TATGTGCAGTGTGGAGTGGCATGTGCAGTGTGGAGCATTATGTGCAGTGTGGAGTGGCATGTGCAGTGTGGAGCATTATGTGCAGTGTGGAGCACTATGTGCAGTGTGGAACATTATGTGCAGTGTGGAGCAGCATGTGCAGTGTGGAACATTACGAGCAGTGTAGAGTGGTAGGCTAGAGTCTTTACATTACCTTCTTATAATGAAGGAAACCTGCAAGCAATAAGTGTTTAAAGAAGTCCAATCTTCAACACAGGATAATTGATTTCTAAATATATCAGGAATATAAGACTTGTATAATACTACTTGCAGGGCTAGGGATGTAGTCCGGCTGGCAGTGGCTGCATGGAGCCACATGCATGAACCTGCTGGTTCTACGTATTTGTAATCGCAGTGCTCAGGAGATGGAGGCAGAAATACCATAGTTCACTCATCCTCGGCTACATAGTGAGCTTGAGAGCAGCCTGAGATACAGTTTTAAAAGAATTTACCTGAAAAAAACCCTCAGAGGGTAAATATGCTTGCTGCCAAGCCACAGAGTTTAGTTGAGTCCCTAAGTCTCACATGGTAGAAGGAGAGAAGTAACTCCCAGTTGTCTTTAACATGTGCGTTGTGTCATGTGCCATGGTCATGCAATTAAATGTGTTAAAAAATCATAAATACTATACTAATTTAATCATATTTTCTCCTATGTCTTATTGACATTTCAAGAGTCACTCTGAATAATCTAGAAAATAAAACTATAACTTAAAACCCTTCAGAGGCTAGGGACGGGGCTCAGTGGAAAGCACCGGCCTGGCCTGCTGAGCAAATGAGACTTCAAAACCCAGTAGGAAGCACTTCCAGGGCTTACTTTCCTGCCAGGGTGGTCTATGAGTACACTGAACATATGTGACAAAGCATGCAGACAGCCATTCTCAGTCACGCTATTGGTATTCAGAAGCGCTTGAGTTTCATCAATTACACCCCACTCTAAGTAAACCAGTATGTGGAAGGAAGAAACTCTGTATAAACAACAACTCGGGGGGCGGGGGGAGAGGCCAGGGTAAATTCTAGATCCAAGCCTTTTAAAACCTAACAGTGGAGGCAGATGAGAGAATATGGGGTGACTGCCCCAAGAGGCGCTTGCTGTCCTGGGCGTGAGCATACAACATGCACAATAGTATGGGACAGGCAAGCTGAGGCAGGTATTCTCTCTGTGAACATACCTTAGCCAGGCAACCTGAAGAATTAGTGATCATTCACCCTCAACTTGTTCTTCTCTCAGACTGTACCCCTCTCTCTCGCTTCTTGCTGAAGCATATATACCCCTCCAACCTGGGAGCACAGCAATGAGCTCTACCTCCTTACAAAAAGGAACGTTCTTGTAGCCTCTCTTCTGGTATTTTTCTCTTAATAAAATCTTCAGTTAATACTTTGAGACTACCATGTTTATACATTGGAGCATAAATGAGTCATATACTGTAGAACTTGCCTACAAAACTCTTCATATACTATAGACTAGCTTTTACTTTAAAATCATGATTAAATAAACAGAAAATTATCTAGAGTAACATACACTATGATATTAGCTTAAGAAATACTCGTGGGAGTTGGAAGTATTCTTCAGTGGCAAAGCACTTGCCTAGCATATAGAGGAGCTGAATGCTGGAGTTAATCCCCAGCACAAGAAACAAAGGGACTGGAAACAGGAGGACTGCTTGGAAGGTGGCATTATGGAGAACTTCCAGCTTGACTATGTCTTCTGCAGTATGCACATGTGATCTTGACGCCTGTAAACTGCTAGTTTGGGGCAAACGCTCTAAAATTATTATCTCTACGGCTTGCATTGTTGTGGGATACAGTCGAGAACAAAGTGACAATCAATGACATCCTAGAGATTACTGGGAAGAGAAGAGGAGGAGCCAGTGAACGCTTACCACTCTACCCGGCCCATAGCTCCTTATTTTGGCTTCTCGTATATATATCCTTCCAGAGTTTCTATACCTTGGTGTTTTGTTTGTGGATTGTGGAGGCCTGGGACTGACACAGTCTTTTCCATTTCTCTCCTTATTCACTGTGACAGGATCTTCCAACCGAACCCGGACTTTATTATTTCAACCAGCTAAGCCAGCCATTTAGCTCTGGAGAATTTTGTCTTCTGGAGAAGCCTGCCTTCTAAGTGTTGGACTTACAGTGAGCTCCACATCTAGTAGGCATTTATGTGGATGCTGAGGGGGTCTGAGCTCCAGTCCTCAGGCCTCAGGCCTGTGGGGCCAGCACCTCATCCGAGCCATGTCCCCAGCCATGCATGCCTCGCCTTTTCCACATAATGGTCCTGTCCCCTTTAGTCCCCAACCCTCTTCTCCCCAATGGCACTCGCCTCTCAGTGCACTGCCCTGAGCAAATGTGCACTGAGAGAGCTGAAAAGCATGTGGCCAATACTCCCACAGACAGATGCACACATGGCCAAAGGCATGGAGCTAGAGAGTGACACACTGCCACCATCACAGACAGAGAACCCAGCAACAGGTCTGCCCAACATGATGGGAAATTGCATTTTTTTTTCTATGTAGAGAAAACTGCCTTTAAAAATCATCACATCTTAGCACACCAGCACAAAGTCTCTAGGTAAGCCAGGCCATACCCAGGTAGCTGTGGAATTGGGTTGGACTTTGTTAATCGGGTATTTGCTTTTTGACTTCTGAGACAATACTGAGTGTGATTAGTCCTCTGAAGCCTAACCCACAGCCTGGTGCACCACTGCTTGCTGGAATGAAATGCTTGCTGGAATGAAATGCTTGCTGGAAAAGGTGAAATCTTTTCCTTGGCAGCCACAGCGCAACAGCACCACCAAGGGGAGTGTTGCTGCAGCACTCCATCCAATCTCCAGCAAGGACACCAAGCCAAAGGGGACAGGGAATTAACCTGACCCAGTGAAAAGCTGCACTAGGCTTCAAAGTATCCTCCATGAGCCAAGCTGAGGACTGCCCTGCCAGAATGAGCATCCAGCCAGCACAGCCCTGGACTTCCTCAGACACCCGGTTACTGCCTTGGCCGTAAATAAAGGCACCTTGGTGCATAGTGAGCGTTCCCTTCTTAATGGAAACTAACATAGGCAACAGTTATGCTAAATATCAAGGGATATTTAGGGAAGGGAAGAAAAATGCAAAGATCACAGTTTAAATTCAAATCAACTTGTACTTTTTAAGTTTGAACAGAAATGTAGACTTTCATTTTAAGCCCAGGACTTAAGACTAAAGTCTTTCATTATCCCAGGTCCACTGCAGGTTCACTGGGGAATACTTTATGAAACCAAAGCTAACAAGGGAATCACAATTGAGCAGCATCTCCCTGTATCTATGCACCTCATGGCCCTATGGCCTGCCTTTGACTGATAAGACCTGGTAGAGACAATGGTCTCAGACAGTTGGTCTAGGTTGCAAGAAAGCATACAATTCCTGCTATTCCTGGGACAGCGCTGAACAGGAATCTGGCTGAGAACTGTGGTGTTCCAGTCAAGCCCACAATGGGCTCGAGGCTGAGAGCTGGCCTCTAGCCAGCCCAGTGCTGCACACTCCACACCCTCTGCCTGAAACCTGCAGCAACCTCAAGTGCAATGCTACCCAGCTGAGCAATCAATCCCAGCACCAAGAGAGATCATGACCAACCCTTGTTTTAGGCCACTGTGTCGTCAGGGGGTCTAGTACACAGTAACTGCCACCTAAACACATTACTGGCCATTTCAAGGGCAGGAAGGACAGTAACCTTTAAAAAGTTTGCAGCTACGGCTCTGTAAGAGCCCACGAGTTCCCCAGAGAATAAAAGCGGATTATATATAGTCCCTCTCTATTCCAACTCCCTGATAACTATCTTCTCAATAAATATTTATTAAATGGAAAAATGAATAATGCAAGCATAGCTAAGTATTGATTATATTGATGGGAGGAAGTCAGGACATAACTAATTCAGAAACAACAGATGTTTCGGAGTGTCTGCAGCGGGCTTGTACTTCACATCCTCGGTGCACTCTACTTATGCTGTCTTCTGAGCGGGCACTGAGGCACAACATCTCACCCACTGCACGAGCCCTTTAGGCTCTTACAAGGTTTCTGAGGACTCCAAAGTATGTTGTTATCGATGAATTTCACAGACAGTTTTTAAAATTGAGAGTAACCTAAAATATGCATTAGTTCACTTAAATATAAGAATGAAAACTTTTTATGTGAACATAGATAATATAGTTAATGAAAGAATAACTATCTAGTCACATGAAAAATATTACTTCACTGAGTTTATGAAAAAAGCTCCTAAATGTTGACATACTTAACCACACAGTATGTTCCAAACCCACATTTATTACCAGTGTCGCTGGTATTACAAAGTGTTAATGCTACTAGGAAGCAAATTCAATACTAATTTCTGCTGAAAGCTCTTAACTTCGCAACCAACACCCACCGTTGTCCTGTTTGAAGCCATGAGCTTATATAATTAATTTTACAGAAAATGCCAAGTTTACATAACCACTGCCTGCTACTTGTTTTCTCATGTCAAAATTATAATCCATCCAACAAGTGGCTAGTTTTCACACAAGTATGTGCAGAGGGAAGGTACTGGGCTTTAGTACAGTGTGGGTGGGCTTATGTTAAGGTTTAGTTTTGCCAACGATTGATTTTTACAGTGAAAATGGCAAAAGAAGTCTGATTCTAGGCCCCCAGGGCCTGTAGACCACACTTGAAACAAGACTGTTGAGGTAATCAAACAAACAAACAAACAAACAAAACTACCAAGTCCATGACATGAGCGTTCCCTCAAAGGTGGTACATATCCATCATCCCTTCAGCTTGGCACATTAAGGCAGGAGGGTCAGAGTCATCCTTGACTGCACAGCAATTCAAGGTAGACATGATAGTGTCACACACACACACACACACACACACACACACACACGCACGCACACACAGGCTTTCTCGATACTTATCAATGTTGAGTCTGAAATAACATTTTAAGCTTGGATCAGAGCTCCACCACACACTGAGACATTTGATCCTGAGTGAGTTAAGAGTATCTCTGGCCTCCAAGACCTCACCTTGGTAACAGACAGCACATACCTCTTAGAGCTACAGTCAACTCAACACAGAGCTGTTCCAGCTGTGACTAATACTGGTACAAACGCTCCACAGACCAACTATGGCTGACACTATCTTCAGTATGAGGGTAGGATACACATTGACATTTCTTCTACTACTTGAAGAGGTACAAAATCATAAATTGGTTCTCATAAACACTTATTATTTTTATATAATGTGATTCTGATAAATCAAATGTCAGGAATTGTTCAAAATAATCCACAATAGGGAGGACAGTGTGGGACTATCAAAGAAAAAAGTTGAACGTGAACCAATGTTTTAAAGCAAAGTTGATATTTCATAGTGCATGCAAGTAAACACATACATGCTCACGTACAGCATGCATGTGGAGGTCAGAGGACAACCTTCAGGCAGGTGGACCTCTCTGTGCCTAAGGGAAGCCTGGTCTTCATACAGAGTTCCAGGCCAACCACAGCTACACAGTGAGACCCTGTCTTCAAAAGAAAGAACACTTGGCAATAGAAGGCAGTGCAAGATTGTGAGTAGGAAGATTGTGGGTTCGAATCCCACCATTGTTACTTTCCTTAGACAAGACATTTCTGAGATTTAAGTGTGTCTTCACTGCAAAGTGGAACAATGGACATATAACTAAGTAACTCAGTGACATTTCTGATATTTACTATAAACTATTCCTCATAACACAGTGCCAGGCAGGGTAAGATCACTTCCTTGGGTGGTTCCCTACTGCCACAGTGCAACATAGCAAGAGCTAGCAGGTTGCAGTGTATGGCAGATGGCAACTGTGCCAAACAAGGCGGTCCATATGGCACAGTGGTTCCTTCTAGCCATAGTCGGGGGGTTTTAAATGTCCAATCAGAATAACAAGTTTTACTATCCATCCACAGGTCTACTTGAGTCACCACAGGCAAGACATGGTAGGCATCCTCTAACAAGGCCGAGTTTTTTGTTTCTACTATTGCTGAGTGACACTATCCAGCAGGTGATGTGATCCAAGGCGCTTTACATGTGTTAAGTCACTTCTCTTCATGGCAGCCCTGGCAGGACTTTGCTGTTCTGTGAATGATGCTCAGGACACATTGAGGCCCCTTTAGTCACCTGTCTCCAGCCACGCTCTTAGGTCTTCTGAGCCATCTCCTGCCATGTTTGCTCCTTTAGTCTCTCTGGAGGCCCTTGATTCAGTAAGTACATACGCTGGATAGATAATCATTTTAATTCTCTTTATCCTTCTGTTTTTTTCCCACTTCAGTTAACATGTTTGTCTGGGAAAAGGTACTTCTATTAAAGTCCATGAAATATGTACAATACAGTGAGAAAATGTTTTATTAAGAACTTAATTTGGAAAGATGGCTCAGCAGTTAAGAGCACTTACTGCTGCTCTTCCTGAGTTCAATTCCCAGCAACCACATGGTGGTTCACAACCAAATGTAATGGGATTCGATGCCCTATTCTAGTATGGATGAAAACAGCTACAATATACTTAAAAAATAAAATAAATAAATCTTTAAAAAAACAAACAAACTTAAGTTTGTAGCTCAGTGGTGGTGGCCCATGCCTTTAATCCCAGCACTTAGGAGAGGCAAGTGGATCTCTATGAGTTTGTGGCTAGTCTGATATATAGAGTGAGTTCCAGGACAGGCAAGGCTACAAAAAAAAAAAAAAAAAACAAACCTGTCTTGAAAAACAAACAAACAAACAAATACAAAACAAACGTAATTTGTTTCATGTCAAATAACACATTAATACATTGATGGGGAGGGAGAGGAGGGACTGCAGGAGGGAGACGGAAAGAGAAAATGAGTGAGAATGAACACGAACAAGGCCTAGTTCTCTCTTTCTTTTATTGTACAAATACTGGTCCATGAGCTGAACAAACTGACTTCTACATCTGCTCCTGCAATAATGTCCATGTGGATTAATCATAATTAACTGTAATCTCCATGCTCCCATATGACACATGTGAAAAGTTGCCAGAGATGATTTTTCCAAATCTATAATTTTATGATGCAACACTTTTTTTACCAAATATATAGTATTTCACCCAAAATATCATGGATCTGTGAAGGGCACTTAGATTAAGGCTTCCAATACTAAACACCAACAGTGAGCTAGAGATTCATTAGGACCCATGTGGGTATCAAGGGACTAATGTGGCCACTCACAGTTTCCAAGACATATAAATCCAATGGATAAGCAGGGAAGAGAGAATCCAGATCAGGCATCAACCAAATTACTACTCTTGACAATAATGGCAGCCAGTAGTTCACTGTTTCCCTGAGTGGTTCCCCAAGGAACCCCATGGTGCCACAGGGGGCATGACAAGTTGCCCATAAAACACTGACAGCCTTGTCCACAAGCATCAGAAATACACAGTGAAGCAAAGATGTCTGGGAAACATCGCGTAAAAGCAGAAACATGAGCAGGCTTCTGTTGTGAACTGTCTTGCCATGGATGTCTGTCTCTCCCTGCAGCAGTGGGCAGTTTGCTGTCACACAAAGCAAGGATGCCTCCCTTAGAAGTCAAGTTGGGCATTTCGCTTGAAGTCTATTTGAAAAGATGATGCAGAGATCTAGCTGAGCACATACAAGACTATGGCAGGTCACCTTTTTGGTTTAAAAGTAGGGTAAAAGTAAAATCCTCTGTCCTTATAGTAGGAGACAAGACTGGGTGCTTGATATTCCAAAACTAAGGGGCTGCAGTACAGATCATACGGAACTCTAAAGCATGCTGTTTTAATGGTTCATTTCTCACATGGCAAGGCTGTCCACAAAGGTCTCTACTTTCAAGAAAGCAAATTCAGACAAACGTACGCTGTCCTGCTTTAAAAACAAACATTCTGGCTGTGCTAGCCTTCTAAACTGGAATTTAAATCAATTATGAAGATTTTGTATGTCCCATCAAGCCTGCCAGGACACTGTTGTATGATACAACAACTTTCTACACAGTCACACAGTTCAGTTCAAAGCTTAGACATTTCCAACTGGGAGCTGCAAATGCTCCTAATGTAACTTCTTAAGAAAAGACTAAGCTGAAAGGCAAACCGTGCCAGATTCCCCTGAAAAACTTCTCTGCCTTCAAAGTACCATTGCCACAGGAAGTACAGGAAGCCAGATTTCTAAGACAAACATTTTTCCTTCCTTCCTTGGCTAATGCTCTGCCAAGATCAAACGAGGATCAGCAGAGACCACAGCAAGGCAGAATCTGGAGTCTGTCTGTGCCCAGGCATTGGGGAAGAACAAGTTAATTCTCTATTAAAAAGTGAAATCACATGTACTGTTGGAATTTGGTAAATACTGCACTTTTATGACAGCTAGTACTCTAGAGTGCCTCACAGGAGCTCACCGAGATCTACCCTTTAAAATAAACCTCTACCTACATCCAATGGTATCTCCATTTTCATCATTTGGGGAAATATTGGCTATCAGAAGATACCAGTTCACTTGAGAGTCTGAAACATGATGTACTTGGGTTCAAGTCACCCCAGGCCATACAGCAAGTTCAAAGATAGCCTATGGTACAAAATGAGATAATGGATCTGTTACAAAGGTAACTGAAGCCAGAGGGGACAGAGAATGAGCTCTTGCACACAGAGCAAAGTCCTTTCACCAGGCACCTTGGACAAGACCTCTGAGACATGTCCAACCTGTGGCCCAGGGGCCACATGCAGCTGAGAATAACTACATGGCCATGAAGAGTCATGGGCTGGCCCAGCACAAAACCGTTAATTACACGTCAAGAGTGAACACTGTGCATGAATGTCAACAATGCAATGTCAGAAGGTTAGAAAAAGCCGCCCAGTTTGTTTAAGTGCATACCGCTGCTGTGGGCCTCCGACTACATGCACTCTGTTCTCGGGTTTCAGCATCTGGCTCTGTTTCCCTTGCCTGTTTCAAGCACTTAGACTGCCCCCTCTCATTTACTGCTCTATCACACGGCCAGAAGCCAACACCCACTTCCCTCCAGACAGAAAACTGCTCAAACAGAAGGGAGAACTAGAGACTTAGAAACAGCACCAATCCCTTCTTGGGGGTCTGCAGGGCAACTAACAGCAAGACAAAAAATTCATATCTACATCTTCATTTTGCTATTGCTTCCTTGTCCTAAAACTTTGGTGCAGAATCCAGGTTTCCTCTGCACACAAACATTAATCATCCAAGCAGAATCGGTCTAAAAGGCAGTGCTACCTTCCAAGCTGGTCCCTCTTCTAGGGTGAAGATGGGGAGAAAGGGTAACCAAGGCATTTTTTTTTTTTGATTTTCAAGACTGTGTTTCTTTGTGTGTTGTCCTGGTTAATTAGGCTGGCCTCGAATTCACAGAGATCTACCTGCCTCTGCCTCCCGAGTGCTGGGATTAAAGGCATGAGCTACCATGCCCAGCTTAACTAAGGCACCCTTACTGTTGGTTTTTACAACAATCTCTTCCAGACTCAAAGAGGGCCCAATGGTCTCCAGTCATTGTGCTAAACCTGCAAGTCAGCTTGAATTTCCAGAGAGCAGAGCCTCACAGATGTAACTGTTCCTAGTGAGAGCACCTTCAACCAGGAGTAACCTCGTGGAAAATGGGTTGTACCCTCAAGCAATAAGGGCTTCTTTTGAGCCACCTGCAGAGTTCACTATTGAGAAAAAGATCAACCAGATGACACTTAGGCAAAACTGTTTAATGACTGCAGACTTCACCCTGTCCCTGTCCCGACACCTCCTCCATTAAAACACAATGCTCATGGTGGTGTTCCGAAGGTAGGCTGCAACACTCACTTTCTTCCCAGAATGGCCTTTTCATTATATGCCCCTGTCTTGCTTTGTTTTTCACTTTTACTTTTGCTTGCTTTGGGGCTGGAAAATTGTACAGACCTGGCAAGATGACAACCACTGGAGTCAGACACCTGCCTGGAACTCCAGTTCTAACAGTCACCATTGTCACAGCATCTTACAGTTGGGGACATGCCACAGAGAGAAGTTATATATCTTTTCCAAGATACCCCAGCTGGTAAGTTTTGGAGCCGATATCCCAGCCCTTGGCAGTTGGCTCTAGAGTCTGTGCTACTGCCCTGTCTGACAGTACAATGAAGAGAGATCTTGATTATGAACAAATCAGTAGGTGTTTCCCACCTATGAGCATGTAGTAGGTGACTGTCTGGAGAAATGGTGAAGACAGAAGAGCAAAGCAGGATGAGATGCTGAAGGGAAATGCCTGGTCATCCATGGATGTAAAAGCCAGAAACAGGAACTGGTGGGATCAAGACATAAAATAAACTTCTGTTTGTTTGGTTTTAGTTTTGGCTGGTTTTTGGTTTTCTAAGACAGAGTCTGTCTACATATCCCTGTCTGTCCTGGAACTCACTTTATAGACCAGGCTGGCCTTGAACTTAGAAAGATCTATCTACATCTGTCTCTTGACTACTAGGATCAAATGGGTGCAATACCATGCCAACATAAAGGAAAATCTTCAAGTCAGGAAATAAATAACTACAATCCGTGCAGTCTCTTTTTGTTTGCTTTTCCATGTAATGCCTTACACATAACCTACAAACGAATCACTTGCCTCAAATAATGAGCACATTGAATATATGCTCTTCTCAGACAGTCTAAAGAATTTATAAAGTTAATCAAAACACAGATCACATCTGCTTATGATTTCTCTGGAGTACTAAGAGTCTGTGGTGGGTATACTGTTATTAAATATGAACAACTTAGGCACCACAAGAAATTGTTCCTTAGGTTTATGTCCAACTAAGATTTTAAGTTTCATTACAATCCTCTCAGCAACATATAACTCTTGTATCTTGTTGAAGGTCACATAAAATACGGGCTCTTCTGAGTTTTACAGCCAACACATATAAAGTTGTATCGATTTTTCCTAAAAGAGAATTTAGAATATATTTATGAAGTTTCTCACTGGAAAGGGTTAGCAGGATGGCTCTTCAACTCCTAGGCTCTGCAAAGCTATGGCTACATATTCCCTCTCATGCTTTGCAATCAAACCCTAGATACAAACATTTGGTAAGAAACGAGTCTCTTAAGTTACAAAGAGCTGGTCTCCATTTCAAAATCAAGAGAATAAATCTTGGTGTCCAGACCCAGACTTCAATGTGCAGGCAAAGTACCTGAAGTTGAGAAAGCTCTGCAGAATGAGCTCCCTCTAGATCACAAGGACGCTCTGTCCAGAGCAGCCGTTCAAATTCTGAGCTCAGACAGGAAGCACCAGCAGCAAGCACCTAGGAACTAGCTACAATTTGCCTGTTTGAATGTGATCAGCAGAATATATCACTCAATGAATGTCACTCTATAAATCCACAGTGTCTTTGTCTAAATCCCATTTAAAATTCATTCATTCACTGTTTTGTCATAAAAACAAAACAAAACAAAGCAAAAACAAACAAACAAAAAAAACCCAGACCTTTTCTGTCTCTCTTCCTTCTGCTATCTGAAACTCTGTGTCTAACATTCAAGGCCCTCCCCAAGTCCCCAGTTCATTTTACTTCTTGCTTTTAACCCCTGTGTATGTCCACAGCATACTACCTGAACCAACCGTGTAAATTTATTTACAGTATTTTATTTTCACTGGTATATACTCACACAGTGCTGGGCTGTATACAGACATTTTAATATAAGTCTATATTGTTTGTTGAACACATTCTCTCTCCCATCTTTCACCTTATCACTCACCTGTCCTCTTTCTCTCCTGGGACTGCCAACTCTCACGTGGATTCCTTCTCATTGTGACCCTGGCCTCACCGTGGTGGCTGTCACTGATGTGTTTCTGGGCTGCAGTATCACACAACTGCTCTTGTCAGCCTGCCTCCTCTTGTCATGTGATGTCCTCTCACCATTCTATGACCGACCACCTCTCCTCACACTGAGGATTCTACTTTACTTCAGCCTTCGTATCTATGTAAGCTCTGTATACCGCACATATACAAGGACAGATCCTTACGTGTGCCGCTGAGTGACAAGTTATTTGAGGGTAAGATCCTTATCACTGGTTCTGATGTACCTTACATCACTTAACGTAACTCCTCATTCACATAACTCGAAAGGAGAATCCAGTGTCATGAAGTAAGCACCACTCATCAGTATGTAAGCATGCCCACATCACAGATCTAAACTACGCTCCATATCTTGGTTTGTTTTCTATTTGGGGGGCTACAAAAAACTGGGCATACTGCCTTGATTGTTGTTTTTTTTTCTAACTGTTACATCTAAGAAATTTTGTTTAACTCTATCTAAAAAATACTACCAGAACTTAAGTTATGAACTAATTCATTTGGAATTTGCATATCAACAGGTCTTAGAGAATATTCATTGTAAGAAAAACAATCTGAAGCCACTGTAAAACTCTGTGTACGCAGACAGAAAAGGACCACAAAGCAGCAAAAACCATTAAACTCGTAATGCTGGAATAAGCCCAGGGACACAAGTTCACTCGTTGAAACTAAGGGCTCTTCAGAATAGCAGGGTATGAGGAGGCTGTAACATTTGTGGTAAGAAATAAATCTCATGTTAGTACAAAGTAGCCTAATTTGACAATCTCGTCCCTCCGTCCGTCTTCCCACCCTAACACAGTAGCACGTACAAAGAGCAGACGTGAATCCTAGTGTGAGTCAATGTAAAACATTCTCTACAGAAGCTAATTCTGAGTAGTTACCAAAACTGAGCTCAGGCCAGCATACCTAACACCACTATGGCTCGACAGATGGCCTTGGAGGAAAACTGACTCTGACCATTCTCCTAAAGGACACAGCATTAGAGCGACACCCAACGACTTATGCTGCATCTGTAGATCAATGCATTGCTCAGCTCTTACCAGAGAAGCTTCTCCTTGCAGTAGACGGCAATGAGCCCAGAGACCCACACTGATCAATGTGCAGAGAATATACAAGGCTTTGGAGTGCTCAGCACTAAGTGGATGTCTACACCACACACACACACAAACACACACACACACACACACCAGCTCAGGGATCTTATACAGAAGAGAGGGCAGAAGGATTTTAGGAGTCAGAGGTGAATGACTTAAAAAAACAACAACAAATTTTTCTGGATACAACCAGGCAGATGCATGTATAAAATCAAGATGATTATGAAAACATGCACAAGACCTGTGCAGGCTCAAGCCAGATAAAATCCTAGCACAGAAGAAAAAAAGGTGGTCACAAAGTCCCCAAAGTCCCATGCTCCAGCTGAGGAACTCTGGCATGTGATCGCTGCTGGGAAAGGTAAAGCCACTCTTCTGTAACAGTGTGATACCTGATGTATTGACCATACTCCAGGGCATCAGGAGTCATTGGCCAACACACACTGGACTCAAAGGGAGGGGAGAACTTGGAAGTTGTCCGGGTAGGGAGGTAGAGGACAAACTGGAAAGGTTTGGGGGAGAGAGATAAAGATGATCAAAATACATTGTAGGATATTCTTGAGGAATGAATAAGAAATGTTAAAATAAGCATAAGCCCAGGTCATCAAACGGATACTCGGGTGGAATGGGTGGAATGTGAGACTGGCACTTAAGAGCCATATAGGATTCAGTGTCAGGCTGAAACACCAAACTAAGTGCTGCTGGGCAGGATGCTGCATGCCTGCAATCCCAGGACTCAGGGAGCCGAGGCAAGAGATTGTGGGTGGATTGAAGGCCAGCTTGGGATCCCAGTGAGACCCTATGTCAAAAAACCCCAAGGGCTGGAGACAGTAGTGGAACCAATGTAAAAGCTGAGCAAAGCCTTAGTTCCAATCACCAGTGTCAGGGAAGAAAAAAATTCTGCAGTGTCCTATGAGTAAGAATTAAGGAAGATAATTACAGCTTCCATGATACATGCTTTACTTGAAAATTGCTAAGGAAACACTGAGTGGTCTAATTAAATAAAAATATCATATATATATATATGAATATACATATATACATATATATGAATGATATATATATGAAAAGCCTGCAAGTGACAGTTATGATTAGGTAATTAACTTTCCTACCTTTAAAGACCCTGATGACAACTGTTAGGGCAGGCCAAATCACAGCTCCTCGGAAAATGTTAATATGTTATGATACTTGGCCAAAGGGAGCATGTAGTTATGGTTCTGTAAGGTTATTAAGACTGGAAGGGGACTGTGGATTTGTGAGGTGGGGCCGACGCACCATCTAAGTGAATGAGAGTATCACAAAAAGAAGTCTGGAGAGCTGCGGTCAGACAGGGACTCAACCACCCACTCATGATGGTGGCAGAGACCACGAACAAGGACCAAGGTGCTTCTAACAGCTGGAAAGCAGGCTCACCCATTGAGCCTCCAAGGAAGATGCACCTCTGCAGACCTACGATTTTAGCCTACAAAATAGTAATATAACAAAGTCATGTAAATAACAGGAGTCATTGCTGTGGCAGACAGGAGAGCATGACAAAGTTAAACACCCATGGAGGGACTCCGTGGTTGGACGGGGTACTTCAGTGGTACAGCACTTGCAAAGTATACAGCGCTTGCAGAAAACTCTACCAAAAATAAAAGTGAAAATCCTTAAAGACAAACACAGAAAACTATGAAGGTGTAGTGTGGTGCTTTATAAAAGATTTAGCACAGTGGTTAAGTTTTCATCTGAGTTACTAACAAAGTACGTATGCCTATGGAAAGCTAATACACAACCTAAGATGAGATCTAACACACTAGTCCATAAAAGGACCAAATATAAATGCCATCAGCTCTGATCAACAAGTACATTAGGAAACAGAACAGAATAGGGTATTCTCAACAATATGGAAAGTAGTGGAAAACTGAGGAAAATCTGTCGTTTGTGCACATGTTTAAAAAGGACAATGACATAGTACCCCTATCTTAAAAGACCACCCAGAAGGCAAAGCTCAGTGTCTGCTTTCAAGTTTGTATTTACCTGATGATCCTCTGGGCAGCATACTGGTGGAGGGAACGAAACTGTGCAGACATGTTTGCTAAAGCTGCCAGGCAATTTGTGTGCAGGTACTTGTCCTGAGGGGAGAGAACAAGATTAAAACACACACCACATCTTCTCCACACTTCAAGGAAGGGTAACTAAAAGCAACATACACCCAACTGTCCTGATGCCAGAAGAGTGCCCAGGATCTATATTCTCTAGTTCCCAATCTATAAAGTGCTAAGAAGTCAAATTGTTTCCAAATTCATTTGGAAGCAATGGCCAGGTAATTTGGCGATCCAGATGATCACTGCCACAGCATGAGTACTGAAGCCATCTGCAGCAGGAATAGTCATGTTTCTACAGTGTGCTACTCTAGCCCCTCCCACCACACACGGCATTGCTGCTGCCATGTTCCTAAAACACAAGTACTTCTCAATCCTATAACAACTGCCTCCTACAATCTCAGATAAACAAAACAAAAACATTGGGATATATATATATGTGTGTGTGTGTGTGTGTGTGTGTGTGTATATATATATATATATATATATATATATATATATATATATATATATATATGTACACGAGCCCCTCAGACAGAAATACTTAAAAATATTAAGTAAACAACCCCTTAGCTACAAGTTCTGCACATTGCTTTTCTTGGTAACACATTTCTATTGGCTGTCTAAAATTCTACAAGAGTTTAGCAGAATTACTTGCTTTCTTTATTTCCAACTTATCAAGGTTTTTGCTCTCTTGTACTTTGGAGAAAGGGTTTGTTTTTCTTTGAAGACAGATTTTCATGTAGTTCAGACTGGTCTCAGGTCTGCTATATATGCTAGGCATGATGGCAAAAAGCCTTTATTTAGCCCCAGCGCTGGGGAAGTAGAGGCAGTTGGATCTGAGTCAAGGCCAGTTTGGCCTATAGAGCCAGTTACAGGCCAGCCAGAGCTACATAGTAAGATCCTGCTGCATCCAGCCCAACCCAAACCATTCTACAGCTGAGGAAGACCTTACCGTGATTACCTAGTTTCTGGGGCAGTGTGGTTAGAGCCCAGGCAACAGCCTCGGCCCCTCATCCTTTCTTCCTGATCTAAATTTGTATTTTCTCTTCTTCGCATCTCTACGTATTTTGTTGATGCTTTAAAAGGGCAAACCAGAGTCCTCAGTCCAGCAAGCATGGGCAGCAGCTCTGATCTCACTGCTTGCTTTCCATTTCATGCAATGCATATCACATTGAGCAAGCATTAAATATTAAGCTAGACATTGCAATATAATCATATAATATGCTAAGTGCTGATCCAAATTTTTATAGCACATTCTATGAGATTAAATTTGAATTTTCTAGCACATTTCATAATCACATTTTGTGAGATTAAAGCTTTACAACATGGTCATAACTACACAAAGACAGAGAAATAGATATGGAATACTTACTCTAGTCCTGGTCATATTGTACTGGATGGTTCTTATTACAACCAGAATTAGGAGGCTCCCCAGGGAAATCTCAGTTAAGACTCTTTCTGAATACCAAGTAATGTTTTTTAATATCTGTAATAAAAAAGAAAAGTTTGAGTAAAAACGATTCCCTTAGGAAAAGAGTGTGTCTACCAAGTTCATTTTGCTCTGAAAGTAAGTTAAGCAGTAAAAAGGTGAGCTGAGAGCTTCAGTTCTCCTAAGCAAATGGCACAAATGGGTTTAGTTCTCATTTCTTAAACAGATGAAGGAGAGAAGACCAGGTCTAGAAATCAAGAAGAAATCTACTTAGCAAACAAAGAAGAGATGTATATGAAACAGACATAGCACACAGATAAAAGGAACAGAAAAAAAAAAAAACAGAGATTAGCAATTAGAAAGCAAAAGTAAGACAGAGTAGGTGCTGAGAGTCAGAGCCTTCTCAACAGAGTGTAAAAACCTCTACAGACAACCAGAAGAGGCAGGAGCACCAGGAGCCCAGTGTCTGAGAAGAGACATCCAAGTCCTCCTGCTGCTGTTCAGAGCTGCCAGTGAGTACAAAGGCAATAAAGGTTATCTTAGAAAAAGCATACAAATTCCTTAAGAGTTAGGTAACAACACTCAGAGATTAACCAAACAGTATATAAATATATACTGCAAATTAATACATCATGACCAATCATAGTGTTATCCCAGGAATGAGAAGACTGCTTTAATATTCATAAAAAGATTCATCGGTATATTTTACTATATTAACAGATTGCAATGCAAAAAAGCACAAGATCAAAAATATATAAAGAATTCTTCCAACTCACTAATAACACAAATAAGCTAACTTTTACAGAGTATGATATATAGGTATTTATGTATCTCATAAAGATATCAAAAATAGACATTGAAGAAAAGATGGTTTCTTCAACAAATGGTGCTATGAGAACTGGATATCCATCCATATGCAGAAAAAGAAAACTAGATCCCAATTTTTCACCCTCCACAAAAATAGATCAGATGTAAAACTCTAAAGCAGACAGAGGGAAAATACTTCAAGATACAGGAATAGGCAAGGACTCCCTGAACAGGACTCCAGCTGCTCAGGAAAGAATCGTAGCTAACAAAGGCCATAATCTCAGGAAACTGAAAACTTCAGTGCATGAAAGTCAACAGTCTAATGAAGAGACAGCCTACAGGAGGAGAGAAAGTCTTTGCTATCTAGACATCTCACAGAAGACTGATTTTGAGAATATAGGAAGAACTCAAACTACTAAAATGACAAGGAATCAAACAATGCAATTAGTAAATGGACCAATGACAAGAATAGATAATTCTACGAAAAGCTAAAACACACAGAGAACTGTCCAGCCTCACTGATCATCAGAGAAACGTAAACCAAAACAAAGAGTTTATGCCTTGTCCCAGTCAAAATGGCCAGCGTTTACAATACAGTAACAAAGGCTGAAGCCGTGGCAACGGGAACGAACACGGGGCAGAGGAGGAGGCTCTGTGGGTTCAGGTGTCTGTCATGGAAGCCCATCCCTCCCCCCAAGTTCATGCACACTTTTCTGGAAAGAAAAGACCTCCCGAACACTTCTCAGGGGAATGTGAACTAAGTCCAGCTACTACGGAAATCAATATGGTAATTCCTCAATAATCTAAAACTAGGTGTGACATGTGACTGCATTTACTGAAAGGACTCCAAGGCAACATGTCATAAAGACACTTGCCTATCACGCTCACAGCAGTACTGTTCACAGGTGCTAAATTAATGACCTGACCTAAATGTCTGTTGGAAACATGGATAAAGAAAATGTAGGGGTTTTTTTTTTCAGCCATTAGGAACAAAGTTAATGAGATGTGCTAATACACACTTGTGAATGCCCAGGATTAGGGAGGCAGAGCAGGAAGACCAGGATTTCAGGATCAGCCTTACTAACATAGATAGCTTAACCCCAATTTGGGTTACTTGAGTCCCTGTCCCAAAATAACAACAATAAAAAGAATAAAATGACATCATTTTAGGAAAATGGATGTGACAGAAGATAAATATTAAGTGAGTGAAGTATGTCTCAGACAAACAGCATGTTTTCCCTTGTTTCTGGTTGCTAGATTTTAAAAACATAAACTTGTGACCTACATGTGACATTAAAGCACAGGTAAAACTGTCCTAGGAAACAAGAGGGAAAGGCTCAAAATACATTGTGTTTTCATATCAAATATCCTTATGTAACTCAGCATGATGTACAATAAACATATACTAATGAGAACAGTATACATGTTTAAAGAACAACGGGTTATTATTACTGAACCAATTTGCTAAGTTTTAACAGTGGCTAACAGTTGTTCAGAAGGAAATGAGAGTAAAGAGCACCATACTGGTTGATGAACCGGAAGAAAACACCATTTCTATTCCAAGTCCTCCCAGACACTAGCAGGAGAGCAGGCGAAACCCCAAGGCAAGTGCACTTTGCAGAGAAGCCCCTCTGCTTTACATCTGTCCCATCTGTCGTCAACCATGGGGACTTACCACTTCATGAATGGACCGATTGAAGCCATCGTCTTCTGTAAGGATCAACAGGATTATAAGGGCCATATAGACATGGTGTGAGTTTCTTTCCTCAACATGATACAGAATCTCAAGAATTGGTAAAACCTAGGAAATAAAATATTATACTATTTCAATACCTTATGAGAACCTTACACGGTTATTCTACATGCTTTGCATTAAGGCCATACAGTTTTCATAAGTAAAAAGGACAGACACCCCCTTGGCTGCAAGTGCTCTCTGCACACATAGCTAAGGTCCCAGGCAAGAAAGTCACCACTAGCTCTGTAAAGGTCCTGCTAAAGAAAACTTAGCTTCCAGTGACCACTTAGGCTCAGTTTGGGGATTTTAAGAGGTCACATCAACTCCCTCTAATTAAAAAAGGAAGAAAAGAATTGAACTGCTCAGAAAAGCCTAGCTGCTAATAATCTTATTGCATTTTAATGTGCATGCTTCATATCACTTGTATTTTAATGCTAATAATCCAAAACTGTGCTTCATATAAGTAGCTAAGAGACTGTTGTAGTCCATGGTGCATTTTCTCAGCATGTGCCCTGAGACTTAGTCGTCAATGACTTACGTCAAACACCTCATCTTAGGATCCTGTTCACAAATGCACAAGTTTATTTCTAATCGTTCCTTTCACATAGTTGATTTTTTCATTCTTCACTAACTAGAAAAAACATCACTAAAAGTATACGGGCCAAATAGTTAGACTGCATGAAACTAGCATACAGACGGTGCTGGCTAGTTTTATGCCAATATGACACATGCTAGAGACCTTTTAGAAAAGGAAGCCTTGATTGAGAAAATGCCCCCCCTGCCCCACCCTCCCACCCCCTGACAGGCCTGTGGGCAAGTCTGTGGTGCATTCCTCTTGACTGATGATCAATAAAGGAGGGCTCAGCTCACTATGGGAAATGCCAGCCTCTGGCTGGGGCTCCCAAGCACGTTAAAAAGACAGGCTAAGCAAAATTATGGAAAGAAGGCTAGTGAGTACGTTCTTCCAAAACTTCTACCTTAGCTCCTGACTCATGTTCCTACCCTGACTTCCCTGGACAGTATGTTACAGGGTTTAAGATAAAATATACCCAAGATACACCACCCTGCGGCGATCCAAGAGGACCTGGAGATCCAAAACCCTCTTGTGGCCTTTAAGAGCACCCATTCCCACATGTGTACACACACACACACACACACACTAACACACATGAACATGCACACTCAGAAAGAGAGATGTTTTTTTTAAAACATCTTTTAAAAGCTAAAAGAGCTTATATACAAGGTATGGTGGTACAAACCTTTAATCCCAGCAGGCAGAGAGGAAGAAGGATCTCTGAATCTGAGGCCAGCCTGGTCTACCAACTGAGTTCTAGGACAGCCAAGGCCACACAATGAAATTCTGTCTCGAACAACCTTCCCAACCCCTGCTACCAAAAATAAAGAAATAAAAAGTTTAAGATGATGGGTCTAAGAGGACAAACAACAGATCAATTCTTCCTTTGAAGTATTTGTGTTGGGATAGTAAACTTACATACAGCACAATCCTTTCATTTAAAAAAAGATACATTAAATGGTTTTTAGATTTACAAATCTGAGCAACTATTACCAACTAACTTTAGACTACTTTCATTGTTTAAATCACCTCAGGCTCTTTAGCTCGCAGTCCCTGGTCACTATTTCTCCTTCCCTCTCATCCAGCTATTTTCCTATCACTGTGACCAAATCAGAAAGCACCTGAAAGAATCAACTCATTGGAGGCATGGTTTGTTTGGCTCATGGTTTCAGGGAAATCTCACGTGTCACAGTAAAGATGGCATGGTGGAGACCATAGCATCCACAGCACAAGGCACAAACCAGAAAACAGAGACCACAGATCTTCAGCAGGGCTGGGTACAGGCCTCAGGAGCGCATATGCCTTGGGACCTACTTCTTTCTACCAGCCAAGCTTCACCTCCTAAAGGCTACAGAGTTTGAAAATACCCTGACAAGCTGCTGAGTGTTTAAACTGTAAGCCTTTGGATGGCATTTCAGACCTGTGGTGGCTAATTTTACATCAACTTGACACAAGCTGGAGTCATCAGGGATGAGGGAGCCTCAATTGAGAAAATGGCTCCATAAGATGAAGCTGCAGGCAAGCCTACAGGGCATTTTGATAATTAGTGATTGATGGGAGAGGGACCAGTCCATCCTGGGTGGGACAACCCCAGGGCCAGTGGTCCTGGATTCTATAAGAAAGCAAGTTAAGCAAGTTATGAGGAGCAAGCCAGTAAACAGCATCCTCCATGGCCCCTGCATCAGCTCCTGCCTCCAGGTTCCTGCTCTGACTTCCTTCAGTGATGGACTGTCATCTGGAAGGGTAAGTAAAATAACCATTTCCTCCTCAGTTGCTTTTGGTCACTGTGTTCCATGACAGCAATGGTCACCCTAACTAGGACAGACTGTAACATTTACTTAGTGATCAGAGACACAATTGTCTCTACAGCTGTCACCATTTTCAACTTTTATATGAATGAAGTCACAGAATATGCCACTAGAAAGGGCCTACACTGAAGAGCAGCAGATCTAGTCTCATTCTCACAAAACTCTATACACAACGTATCTGAGAAATATGTGGAGATAAAATATCAACTTCCAAATATCCAAGTCTATAGATTGGCAGAATAAATTCCTACTTGCAGCAATATATACAGGTAACAGCCTCAACCAATATTTACTACAAAAGAAAGAGAACTGGAAACATAAGGACATGAGCTAGGAAGTTATCAAAACCCTTTTTTTTTTTTTTTTTGGTTTTTGGAGACAGGGTTTCTCTGTGTAGCCCTGGCTGTCCTGGAACTCACTCTGTAGACCAGGCTGGCCTCGAACTCAGAAATCCGCCTGCCTCTGCCTCCCAAGTGCTGGGATTACAGGCGTGCGCCACCACCGCCTGGCAAAACCCTTCTTTAAGTTCCTAAGAACCCCCAAATACAACCTTGTAGACCGATGGCTTTTACCTTCCTAATGCTGGGACCCCTTAATACAGTCCCTCCAACCACATCATCATCTCATTGCTACTCCATAACTGTAATTTCTCTACTGTTACGAATTGTAATACAAATATCCGATAAGCAGGATATCTGATATGTGACCCCTGTGAAAGAATCACTCAACCCCCAGAAGGGTTGTGACCCACAGGCTGAGAGCCACTGTTGTAGATGTTTACCAGTGTGTGTTCTCAAACTGGAGACCGCTGCTCCCTCACCTCACAAGTCAACAACTGCACCAGAGAAGCCCACAAGTCACATCCCAGGCTTCCTGCTCATTGCCAAAACCCCCCAGAAGTCAGCACACGCACAACTGTCTCTGTGATTCCCAAGCCCACCAGGATCACAGCTCTCCTCAGGATGAAGACTTTCCCATCAGACCTTAGCTCATCACACCTTTTGTTCTGAATGCCATTGTGATAAAAAAATGCTAATATTGTATGATTCTTCAGCATTTACATAGTATTGAAAACCAAGAAAGATGTTCCCAAATGGCCAGTGGTGCTTTGTTCGATCTGGAGAGCTGAGGGGACACTCTGCTGCTTGTCAGCCAGCCGCTGGTTCCTTTAGGAATGACCATGCATACATCAGTGAGTGCAGGGAGAGGTCACAGTATCTCAAGCATACAGTAGCTTACCTTTCCCTTTCCTGAAACACTGATGGTAAATATTACCATCAATGGAAAGCCATGGTTGCCTAAAGGAGGTTTGTCCACCAAGACAAACCAAGGAACTGATTTTATTCACTGAGTGGACCTTTAAGTAGTGTCTGGCCAGGGGCCTTAAAATGACTCAACAGTGCAGTACTGCATTCAGTAGCACTGGTTTGGAGACTGTGGGGAGAATGGACCCTCGGAAAGCTAAGCTGGGACAGTCACCCTGACTTTCATCACTGTCAGCAGGGCTGTGTGACAATCATGACCAACGCACTGGTGGACAGCCCTCATCAGCTGGAAGGAACAAGAAGAAATAAAGATGCCCTCAGGGTTGCAGAGGATGCTGCTTGGAGAACCTGGTCAGGTGGAGCCCTGAGCAACAGGACCTCAAAGACAAAGGCTCTGTCACTCGGACCTAGGCTGCTCGCTCACTTCTATCTCAGTTTGGGGACATCTCCCATCAGTCTCTCTAGCAACACCTGAATGGCCACCAGGGGAGCACCTGACCCTCTTGGGAAAGAAAAGACATCACTGTAATGTCACGGGACATACACAGCACGTTTCTCTTGATACTTACAAGATTTTCCATATCTGTTCGGGCCAGCATATAGGTCCTGACGTTGCTGTTCTGATGGAGCAGAGTGTACAGGAGGAGCGTTGCCTGATCAGACGTCTGCTGTTCACACAGCGCTGTGTACAAACTGTTAAAGTTAATCTGGAAGGTATGTGGAACTGATGATGGGAACGGACTGCTGTCTGCAATACAGAACATCAGCATGAAGATGTATAAAGAGAGCACGTGAGCACCTTCTGAGTTGTGTATTTACACGTAACAGTTAAGGCACTTCAAACAGTAAATACGGCTGGAGCACTCATTAAAACTATTAACCCATCTTTAAGAATAATAGCTAAAATACCAACATATAACTTAACGAGTTTTAAAATAAAAGAACAAAATTATGAAACATAAGCTAAGGCAACTATAGTAAAACTTCTATCTCTTTAATTTAAAAGAAAATTTAAGGGGTTGGAGTTAAGTCTCGGTGTATAAAACACAAACTGCTCTGCCAGAGGACCCGAGTTTGCTTCCCTATGCTGAGCTGAGGTGGCTTACAGCCACATGTAAATCAGGCTTCCTGATACATCCTGGCTTCCGTGAGTACCTGCGTACACACAAGCCCATACTCACAGTAAGACAAATCTATACACATATATTTAAAACTCAATAAAATCAACCTTAAAAAACTAAAAATTTAAAAACAATTGTACAACTGTTACAGAAACTTAGTAAGCTTTCTAAATGATAAGAAGTATAAGTCACAGCTCAGCTATCTTGAGAACCTGAGTGAAGTTAATTGAGTAATCAGTTGTGTGTGCATGTGTGCACACATGTACAGGAGCGTGCACTAGTGTGCACATGCATGTGGAAGTCAGAGAGCTTTGGGTATCGTCCTCCGCTGTTCCCACTTTACTCTCTGAGACAGGGTGAAGCTAGTTACCTCAGCAAAGCTGGTTCTAAGCCCTGGGCCTGCCTCTACACCCTGTGATGCTGCAGGCACACACACACCTGCGCACACCTTGGTTTTGCACAGGTTCTGATGTAAGCTTAGCCTCTCCTGCTTTCACAGTGATTGCATGCACCTGAGGATGCTGAATGGAAAGAAAAGGGATTCATTTGTTCGAAGAGACAATTTCAGGACAGTAGCATCCAGGTTATACAAAGTTTTTGCTCACTGCTCTCATCTAGGTCCACAGTGAGAGCAAAATTGGCAGGAGAGGTAAGGAAAAAATGTAACGTTTCAGGAGGAAAGTGTGTGAGTTTGTTTAAGGTTTCAGACAAGAGTGCAGACGACAAATTATGTGTAATTGTTAAAGACCTTAGTGCCTGCTCTCCACCTGGACAACAGGATGGCTGTCCTGAGGGCAAGACACTGTGCTGGATTTGTAAACACAAATGCCACACTGACAGGGTCCTGTGCTCAGTTCCAGAGCACGTGTGTGACTTGTGTGAATGTGGGTGACTGAGAGGCCATGGCATGAAGCTGCAGTAAAATCTCCGTTGCAGTAAGGGACCTCATGTCCTAGCTAGCTTTAATTATCAACTTGATGCAGCTCAGAGTAATCTGAGAGTAAAGTACCTGGAGACTGAGGAAGTACCTAGATCAGATTGGCCTATGCATGCCTGTAGGGAACTGTTCTTTACTATTTACTGGTGTGTGTGTGTGTGTGTGTGTGTGTGTGTGGTGGTGGTGGGGGATGCCCACTGTTGGTGGCACTGAAGCAGGTGGTCCTGGGAAGTATAAGAAAACTAGGAAGGTGTGAGTTACGGTGAGCCAGAGAACAGGCTGGCATGCAGTGCAGGCTTCATGGCTCCTGCCTCGAGTCCCTGTCCTGACTTTTCTAGTGATGAACTGGGATCTGGAAGAGCCTCTCCAGTTGGTTTTGGTCAGTGTTTTATTACAGCAACAGAATTAACTAGAATATTACTGCATTCTGGGCAGACAAGGACTGTAGATGTCTGCTAAGGAAAGCTCCAAGATCAGAGTGCAGATGGCCCAGAGGACAGGCAGCACTTGTTGCAGGTGGTAGGGCTGGAGCCATGCAAACCTTCCAGTTGTGTCACAAAAGAGCACAGGTGCCAGGAACGGTGCTGCAAGGGTTTGTGTTGTTTTCCAAGTCTGCAACTTGCTTTTGAATTTACAGGAGCTCACAGCTGAGAGACTGTCTTGAGTCTCCGGTGAGCTTTGAATTTGAACTGTAGACTTGTAAACAGTGTTGGAATTGTTAGAGACTATGGGGACTCAATGCACTGTGCACTATGAGATGGCCATGAGCCAATGGGGAAAGGCTGCAGCTGGAAATGCATGTGTTTGGGTGTCAAGCTGACAAGGATGGAGTGGTAATGGTCAGTCTTGATGAGATTAAGAATACCATGAGAACAGAGCTGACCATGTCCGTGAGGGATTTAGATTACATTAGCTGAGGTACAACCTTACACACTGGCATTCCTGTTTCATGGGCTGGGGTCCCAGACTAAATAAACGCACAGTAACACTAGGGAGGAGACAGCAAGGTGAGCACAGGCATCCAGCACTCTCTGTACTAGACTGCAGATCCAAGGCGACCAGCTCTCAAGCTGCTGCCACCAGAGTTCCTGCCATAATGAACTGGGAACCACCATGAGCTAGAACAAACCCTTCCTGCCATAACTTGCTATTTGTATGTCACGGAGAAAAGATAAATAATACAGCGAATACGCAACTATTACATAATTTTTACAGGACTCACAGGAAGAGTCTGGACATGGCAGTTCTTTACAATGAGAGAATAGAGTGCTCACCAACCTATGGTATACTTAAGTTCACTGACATAGATGTGTTCTCTGTGTGTACCAACAATATCTACACATGCTGAGCCAGCAAGTAGCAGGAAGGAGCCACTGTACAGACGGTTTGTGTCTGTTATCCCTTACTTAATCTGTACAACAACTGAACCATTATTTTGCCCAACTTTGGAAATGATGAAATAGAAGCTCAGAGAGATTTAATAAAATCTCCCAAGGTCCCTGGGCAAACTGACTAAGCCTCTATGCTAACGTTCCTTCTCATGGTAACAGCATAACTGGTGACTCTATACAACAGTAAAAGCTCTTCTATCTCTAAAAACGCACCTGAGACAGAGACTATAGTCCACCTGACTCTGGTATCAGTACCTAGAATTACTGTGCTACTTAAGGGTCTCCCAAAAAAGGATAATCTGAGACACGGTTCAATTCTGAACTCTTGAGTGGGGTCAGTCCTACCTACACATGGCAAAAGCAGCATCGGCAAACACCATACAGTGAGTCCTGCTGTAGTTCTCACTCTACTCTTGCTTGGTATTTATGTAAAGTGCTGTATGATGGTAGATCCATAGTGCATACACCGCCACTGAGGGCTCCTGAGATTATACAAACTGACAAAGATCTCACCCTAAAATGACCAGGGTGTGGTATGAACCCAGGTCAGCTCAGCTCCCAAATGAGCTTTCTTAGCCATGAAGTAATACTGTTGCTAAGAGACAGTACAGTAACAGAGTAGACAACCGTGTACAGGTTTCCATTTCCACCCACTGAACTGAGCTGACTCCCTACTTACACTACAGCTTGAATGCCTGTGTCCCCCAAGTGCAAGTAAAACCTTGATCCAGGCATGAGCGCTCCTCCCTTGAGGAGGGTTAGGCCTTGACAGAGTAGGCTCTGTACAGCAGTCACTCTTCAGCCTTCCGTCCTGCCTCCCATGCAAGAATTCACATTCAAGGCCTTAGAAGCCTTAGAAGCCGAGATGAGCCTCAGCTTAGCAACGCTGAACTCTGGGGCTCTGATTGTCTATGTCCCAGTATCTAGCACATCGAGAAATAAACCTGTGATCTCTACAAATCACCTAGCCTTAGTAGTACTTTATTACAGCAGCACAAATGGATGAGAACGCTGTACAGTTTTCAAAAGTGAGAAAGGTATGATTCCTTGGCATGCCAATCCTCTGCCTGTGAGCAGTTAGCACAGGCTAGAAAGCAGAGTGGCACCAAGACTCAGACACCGTCACAATCCGGCCCAAGAACTTCACTTTGTACTCATCTTAATGCTGCCTGAGTGCTGGGCATATCCTGGCCATCCAAGCATGTATCACAGGACCCTTCCTTTCAGACTCCTAACACCCAGCTATGTCAGCATGGGACTACCCATTTACAGTCTGCTTTAGGGGTAGTAGTTACAGAACCCTGTTCCTTCCTGCGCTTAGAAACAGTTACTAGGGCAGATTCACAACCGCTCCCTCCTATTACCCAACCCACTTCCCCATGTCACAGGCAGGGCAAGGAGGCTGCAAGACAGACAACCTAGAAAAACAAACAAACTAACAAAAAAAGATTGCTTACTTCTGTTACAGTATTTAGTTTAGAAAACTTTAACTAAAATACAGACTTTGGAATTTTTAAACAGCCGATCATATAGGTTTTACAGGCTACTTCTTGTCCCTAGCGTTGAAATTCAGAATACTCTGGATTGTCTCTGAAAGAAATGTAAATTTAATAGACATAAAGGACCACAGAATTCCTCTAAGACTTATCTGACCTGCCTGAGAAAACACACTCCAAGTTTTTCTAACTGACACTAATCTCAGAAACTATACACCAATAAACAGAATGGAGCCGTCAAGCCTCCACTTAGTAAAAAAGTCATTCAAGGGAAAACCACCACGGACCTTGTGTGTTCTTAAATGATGTGACAGCTTGTCGGTAGGGGTTTGGTATGTCTGGGGCATCCGTCAGGTTCACCAGCACCAGCAGCAGCAGGAGACTCTGGTTGGCCAGAGGGGAAGTAAGTTCAGGAGAGGCAGCTTTGCTGCCTGCCCCGCCTAGTGTGAAGACAGTCCAGAGACCAGCTTGGAAAGAAAACATACAGTTAGTACTATCCCACCAATAACCTAAGCATTCTATACATTTCTGCTTAACATAACTGTGTTGTTAACTTGTTAAAAATAAGTTCATTATTTGAGGATTCTAATGATTGTACACACACACACCACAACCACCAAAGAATACATAGTGACTTATCATATGCTTTCACACTGTTTCCACGTTGAAATGAGGTATTTTTAATACATGAGGGTAAGGTCTCGTCCCAATCTTTAAACTACAACTCTAGGCACTATGAAATTGTTACTACAGTCCTGGTGGACAATGCTGCTCCAGAGCTGATGCCTTAAGAGGAAAGGAGAATGATCGAAGGAAAAACCAATCCCGTGTTCTGCCAGTCTGCAGGTGAGAAGCCGAAAACCCTGCGTGGACCCTTCCTGTCACTGAGCACTGAGCTCCCTCCAAAAACCATCAAGGAAGGGACCATGTTTTCAAAGTTGAGGAGGAGCTCGCTGTTGGTAGGCAGTATGGCTGAAAAGTCACAAACACAGAGCGCAACACTGCAGCCAGGAGCCGGTCACAGCTGAGCAAGCACTGTATGGTCTAAATCGCACTACACTGCAGATGTAAGGTACACAATTAACTGGAAAGACAACGTTACACAGCAGAGCTACAGCAGCAGTTATTTGGTAACATTCTTGCCTTGGAGACATAAGGACCCATGTTTGATCTTCAGAAATTATCTTAACGGGGAGGGGGAGACAGGAGAATCTCTGGGGCTCACTGGCCAGCAGCCTGGCCTACTTGGTGACTTCCAGGGCAGTGATAGGCCCTACTTCATAAAAATTTTAACTTAGAACAAAAAAAAGAGGTAGATTGCAGATAAGAAATGATGCCTGAGTTGGAATTCTGGCTGACAGAGACACATGTACACACACATGTATATGTATACACATGAAAACACACACACGGCACAAACCACCAAAGAATAAAATGTCTCATGTATTTTCACATTGTTTCTATGCTAAAATGAGATATTTTGAACATATAAGCTTCAAGTATCATTACAATTGTTTTCACCAGTTTCTTTTCATTTTTAACTACTAGACACTGTAAAATTGCATGTTAATTATATCCCTAGTGGAAACGTTTCTGTGGCAACCACCCTATTATCAAGCCACTTTCTAGCAAATAGGTGCTGCACCAGCTCTACCACCAAGAATCAGAAGCTTTGCTCCACTTGCACCAGTCAGAATGGCTACCATTAAGAAAACAAGTAGCAGCAAATGGTGGAAGGATACGGTGGGGGACTGAGCCCTTATACATTGCTGGTGAGAATGTGCATTAATCCAGCCACTGTGGAGATCAGTACGGATCTAAACTACTGCACAGCTAAGCTACATCACTCCCGAGTATACACCCAAGGGCTCTGAATCAACAAGCCAGAAACACTCGCACATCTGTTTACTGCAATATTCAAGGGTCAAGACATAGAATCAACAGAAAAATCAATAAAGGAAATGTGGTATTACTCAGCCATGGACAATAAAACACTATCACTTGCAGGGAAACGGATACAAGTGCAGGTCATCATGTTAGGAAAGTAAGTCAGACTCAGAAAGACAAGTTTTGTGAGGTACATTCAAATCACATGTGTGTGTGGGATGCGGAAGTGGAACTGAGGTTGTCTGAGGTTAAGAGCAATGGGAAGGGGGAAGACAGGGGTCAAAGTCCATGAGATATCTGTAGATGAAAACGTCTTTATGAACTGCATCGCTGTGTACAATAACATACACCAACAATTATTCACTGACATTAAAAGCCTTCTTATACACAAGTGACAAAAATGTAAAGTAGATCTAATTCCAGTTATAATAGTAACAAATACAATGTTTAGGAATACTTAGCCAGTGTGATGGCTCAGTAGGTAAAGGAGAGAGAGAGAAAGAGAGAAAGAGAGAAAGAGAGAGAGAGAGAGAGAGAGAGAGAGAGAGAGAGAGAGAAGGAGAGAGGGAGGGAGGGAGGGAGGGAGGGAGGGA
>NW_021605455.1:112245-115940 GCF_004785775.1 Grammomys surdaster | reverse complement strand
GAGAGAGAGAGAGAGAGAGAGAGAGAGAGAGAGAGAGAGAGAGAGAGAGAGAAGAACAGGAGGTCTCCACTGGTCATGCTAAACTAGCAGTATGTACCTGAGTGAAATGGCTCCCCAGGACACCAGACTACTAGAGCAGAAATAACCCAGGAAGATTCAAACAGCAAGTATTTGGAAAACACAGTTTGGGGAGTAGCCAGTCTACTGTTAGAGGTCATCCCCCAGTAACTGTGCAGTCTAATAAGGAAATCGTAGTCTGAGTCTTGTTCATTTGAAGATAGATGGAGATCAGCATAATTCATACTATTTTACTATTGGAGCCCAATGTGGGGCTTAAACCCATAACCCTGAGATTAAGAGTCTCATGCTCTACTGACTAAGCAAGCCACGTTCTAGAATGGCTGTCAGCAAATCTCTTCAGTCCTTTACAGTTATACAAGTCTGTGTAGCCGTTATAGTTTAACAGGTGAGAGTAAACCTCTTTAAACCCTTTTAAATGAGTTTAATCATTAGGGCTCACAGATTGGACAGAACTGACTTCCACAAGTTTTCCTCTGAACTCAACATTCAAGTACACATACAACAAATAAATAAATGTAAAAAATGTCCAGCAATGAGCCTAAAATATGTAAGATGTTTGGGCTGACATATACTGAACTTGACTGAACACCACAGGAAATCTGAATTAAAGTGGAAACATTTATGAATAAAAAGATACAGTATTGCGGAAGTGTAAAGTCTGTCACTAAGAGAATCTAAACTTCAGCACATCATTTATAAAAGTACTAACAGGAATTTACAGGATACTGAGTAACACAGTACAAATAAAGATCACCACACAGAAACAAAGGAAACACTCAGAGACTCATCTCAGGAGGATGGCCCCACTCACAAAGCAATGTTTCTGTAAGGCCACAGTCACTTAAAAAGGAGAGATTTTGCAGTAGAATAGACAAAAATATCAAAAGAACTGATTTTGGAACATGGATTTGTGAATTAAACATACCATATGCTATTACTTCAAACCACTCAGCAAAAAATACAACCTTGGGAGAGCCTCAAACTGAAGCCCGGCACTCAAGTGAGCTACAGTGATCAAGGGAGAAACTGAGATGGAGACCTCTTCACGGTTTTCCTCCATGGTTGGAAACCTTCACCTCACCCATCAGCAGTACCGGGCGATAAGAAGGCACTTCCGGTTAGACCCCCAACCCAAGGGAGAAGACTCTGGAGGCCTTGGCTGATGCACTCAACCTGAGAAAGAAACACGTCAAGGCCTGGTTCTACACGATGCAGAATCAGAGGGTGCGCTACTTGCTTTCTAAGATCTACAGGCAGCAGAGAATGTTGTGTCGCCAGTATATATCAAGAGCGACCAGGCAGACGAACCCCGAGGAGTCCTCTCAAAATGACCCTGGACTCCCAGAAGCTTTGGAAGCCTTGAAGAATCACACACTCTCTGGATTCCAAAGCACAGTTGGCACGTCACAGAATTGCTGACTTCAACTTCCTTGTTGGGGTAGGGGACGTTGGGATTTATGTCTATGGAAGGTATATTAATAATAAAGTTTGCGGGCTGGAGAGATGGCTTAGTGGTTAAGAGCACTGACTGCTCTTCCAGAGGTCCTGAGTTCAAAATCCCAGCAACCACATGGTGGCTCACAACCATCTGTAATGAGATCTGATGCCCTCTTCTGGTGTGTCTGAAGACAGCTACAGTGTATTCATATATAATAAATAAATAAATCTTTAAAAAATAATAATAATAATAAAGTTTGCATTTACAGAAACTAAAAAGAATAACCTTTTAATGCCCTTGGAACACTAAAATATAACCATTTATTCACTAGTTAAAGAAGTACGTGTGTGCAAGCCATACCAGGCTTAGTTACCCTAGTGTAACCCTAGCATTCAGGAAGCATTGGCAGGAAAGGAGGAGGAAGAACAGTTCAAGGCCAGCTTGGACTATGTAATAGCCTGTCTCAAACAAAACAAAAATATGCCACATGCCATTCATTTGTCTTGAGACAGAATATCTCTGTAATTAGCTTTGAAAAGTTGTGATCCTCCAGTCTCAGCTTCCTAATGCTAAGACCGTAGCCATGAGCCACCAGCTAGCAAAGGAGGTTTTTCTTATACAAGACACAAAATGAAAATAACATAAAAATAGTAATCTAGTTAAAATTAAACACTATTACACAATGAAATACAGCATGAAGTTACAAGATTGGTAACAAATGAGCAGAATAATTCATAGCATATATAACAAACTAACTTCAGAAGCTTCACCCCTACTGTCTAGTGTTAATAGTGCTGAAGAGTCTCTATATTCTACGGGAGGAGAAAAGTAGTCATGAAGACCATCCTGCTACAAACCCTGTGACCTACACACAGTGACCTTCCTGCAAGATGTACTGATGCAACCAGCTGCACAACTGTATGGAAGTATCCAGCCTCTTTTTGATCGGATCTAAGGGCCTCTGCTTGGTATTACTGAAGTGGAAAGAACCAGAGCTAGCTAAGTCCTGGGCCTAGAGAAAACTTAGCACATGTATTACACTAAAGGGACATAACAATAAAACTCCTCCTAATGACACACTGTAGCTCAGTACCTCACTCAACACACACTAGACAGGCTTCTTGCACAGACTCACTACAGGACAATGTACACTGTGACAACCTTTAGAGCACAGTTTTAAATGAGATGTCTTCTTCAAAGCTCTTCCCCTCAAGGTTCAAGGAGCCATGCAGAAGAAAAGGTGGAGAGATGCTAAGAGCCAGAGGATAACCTGACTCCAGGGAAGGTGTCCTCCACACAGTAGGACCAATGCATATGAACTCAGAGACTGTGCACACAGAATGTACAGATTCCTCCCAGCACCGACAGGGGAGGAGATTATCGGGTTATGAACTCTAACCAAGAAGCTGTCTGTAATTGATACCCACTGGCAAAGCAAAGATCGGCTTTTTCCAACGGAGTGTCATTGGGTGTATCAACCACACTGCAGGGTAAACCCCACACCCAGGAGCAGCTGTCCAACACAAAACTAACTCAGTGGTTTGAGGACTTTTTGTTTTGTTTTGCTATTTTTTCCCTTGTTGGTTTTGCTGTTCCTTTGTTTTGATTTTTATTTGTGTGTGTGTGGGGGGGTGTTTTGGTTTTAATTTTTTTTTTTGTTTTTGAGAAGGAATAGAGAGCTAACATAAGGTTGGGTGGGTACAGAGTTGGGGAAAATATGTCCAAAAAGTTTTACGTTAAAAAAAAATAAAAACAACAGAATTTAGACTCTTTTGTATATCATTATGTGGAACACAAAAAATCTCATTCAAATATCATTGAGTAAAAAAAGAAAATCACAAAAACAAGACTTGTAAACAATAGTGTGTCATATTCCTTTTAGAATGCTGTAAATATACGTATGTCAATCCACCTGTAAGTGTGCTGACCTGGTCATGCTACGTCATGGAGAAGAGTGCAAATGAAGGCAGTTTCCACTCACTGGCTTGCTAGAGTATCACTCATAGCACAGATGTAGTCTAACAGAACTTAAGCAATTACAAACCAGCAAGGATGGCAGGTAGAGGAGGGAAATTCTTGCTCACCCACCCAGAAAATGTGATGCAATCTACAGTGGAACTGTGAATACAGCCCTATAATTTTATTTAAACAAACGAGTTTTAAAAGGAGGAAGAGA
>NW_021605455.1:91285-112145 GCF_004785775.1 Grammomys surdaster | reverse complement strand
GGGGGGGAGGGGAAGGGTAAGATTTAGCAGATACTGGGGAGAAAGGTAGGTGAGAGGGACTGAGTCAGGGAGGGTGTGGTGGCTAGTCATATGTCAATTTGACATACAAGCTAAGGTTACTTGAAAGTGTGAGCCTCAACTGAGCAAATGCCTCAAAAAGATGAGGGTATGGGCAAGTCTGTAATGCATTTTCTTAATTAATGATTGACAGGGAGGGCCCAGCTCACTGTGGGCAGTGTCATCCCTGGGCTGGTGGTCTGTGTTATATTAGAAAGCAGACTGAGCAAACCAGAAAGCAGCACTCCTCCATGGCCTCTGCATCAGTTCCTATCTCCAGGTTCCTGTTCAGTTTGAATTCTTGTCCTGTCTTCCTTCAGTGATGAACAGTGGTATGAATAATAAATCCTTTTCTCCCCAATTTGATTTTGGTCACAGTGTTTCATCACAGCAATAGAAACTCTAACTAACATAGAGGGAAAGGCAGGGAATCTGGCTGATGATTTGGGAGGTAAAAATCACCAACAGCTTGCCACTGCCTACACTGTAGTTTGAACTGGCCCATGATATTGGACCGTACTTCTTCCAAAAGCTCACTTCTTGTAGACCCAAGCCTCTGATCTATGACCAAGAACCTTAATGGAATTGCATTTTCCTGTTGGCAAAAAGAAAAAGAGAAAATTCTCCTTACCAGAAAAATAAAGGAAAGCTACAGTGTGTTTCCTTCTGTTCCTAAGGCCAAATTAAGGAAGGTTCCCAGTGGTTTTTTTGTGTTTAAATTATAGTCCTTGGGTCTTCCAAATAAGCTCTGAAAGTAAAATTAAGTTAGCAAAAAGTAAAAAGAATTCAAGTTAACTAAAAAAATAAACCTGGGGCTGGAGAGACGGCTTAGCAGTTAAGAGCTCTTCCTGCAGTTCCAGGAAGCCAGAGCTTACTTCTGAACCCACACACCTCACAAGTGACTATAACTCCAGTTCCAGATTTGTCTCTTCTGACTCTGTGGGTACCTACACACATGAGTCACAAGGCCTCATAGACATATAACAAACAAACAAGCAAAATCTTTTTTTTTTTTTTCCTCGGGACAGGATTTCTCTGTGTAGCCCTGGCTGTCCTGGAACTCACTCTGTAGACCAGACTGGCCTCAAACTCAGAAATCTACCTGCCTCTGCCTCCCAAGTGCTGGGATTAAAGGCATGCACCACCACTGCCTGGGGAAAAGAAGTCTTAAAAAAAGAAAAAAGGAATCTCTTGTTGATACCATTTTGAAGTTCTAAGTTAAATATATTTATTCTCAAGGACACAGGTGTGACAGGCAGGAGCACTGTGAACCTAACAAACATCAAGGAAGAACATGGCTAGCTTGTTAGCTTCTGGGTAAGAGGCAGACAAGAAGCTGCTGTTGTGGGTAAGAGCAGTGTCACAGAGAGAAGATGACGCCAGAAAGGGTCACAGAAGGGGTGGGGTGAAATCTGATGGCAAAGTCACTAAGAATCTTACCCGCAGAATAAGCCCATGACTCTCAGAGTTCAAACCCAGTTGCAGGCATAGCTGAACCTGGGTCTTTTAGAGGCAAGGAGGGATGAGTGAGTGGAAGGGAGATGCTCCCTGAATCAGTGACCTGTGACTTGGTACCATCTTGACAGGAAATCTGTAACTTACAACTGAGTTAGGGGCTGGAGGGTGGGAGACAGCCTCAGGGTGAAATGAGCCCATGGAAGCAGACCCTGACATGCAGAAAGATGGACATGGCAGGCCAGTCTCAGTGAGGTGTGTAGGGAAGGAAGCCCTGTACTTGGAGCCTAGGTGGATCAAGCTCTGGAAAACATCTGCCAGGGTCTGACTGCAGGGTCTGACTACTGACTTCCAGAGTCTCACAACTCCAGAAAGGCAATCAGTGCATAAAAGGTTCATAAAGTCTGAAGATAGCTATAGATATCTTCCTGTATAGATTTCAGTGTTATGACTGCCTCCCTCACTCCTGGTGGACTTGGGAAATATCCCCAACTACAACATTACCCACACAAAGGGTATATGGTGGTTTGAATGAGATGTCCCTCACAGTTTGGGGACTTGAACTCTTAGGCCCCAGACAGACTGGGAAGGATTAGGAGGTGTGTGTGGCCTTGCTGGAGGAAGAATGTCACTGGGGGCAGACTTTGACAGTCATTCCAGTTGCTCTCTGCTTCCTGCTTGCAGGTCAGGATGTGACGCCTCAGCTCTCAGTTTCCAGCTCTCATCACCATGCCTGCTGCCACACTTCCCACTGCCAGGATGGAAGTGTCTGTATCGTGTCTTGGTCATGGTGTTTTAATACAGCAACAGAAAAGTAGCTAAGGAAAACTAAGGTAGGTACTGAGAGAGGGCGACTGCTATGACAGGCCTGACCATGTCTGTGGGGGATGGGGAAGGCTTGGACACTGTAAGAGGAGCTTGAGTACCGGGAGCGATGTGGACTGTGGAGGCCCAGCTCGTGAGGGAGCGATGTGGACTGTGGAGGCCCAGCTCGTGAGGGAGCGATGTGGACTGTGGAGGCCCAGCTCGTGAGGTTTCAGGGGGAACAATATTAGCAAGTGGGCTAATGATCATCCTTGTGATAATTTTTGGCAAAGAATATTAGGCTGCTTTCTGACCTTGTCCCAAGAACTTGTCTAAGGCTAAATTGTAAGTAACACTTAATTCCTTTGGCAGAGGAGATTTTAAGACAGCACAATATAACATGGTTATAGTAATCACTCTTCTGCAGGTCTACAATGAAAAGGGGGAGGTTGGGAATAAAAGAAAAGAAAACGTAGTTTCAGAAGGACAAACAGGGAACCTCAATGCGGCAGCCAAGGCTTGTGCTGAAAACCATGGAGGTAAGACCAGCATGAAAATGTAGAGACCATGACTGTAGCCCAAATTCAGACATAAACCAAATACACATTAAACATAAGGAATAAGTAAAATGTCAGATGTTTTAAAATTGTGATTACACATTGTAATAAAAAAAACAGTGAACTGTGTTTCACACAAAATGTGGATTTCACAAATAAAAACACAAATACAAAATACATTCCACATGACTCTGTGAATACAAAGGTCAAACATAGACAAAACTAATCTGCAATAGCAGGTTACTGGTGGGAAGAAGAGGATGGATGAAGACGAAGGCTTCACAGACATCATGATGAAGCCCATCACTTGATGTGCACTGAAAACAGTCTACAGTTTTATAAGTAGGGATTGTGGTTTCTTTGGATAGAAAGAAAAATCAGAAGGAAAATGGATACGAAAAGATTCTGGTTACACTAGAACCATTTAACTTAACTCTGCACGCTGATTTTATGAGCTAAATGCTAATAATCTATACTCTTGTCCATATGTTACACTTACAAACATCTTTCCTTAGCCTGCTGTGGTGGGGCCCATGTCTTTAACCCCAGCACTCAGGAGGCAGAAACAGGCAAATGTCTGAGTTCACTGTCAGCCTGAGAAACAGTACAGAGTGAGTTCTAAGACAGCGGAGACTACACAGGAAGCCCTGTCTTGAAACCACCTCCTAAGTACCCCCATTTAAAAAGTACCTCCACTAAGAAAAGAAAAACAACATAGTAGACTTCAATCCACAATGCAAAGCACCACCCCTGCCTGGCTATGTCTAGACTCTATGTTTTCCTACACTTCTTCTGTCCAAAACTGTGGCAGGCAAAACCATCTAGACATGGTCCCCTTAGAGGGAACTTCCCTTCTTCACCATTGTTTAATTACTGTGCACCACTATAATCTATCACTGTTTTTATTATAGTAAATAGAAACATAGCAAGGCTTTCAATTTTCAAGTTTTGCAAATTAATTTTTGTGATATGTAAAAATATGCATATGAAATTCTTTATTACCAAATAAAAATCAAGATTGAAGTCTGAATTATTTATGATTTTGCTACAAACAGTTAACATACTAATTTTATATACTAAAAAGTGTAAAGAATAATTAATACCCATACCCAGAAAGAATCAATTTACAATCTACAAATAAAAGTTTTCCACTCTCAAATCTTAAGCAAATTGCCTATGTTAGCACTTACATACCACTTATGAAAAGAGTGCACAATAACAAAGGCCTCCAAACACGACAAAGCACTCCTACTGTTAGGTTATTTTTCTACATTGCCTCTAGATGCAAAGAAAGGCCAGGACAGGCTCCACATGAGATCACTGTGGGCAAAGGTAGGAGGACCCCAGTAACCTTTGCTCGCTGATGACAAGGGACCTTCTGAGAAAGATGGCTGGAGCTGTTTCCAACTTCCCCTCCCCCCCCAGGTATGCTGGTGACAGCAAAAAGACAGCCTCTGAAGCTGCTGAACCAGGCCTTAACAAAGACAGCTCCAGCACCTACCATAAGGCAAGGCTGGCTGAGAGCGGGAGAGGCGCTGAGAAGCAGACGCTTTGACATGGGAAGATACATGTAGATATTTAAACAAGAAGATTTAAAAGTAACAAATTCAGATATTACTAAGACATGAACAATCATTAAAGGAAAGTAATGTGTAGTAAACGGAGGAAAGAGAATTCAGGGTTTAAGGGCTCTATCCTGACAGCATTGAATGAACAAGCAGGCTCAGGACGGAGAGGAGGTTTGTTTCTTATCTGAGGATCACAAGAGCAGAAAGTAGCACCAGGCTGACACTGGCACCCACCTCAGTCCATCTGTCAGAAAGTCACTGCTGCACACCACCCCAGGTTTCCTGAGAGAAGAGCAGGAGCCCTGCCATACGCAAGGACAGGGCCCCCACTCCCTCCTTCCCTTCAGCGTAATGAAACCCACTGTGCTTCATGGAGTTTGTAAGATTGCCCAGGCTTAACTAGCTCTCAGAAAGAAAAAAAAAAATCTCCTTAAAACCAGTGGAATCACAGAATTTTTCTAAAAATGTCTTACACTGAAATCAAAGATTGAAAAAGGTTAACCATCTATGTACAAGCAAACACAAGGGCATAAGAACCATCAGAGCTGACCCTCTGACACCAATGTAGACTTCTTTGTCATCTCTTTTATAAGGTTAACAACAAAGAAAATATTACCAATTCTGTTTCCCATCTATTTCCAAGACCCTAAAACAGACTTATCCACCTCTATTAATAAGTAACACAGTCCTGCATGACAGCTTCTCAAGGCACAAATGATACTATCAAGTCACCACAGTTAGCAAACACTTAAAAATGTACCCACATTTTTACTAATATTTTTATATCAAAAGATGGTCTTATTATTAATAGCATAATTTTAAATGCTTTAAACCTTTTACTAATCTCATCTACTAAAAAATGGCAATATGCAGGTCTTATGACACCAGAATAGCAATGCATCATAAAATTTACAAACAATGCACATAAATCAAAGGTATGCTTTAAAAGATTACATCGATGGGATAGAGAATCAATAAAGCTTAAAGACCGCCACACTCAAGGGACCAGAGGCGGGTGAGCAGAAAGAAGAAACGCTAAGGTGAAGATATCAGCATCCTCACAGCTAATGACACATGATCAAAGAAAGCTCCCTAAGCATTTGCATTCACCCAGTTTTCCAGGAGAAGCACTCAAACCTGCGGAGGTTCTGATCCTACTCACACAACAGCATTCTGCCGGCCAGTTCCGACTCTAGAGTAGGCTCCCCCAACCATGATCCTTCCTCTGTCCTTCCTGCTCCACAGAGCCCACACCCAAGAGGAAAGAACAACTTCACGAAGCTGCAAGTGGTGTCTCTGCTTGTTTAGTTTCACTGGCTCTGCCTACCGTGGCACTGCCTTGACATTGCCTGACAGATGGACGGACAGACAGACAGATGGACAGCCTTACTAAGCATTGACCCCTTGTGCTTCATTCCTTCAACAAACACTCAGTTATCCTCTCTGAGGTCTTGCTCAGTTTGTCCTGTGATGTAGTAAATTTCTGTCACTATATTCAAGATGCCTATAATTTTTATAAAGATTCATTATAGATATATGTATGTTTTGCCCTTATGTATGCCTGTGTCCTAAAACTGGAGTTACAGATGATTGTGAGCTACCATGTGAATGGTGAGACTCTAACCTGGGCCCTTCAGAAAAACAGCAAATGTTCTTAGTCACTGAGCCTTCTTTCAAGCCCTCTGGTGCCTAGAACTTTGAGAGAAAAATACAGAAAGTACTGTCATTACAGTGTGACATAGTAAGCTTCAACCTCTGTAGAGGAGCTTTCACCAGAGGTTGGGGAGATGTGTGTATTTGCAAGCATCCCCCAAGGGTAGACCTGGACGTTCAGCTGTAGCTGTGAATTACAGGAAGCTGAGCGTCTCCTGAAAGCTCCCAGGGCAGTTCTGAGGAATTCCCTCAAGTAGTGATGTGTGTTCTCTCCTACAGGCAGAATTCACATGACATCACAAATCCCTTGAAGCATCTCACCAGACCAACGTCCCCTTCACACTTCCCTGCTCAGTCCCTGACAGACAGCAGTATTCCTGCACATTTATGATGTCAGCATCCACTTCACTGTCCATCCCTCCACACAACCAGCCTCATTTGAAGCATTTCAACTTACTCTCAAAAAACTCACACACACACACACACACACACACACACACACACACACACAAATAATAAAAAAATAAAAATTCACGCAAAAATGTGGCCCTAGGCCCCGCCTGCTGGCATTTCCTCCACCCATCTCAATATGGCCACTGCAGGCTGCCTGTCCACACACCTTACTAACTGCTGCACTTCACTGCAGTTTTGACTCCATGTCTTCCTCTCTCTGAGGACCACCAGCAGTGAGGTCGGTTCCTCTGGTCCTTGACTCAGATAGCTTAGGGGTGAATGATTTACCGCTCCCTCCGCCCCCCTGCCCCCCCCCTAGCTTTTCCCCTCCCATCAGCAGCCTCGCTGTGCATTTCCTCCTCAGTCATCCCGGATGCTTGGGCTCTGCACCAGGTGTCCCTCTTACGTGTTCCTCTCCAAACCTTCACTTGATCTTGACTAAATGCAATACTCCATTTACACCACGTCCTACAGCAAGTACACACAACCGAGGAACAAGCTGGCGGTCGTTCTGCTTGCTCTGATTTAACTGTGTGATGTATTTCTAGTGGGTCCCCGCTCTGGGCTACTGTCTCTCCTGTGTTTGTCATTCAACTTCCAAAGTAATCCTCAACCTCCAGGCGTAGAGGCGCTTATCCGGCTAACTGAAAACTTGAATTCAAAGAGCACTTCTTCCCTTAAAATCCACATGTGCTCTCTGCCCTTACTCCTGTCATAAAGGAGACAGGATATTCCTTCTTGTCCTCAGGAGCGTCACTTCTTTACCAGTAATTATAAGGCCTACGTAAGGCAGCTATTTCATAAATACTTTTTGCTAACCTGGTTCTCTCCTGTCTTCTCTGCCTATACCCTGTGAGACAGTCAGTTTTCTGTGACAAATACCTGAGAGAGAAAGTTTAAATAAGAAAAGACTTCTCAGCCGGGCGGTGGTGGCGCACGCCTTTGATCCCAGCATTTGGGAGGCAGAGGCAGGCGAATTTCTGAGTTCGAGGCCAGCCTGGTCTATAGAGTGAGTTCCAGGACAGCCAGGGCTACACAGAGAAACCTTGTCTCGAAAAAACAAACAAACAAACAAACAAACAAACACCCCCCCAAAAAAAGAAAAGACTTCTCAGGGCTCATAGTCTCGGTCTATCAGAGCTGCAGAGGGCACAGCAGGAGGAGGGTGCCTGCAGCTGTGGGCTTCCTCCAGTGGGCTTCCTCCAGGGCACTTCCTCCTTCCCGTCATTCCATCCAGGTCCTCATAAGATGGTGCTATCCATGTTCATGACAGGTTTTCCCCGCTTTAACCAAGTCCCTTCTGGAGCTTCCATGGACAACACACCCAGATGTCTTCCAATCAAGCTGACAAGCAGGATTAGGCATGGCACTCTGACACCATTTCCCTTCAGTCTACCCTAGTGACCTTCCAGGACACAATTCCAACAAAAGGACCCATGAAAAACTAGCCAACTTTCACCTCACCTCATCCAGCAGACAATTTTAAATCCTTACCTTACTCAGTATCTCAAGTAACCTGTACCCAGCTGTACAGTGGGGCTTATATTTCACTACATGCTATTATCTGTCAGAAACTTCTGCCAGTTGTTGTATGTACATTTAAATCTCAGAAACTTCAAGCAGAATTCCAGTGTATCAGGTACAGTGGAAGAGGTATCGGGGAACTGAATTGAAGTATGAATCTGAGGAAATCACCCAGCATACAGAAGAGAGGGAGATATGAATTCCAATAAAGATTAAGAAACATGAAAAGGACTGGAGAGACGGCTTGATGCTTAAAAGCACTGACTGCTCTTTCAGAGGACTTGGGTTTGGTTCCCAGCACCTACACAGCAATTCACTCTCTGAAACTCAAGTTCCAGGAAGTCCAATACTCTCTCCTGATCGCTGCAGGTATCACGAACACATGTGGTACACATACCTACAAGCAAAATACTCACACATACAAAATAAAAATCAATAAATCTTGAAAACCACAAATAGAATCTGATATATGGTACATCTGATATGGAGTTCAGGGAGAAACTGCTGAAGAGAAAGCACAAGACTAAAACTTGAGGCCACAAAAGTTAGCAGAAAGCAGATTTGGAACATTTCCCCTTCTAAGGTCACAGAACAAGGAAGCTTAAGTACAACATCAGCTTTAGGAAATATATTACATCACTCTAAAAGTAGAGGAAAAGGCCAATCATGGTGGCTCAAGCCTGTCATTCTGGCACTCAGAAGGCTGAGGCAGGGAGGATCACTCCAAGTCAGAGGTCATCTCAGCCCAGTGTGTTCTAGGTCAGCCAAGGGCTAATACCAGTTAGGCTGGAAGAAAGAGAGACAGACAGACACACCCATACACACCTCCAGTAGATTCCAACTACAGATATCACATTACTTCAAATGAGAGGTGTGAGTTCTTACTCATATCGAGAATAAACAAAGTCACCCAACCAACGTTCTGTTGCACCATTGATCTTATACAAAGACTCTCATGTAGTTAATAGAGCCAGGCAAGGCGGCACACGCCTTTAATCCCAGCACTCAGAGGCAGAGGCAGGTGGATATCTGTGAGTTCCAGATCAGCCAGGGCTACACAGTGGGATACTGTTTTAGAAAACAACAACAAAGGGAACGGAATTAACGGAGTAAATAAATGTGCACATAATTATCTTGGGGGAGGGAAAGACACACATGAACTTATAAACCGTAAGAGCCTGGATGTGCTTGCTGTTGCCTGTATGATTCTGACCGTAAGAGCCCGGGTGTGCTCGCTGTTGCCTGTATGATTCTGGCTCACTGTTCGCTGTGAACAGCTCTCTTGGCTTCCCACGAGCGTGAATTACAACGATGCCCGTGACTCGCTGTCGTCTGAGTAATCCATGGCTTTGTCTCTTCCTTTACTTGCACTGCGTGCTTCTTCACCCCACTCTCTCCACGGAACTCCTCCAATAGGCTCTAACACAGGCTCACACACCAGCCAGCTGCTAAGAGAGGGACTCAGCACGCTCACGCCTCAGCCTGTCTTTATTGCCTGTGTAAGCTGAGACTGAGGAGAGTGTGAAGGGCGGCTGTAGGAAGGCACAGGGTGGTGTGCACGCTCCTTCTCAACTCTTGAACGCTGCCTTCCTTTCTTCTTTTGGCTTCTCTGTATTTGGCTGCCACTCTTGGGGTTCCTTGTGGTCCATGATGGCTAAAGCAAGCACCAGGAATCACATTTGCACTCAAATCAGCAAGGGAGGGAAGAGCACATGAATTCTTTAGGAATGCCACCTGTCCCTCCGCCTGTGCGACTTCTATGCATGTCCCTTTGGCCAAAGTACAGGCTGCACTTGCTTCAAGAGAGATCAGCTTATGCTTGCTAAACCTGATGCTTATGTCTTCAGCTACAATGTGGGAGTGTGCAGCTAGCCACTATTGCATGCAGCACATTCACTAAAACTTTTGTAGTAGGCCCCAAATGCACCTCTTCTACTTGAGATGACAAGACATCTGGGTCCTTTCATAACTTGTCCTTTCCCTTGATTGGTGCAGGGAATACTGCCCACATCAAGAACTGTAGCAACAAACCGAGTACTGGCTGAAATACTAGGAACACAGCTGCCTTTAAATGTCTTTAATTAACCTTGCTGGCATTTGTAGAGGTGGCACTGACAAATTTCAGTGTGTTCTATGTAGCCAAAGACAAGAGGTCCACTCACAAGTAGCAGCCATTGCCCTGCTGCTTCAGGAAAACCACATTTTTGCCCCATGGTGCGAGGAAAGGGTGATCAGGAATGTCCCCAGGAGTGATGCAGGCATACGGCCTTCTCCGTGCCAGCTCCCCTAACCAGGCCAGAGGTTCTGCTGTAGTGGGGTTTCCCTTTCTTTGGCTTTTAAACCTAAGGGTCACCAGCAGAGGTAGCACCAGAGCCGCATCACCACCAGCCGTGGCTGCAGGCTGCCTCTCCTTTGTGTCAGGCTTCTTACCTTTTTATCCACCATCTTGCAGGATGGTACAGAGAACTAAGGTCCCGGCTTCCAGCCTACAAGCAGTCGGAGACTGTTTACTCTATACTCTTCATGGTGATTATGAATGGCTCTAGCCCCCAACGATTTATGACACTAAAGGGTCCATCAATCTCCCTTGCAAATCTTTGCAAGACAGAACCAAGCGGGTGCTGTTATTGCTACCATTACAAAGTATTCAACAGACCACAAAACAGAAAAATCAAAACAGCTTCAAGACAACATGTCAGAAAGATACCTACAACACTATCTCCTTCCTTTATAGCAGCCAAACAACAAAATCAACCTAGGTGGCCATCAAATGACTGGATGTCATATATGCACAGCTAAATTTTCTTTTCAGCCATAAAGAACAAAATTAGTTAGGCTTGGTTCAGGTGCTCAAGGCCAGACTTGTCTACAAGAGATCTTGCCTCAGAAAAAAGGGTAGTGGTGTGGTAGGGAGAGGAGGAAGCAGATACTGATGCAGCTGAACATAACAAGACTGCATAAACTCATCTCGAATGCCACGACTCTTCAGAGATGCAGAGAATCAGATACATGGCTTGGAAGTAAAGACCAAACTGTCTCAGGGATCAAGGGAGATTAGTGGGAGAAGGAAGGGTGATGAAGGAAAAAGGTACGTGGATACACTTAAATTAACATTTGACACATGTACAGAATGTCTTCATATAACCTAGTACCATGTGCAGTGAAGTACATCGATGGCTGGGATGTAACTAGGTGCTGGAATTTTCATCTTTGATCTTACAGGGCCACCACTGTGTATCTGGTTTGTCATTATGCAGAGACTCAAGGTTGCCACTGAAAGTACATTGAGAAAAAATGAGTAGTGAGCCTTTAGTTGCTTCTGTGTCTAAAAAACAGCTATTCATTGTGAAGCTATGAGGTAACTGTCTCTTTCTCATGCATTTACTCACCTGATCTTAGTTGTCCACAGAGGAAGGTATATTATTCCCCATTATCAGCAGGGATATATTCTATTGCCCTTAGAAAAATGCTTGACAAATTTAATTGTTCAGATTGTCCCCTCTTTAAGTAGAGTGAATTACAAACCCCGTTTATTTTTCTTTAATTGTTAATTCTTGTTTATTTATTCCTTAGCTGTCTGTTTTAGGAGCTTAATGACTGGGTATGAAAACGTGTCTGTGTGCGATTATTGCTATTTATTACATTTTGAATACTTTGCTGAATGTCATTTTAAAGCATGTTTGAGGTCTTGTGTATCTGTCCTGTTATGCTGTCAGGAAGACCTGACTAAAATGTTTTAAAATGTGTCAAAAATTAAAATAATTTTTTTATTACCTTGAGGTACTTTTTTTAAAAAAAAGAAGAAAGAAAGAGAAAGAAAAATGCTTGAAGCAAGAGATCCTACCAAGCTTGCATTTCTATACACACACACACACACACACACACTCTTTTCTATTTTACTCAAACAATTTCAACATACTATAGCCATATTTTATCAGTCAGCAGTATGAAGCAAAATTAGAATAAATTTCATTTGTACAGCCATACATACATGTGTTTCCAGAGCCCAGAGGAGGACATCCTATGACTCTCCCTTGAGACTGGTCTCTCACTGAACCTAGAGCTAGACCGAAAGCTAGGAAGCCCAGCAAAACTCTCTCACACACACACACACACACACACACACACACACACACACACACACACACACAGTGCTGGAGTTACAGGCATACATGTCAGAGGTGTGCCAGGTTGTACAAGGATGCTGGGAATGTGGACTCAAATCCTCCTGCCTCACGGTGACAGCACTTAGCAGCTGAAGCATCTCCAGCTCTTTCTTTCTTTCTCTTCATAAATTCACAAAAGCTCATTTCACCATAGCTCTTAGCAACCATTTTTCTTTCCTTATTAAGTCAAAAGTTTTTATGTGAAAAAAGCAAAATATGGTTTCTAGTTAGCACACTTAAATTGCAATGGTCCATCACGACTGAGGAACATCATTAAGTATGAGTTCTCTTAATGCAGGATTATGATAGTCCATCTGATCCTAAAATGGCTACTAAGTGAATCATGCGTATAGTGAGAATTCTGTAATTTGGATTCTTTTATAAAACACAGAAATACTATAAGAATATGTTTTCATTTTAATCCCAGGTGTGAGGTATGGGGCTGCTTCAGATTGTCCACAGCAGCTGACTATGATTTGCCTTGTGCTCTAGCAGAGGCATAATTCTGCCACCTGCAGAGAATTTATGTGATTTGTGTGACATACGGAATTCAGGGGACTTTTCAGAGGATATATAAATGCTAGGGCCCCGAGAGAGGCAGTAGGTTGCTGGTTGTTGTTAGTCACTGTTTGTTAAGGAGTCACACATAAAAAACAAGAATTAGATATCCTGAGGGTGAAGATCAAACTTGACCCAAGGAACTCAATGGCCCTCTTCAGCAAGAAACAGTCTAAAGATAACATCACCCCTTCTCAACCCAATTCAGGGATCTCTTTCCTTCCTCTCTACCCTTTTTTCTCTTCTATCCAGTGTTAGAGGTTGAAAGGGTGCAAGAAAAAGGGTGAAGAAGAGTGGAAGAAGGAAGAACCCACAAAGTAGAAAAACACAGTGACAAGTGGAGGCTAGCAGATACAGCAGACACACTGGAGAAGGGATGGATGGGGGTGTGGCAGAAACAGCAGACACACTGGAGAAGGGATGGATGGAGTGTGGTAGATGCAGTAGATACAGCAGACACACTAGAGAAGGGATGGATGGGGGTGTGGCAGATACAGTAGATACAGCAGACACACTAGAGAAGGGATGGATGGGGGTGTGTGGCCATTTGAATAGGAATGGCCCCCATATATTCATGTGTTTGTATACTTGGCCATAGGGAGTGCCACTATGAGGAGGTATAGCCTTGTTAGAGGAAGTGTGTCACTGTGGAGCTAGGGCTTTGAGTTCTTAAATGCTCAAGCTACACCCAATGTGAAACACGTAGTCTACTTGCTGCCTGAGGATCAAATGTAAAACTCTTAGGTCCTGCTCAAGCACCATGTCTGCCTGCATGCCTCTATGTTTCTCACCATGATGATAATAGACTAGACCTCCAAACTGTAAGCCAGTCCCAATTAAATGCTTGCCATGGTCGTGGTGTCTCTTTACTGCAATAAAACCCCAACTAAGACAGGGTGTAGCAGATACACTGGAGGAAGGGATGAGTGGGAAGGAAGAGACAGAGCAGACACTGGAGGAAGGGATGAATGAGGAGGAGGAGACACAGCAGATACACTGGAAGAAAGGATGAATGGGAGTGTAGCAGATCCATCAGATACACTGGAGGAAGGGCGGAGTCACATCCTGAGCAGGCCAGAAAACAACAGTGCAAGCTTTGACTGCGCTACTCAGAATAGCATAAAACTTCAATTTCTAACGGCTTATTTCTGGGATTTAACCACGGCATTTAGCCTCAGGTAAGTGAGACTGTGGATAAGAAGAGACACATGTACCATCCTCATTTCACCAGGACATAAGAGCTCAAACGTCCATGTTGGCAAATGATGGATTTCATTTTAGCTTACCCTAATGTACATCCAGAGTTCAGTACTTCTAAATATTAATAATGAACGGCAAACTTCTATGCTTAACCTCTTCCCAGTGTGAAACAGTCTCTCCTTGCTGCCTGCAGATCAAGATGTAGAACTCTGGGCTCCAATATCACCATGTCTACCTGCATGCTGCTGTACTTCCTGCCACGATGATAGTGGACTGAACCTCTGAAACTGTGCATCCAGAACAGCTCCAGAGAAGCAACCTCCAGAAACTCCATCTCCTGTCACACACACACAGCTGCTTCTACTGGACCTGTTCCTTCTGACCTATTCTCAGATGGCTCGCTCCATAGACCCTGGACAGCAGGAAACAGCCAGCTCTCCTAAGACTGGACAAACAACCCCCATACCCATTCTTCTAGGTTCCCCCTAAAGACACGTCACCCCCAATGCCAGCAGAAAGTAGCCAAATTTCACAACGACTCTATTCCTGCTTCGCTGTCACCTCTTTCTAATTTTTCTTTTTAATTAAACCAAAACGTGGGAATGTTAGTATTCTGTCTAAACTCCACTTCCACAGTTATCTGGCAACACCCAGGTATGTTCCTCCCCACAGTTACCTGGCAACAGCCAGGTAGGCCTGCCCACTATAAAAGGGGCTGCTTGCCTCCTCCTCTCTCTCTTACTCTCTTGCCTCTAGCTTCTCCTCGCCCTTCCTCCCTTCCCCCTCTCTCCACGTGGACATGGCCGGCCTCCTCTTCTCTCCTCTCTCTCTCCTCTCTCTCTACCATCTTCTCCCGTTTCTCTCCCTACCTTTGTCATCTGCCCTGAATAAACCCCCTCCCCTTTGGAACTGTTTTTAAAAAAAAAAAAAGGGCAAATTGCTGTATTCTAGGACCAGCCCTCCAAATTCAATACTAACAATATAACTATCCAAAGCCAGAAAATAAAAATATCTATTTTGCATACATAATTGGTGTTGACAATTGAGATTGATCTACTTGGTCTACAATTCTCACCATCCCATTAAGCAGGGCTGTGTTTTAAAACAATGACTGACTGAAGCACAGTGCCATAGCTATCAACACACAAGAGTGACCAGTAGCCTCTCACAATTTGAGAATTTCAGCAAAAAGAATTCCAATATAATCTACTTTTTTTTTTCTTTCTGTTTTTCAAGACAGGTTTCTCTGTATTGCTGGCTGTCCTGGAGCTCACTCTGTAGACTAGGCTAGCCTTGAATTCACAGAGATCCACCTGCCTCTGCCTCTAGACTGCTAGGATTAAAGATGTAAGCCACCTCCATCCAATCCAGCTGAGCCAACCTGTTATGTAGTCCTAGGGTTTAAATATAGCTATCCCAACTCACAAAGGAGATTAAAACCAAAGTTATGTTAATGATATAAAGAAGATGGATGGAAAATTAATCCAGCTATAGGGCTTAAAGGTAGATGTTTATGGCCTGTAGAAAAACATAACTAGATGGGGTCACAAGGGTGGAGCCCTAAGATCAAGTACTGGTGTCTTTATGAAAAAGAGAAGCAAAAGGAGACAAGCAGAAGCACTCCCTGCCTCTTTTCCAGGTAATGCCCCAGGATTCCACCAGCACACCAAATCTTGGACTTTTGAATCTCCACAATTATGGGCTGAAATAAACCTCTTTTTCCTTATAAAGCAGTCTGCCCCAGATTTGATTGCAATAACATAAAAATGACTAACACACCAGGCTATGGATGGATTTTTGTGTTACCTCCAAAAACATATGTTGAAGTTCTTTTAAAGGGACAGTATCAGAAAATGGATCTTTGAGTACTAAGTATTATGTTTATAAGAGGCCAGCAAGTGCCAGGCAGTGGTGGCGCACTCCTTTAATCCCAGCACTTGGGAGGCAGAGACAGGTGGATTTCTGAGTTCGAGGCCAGCCTGGTCTACAGAGTGAGTTCCAGGACAACCAGGGCTACACAGAGAAACCCTGTCTCAAAAAAAACAAAACAAACAAACAAAAAGAGGCCAGCAGGGTAGATCTCCCATAGTAAGACAGTGACTTTGTAAGAAGTGACAAAAAGCTGTCCGGTTCCCATGAGAGGACAGCAAGCCAGGAGGAGGACCCACATCAAGAAGCAAGCTTACTGGCATCGTGATGTTAGACCTGTAGGTTCTAAAACCATGTGAAACAAACAGCAGTCCCTAAGGCTGCCAGGACTACTGTGCTTTGTTACAGCACCTCAAGCCAGGACAGACACTAACAATACCTATTAGGCTTACACATAACAAATCGTGGACATGAGGGTCACTGGCCACTTGTTTATAAAATATGTTTAATGGCATAGAGTGATGTGTTTAGAGACTAAAAGTCACCAATTGCTTTACTGGTTATCACCAAGATCATTGATATTGTGGGTTAGATGAATGTTTGAAGTATTTATTATGATTTGAATTAAGTCAGCATCAAATTTTCTCTATTAAATAGAGTCTTGGGCTAATTTTATAGTCAACAGCACATACAGGGCTGGAAGGACACTTCAGCTGGCAAAGTGCTTTCCTTGTGAGCACAAGAACCTGAGTTCCATCCACAATGCCCACATAAAAGGCTGGTATGGTGGTTCACCCTTGTAGTCCCAGCACTGGGGATCCCGGGGACACACTAGCCAGCCAGTCTAGCCTAAGTTGTTCCTGAGGATGACACCCAAGGTTTTCCTCTGGCCTCCACACACATACTTAAAAGAAGCAAACATAAAAGTCCTCAGATGAGTTGAAATGGTACCGTGGCAACTGTTGCCAAGGTAAGTTCATTTAGGAAGGAACAAATTTCTTGTGGAAATACCTATTTAATAATCAAATTTTCCTTTCTGTCACTGACAAAATTTTGCACCACATAAAATAAAAAGCCAGCTGGACACAAAGCAAGAATGTGGCAGACATATTCATTAATCAGTCTTTTAAAACTTTTTTTTTTTACATGATTTAAAGTTTAAGCAGACCAGAAGCATAGACGTTCTGAGTTTTAACACTGTCATAACAGAAATGTCCCTAGGGTTCTCCTATCACTCGTTTCTAATTAAACTTCCATTCTAATTCTATTTTATAATCTTCTAGTTGTTTTCACCACTAATGACCCTCGGAGCATCAAGACTGACAAGTCATCTGCATGAGGACAGATGTTATATGGTTTTGGATGAGATTTTATACACTTTATCTCTTTCGTTCCTTACAAACCCAGAACAAAAGGCCTCCTATTTATCAGTGTTAGAAATCAGTCAATGAAATTTAGCCGTCAGGGAGGAGCTGGAGAAACAGCTCAACAGTTAGCGACACCTGCTGCTCTTCTTGAGAACCTGAGTTTGGTTCCCAGCACCCACATCTGGTGGCTCACAAAACCTATTAAATCTAGCTCCAGGAAATCCAACACTTCCTCTTGCTTCTGCATGCATACACACAAAGACACACAAACATATAGGCAGGCAGGCAGGCAGACAGGCAGACACACATACACGCAAATAAATATTAAAAAAAAAGTTGATACTGATAAACAAGGCCTCATTACCAAGAAAACACATCAGAATGAGTCCAGCTAAGCCCACTAATGCTACCTCTAAACAATGTACTTTCTCAGTAATTACTAGTACTATTACTGGCTGAGCCCCTACAACAGGCATAAGGGACTCTGAGGATGGATTTGGGAATTGCACCCATCAGTGATACTGAAACCGAATGAGGAACATTCTAAATGTCGTGTTAGCACCAGACCCCACTCCTTACCTCTGGATTAGGAATGCCAAGATCTAATTGCAGTGCCAACAAGCAGACAGATGAATAGATTTTTAAAAGTATGTCAGGTGAGTCTAGAATTTTGTGATTAGCTTAAAAGCTAAATCAGCTACAAATTAATATAATATATTAATTTAAAAAAAAATGGAAGCACTCATTCCAAAACAGTGATACATCAATTGAGTCTTTGTCTATACTGACATCATAGTGCTATAAATGATTTCTTGTACTATAAAACTATGAATATATATTTATCTGCATGTATTATAACAAAATAAAGTACTATATTAATTTTTGATTCATTCTAACCAATTTTGAGTGAAAGAAATCACTTGATATATCTGAAAAAGCTTTTTAAAAACAATTATATGTGACTTGTCATTACTCTCAATAACAGAAACAAACAAAAGCTCTAGTTGTCTCTTTGCAGTATGAGCAATTCCTACAGTGTTTCTCCTCCTCAGAGCTTACTCCACCCTGGCACCTGAGGAACAGGAGAATGGCTGGCTGTTCTAGAAAGAAGACAAGCAAGCACTACATCCTAAGACTAAGTCGGAAGAGAGACACTGAGGGCAAAACAATTATAAGAAAACCTAACTGTGAATCAGGGCGGTAGCTCACTCCTGTCACCAACACTTGAGAGGCTAGGGCAGACAGAACACTGTGAACTCATGGTGGATTAAACAGTGAGTGCTGGCACAGTAGGGCTAGCCTAAGATCATCAATAAAATAAAACAAAATAAAACGAAACTTAAGTACAACACTTAAATGAAACCACACTTCATAAAAGAGACTTCTTTCATTTCTTCACTTGTGACGAGCTGACCACAACCCCCTCCTCACTCACCACAACTACAGTCTGGTTACATGAGATGCTCCTGAAGGAGTAAGGGTGTGCTGCAGGTAACGGACCTTCAAGTAGCTTAAAGAGGAAGCGTGGTATCGAGTATAAGACAGAGAGTACAATGGCAAACAAAACAAGAGTGGGGGATGGAAAGAAGTGGGCTTTGTGCTGTTTTACTCTTGGAGGTTTCTGCATGTGTGAACTGATCTCCAGATAAGAAATTTCTTTTTTCAATGAGGAGAGAGATAAAGTTTAAAACAGCACATGTTGATTGTCCCTAAAGACAGCTATAGATAGTTGGAAATTCACTCCACCATTCTCTACCCCTGTACATCCTTGAAATTGCACAAAATAAAACATGAGAAAAGAAACCTCACGTGGCTGGGATCATGCAGGTAAATCACCTGCAGAGGCAAACAGCCAGGATCCAGACAGTGACAGAAAACACTTCGATGACAAAAATCTACATCTCAGCACAGACACAAACTAGCATTGGTTGTCTTGGCTGCTGCTCTTTGTGTTCTGGGCTGAGCTCAAATTACTGGAAATCCTTTTGCCTCAGCCTCTTGAATTCTGGAACTAAAGACAAAATGGCCACCATTCCCAGGTACATATTAGCTTTTAGCATTTAATTTTATCCAAGTATTTACTGACAATCCACAGATGTTATGTCGAGAGCCAGGTGTGCCGGTGCTTGCCTGTTGTCCCAGCACTCAGAAAGCAGAGGCAGGAGGATTATGGGTCAGCCTTGGGTAGTCAGCCCAGAAAGCTGGTAAATCAAGCCGCCTTCCCATTCGTGACATAGGAATGTAAGTTACAGGGGAAGGATAACAACAGGAAAAACAGCAAAGGCTGCAGTCACAGAGCTCAGGCAAAGGCAAGCTCACGTCCCTCCTCTCAGATCACACCACAGTGAGCCAACAGTCCTCCTGTATCTGACAAGCAGAAGCATCTACAGTTTGACAACACAAGCCAGACTTAGTGGGTTATGAGAAGGAAAGAAGACAAAGACACCAAGTATGGAGGGCCGTGCTGGGGAGGATAGGGAAGGGCTGGATCTATATGATTGTGTTTCACTGCATGGGCCAGGCCAGAATGTGTATGACATTCTTGAGGATGAAGAGCAACTGACAGTGAGTTTTTAGTGAGTGAAGGACTAGAGTGACTCAGAAGGTTCCTCTTGGTAGTGTAAGGACCGACTCTTGCCCTGCCAGTGTTAACAAAACCACTATATAAATGTAATTTTATGGGGGGGGGTATGCCCCATTCTAGAATAAAAGACACTGAAACCTGGTATTTTTATTAATCAGCTGTAATCCTAAATAGAGCAGGTACTGAGCTGTTCTAACCACATCACAGCCCCATGTTACTTGCCAGCTGAGTTTGTTTTGCTGTATGTGTGTCCTCAGGGCTATTTTCACTTGGCCACGTGCTCATGGCCTATCCTGCCTCATGGGGATCTCCTCCTTCTACCTCCATTCCCCTTCTCGTGGTTCCTGAGACCCCCTACTGCGTCTCAGGACCCATCTTCCTCTCTCTCCTGGTCAGTCACAGGCTTCAGTCTTTTACTGTCCAATAAGAGATTATTAGGGAACATTCTTTACAGCGCATTGGTCGATACAATGCCCACATCCAGACTGCAGCCTGATCCTGGGGCCCAGAACTCAGCCTCTGAACACACAGTGCACAAGACCAACCCCACCACTACTATCCCAAGCTGAGTTTTTCAAACAACATACCCTGTTTCGAAGGAAGTAAGTTTTAAAGCATACAATGCACACAATGGTACAGAGCAAATGCTTTCTATCCAGGAAAGGTCCAACCACAATAAACTGTCTGTAAGCCGGCTGGGAGACAGTGCTGCGGACGGAGTGCCTGTGGTGTGGGCTCCATCTAAATAGTTATATGCCTGGGTTCTGGCACTCAGAAAACAAATGACAGACGCCAAAGATACCTCATACAACATGTAACTAAAAATTAAAAACTATATACAAATGTATTTAAGACAATGACAAAAAAAAACCTGCCAATTATGATCACTGTTTTGAAGAAAGTAAATAAAGAACTTGTCTCTAATTACATTAGCATATTGGGAAAAACTCAGGTGTCAAGTACTCACACCAGATATATGATAATGAAATAAAGAAGGAAGGAAGGAAGGAAGGAAGGAAGGAAGGAAGGAAGGAAGGAAGGAAGG
>NW_021605455.1:87058-91275 GCF_004785775.1 Grammomys surdaster | reverse complement strand
AGGAAGGAAGGAAGGAAGGAAGGAAGGAAGGAAGGAAGGAAGGAAGGGAGGGAAGGAAACACCAACAGCCCAGTTATGACTTCCTGAGAGTCTTCTTGCCATGCTGCCTTCAGGCCTCGCCTGAGCAGTGCTGGGGGGTGGGGGTGGGGGGCAAAGGCAGGCCAGTCTACAAAGTCCAGCTGCTTACTGATCAGTCACTTAAATCACAGAGCAAGCCTGAGACTTTTTAGTGAGAAGCTGCCAAGCCTCATGGTAAAGTAAACTGTTGCACTATGCTGCCCACTCCCATCCATGGTATTACTTGCTAGGATGCAGACAGGAGACTGCCTGGATGCCAGGCTACTTCTCCTTTAGAATGAGGCCCACATTCTCAGCTGTGTTAGCCCACAGAGCCCGCCCCATTCTCAGAAGGGACCCCCAAAGGCACCATGTGCTGCCCTCACCTGCAGCTCTGAACTCTGCAGCAGACAGGATGCCTACTATGAGGGAGGAAAGGGCTTTTCTTCAGCAACTCCATCCCATGCTGCTACAGAGTTAGTTACAAACTCTTCCAAATCTCCCAAGTTGTCATTGAACAAAACTCTGAGATGATGCAATGAAACCCCAAACAATGGAGCCTCTACGCAGAAAGATGTTCCTTACAACGCACATCGTGAAAAACATCCAATGGCGTGATTTTACTTTCTCTCATAACTAGACCTTGTATGATATCCGTATTTACATATAAACATTCGTCTTGAAAAATTATGTTCTATAGCTAAATAATCTACTCATTATTTGCATACATTTACTATGAATCACCACAGAGACTGGAAGGATTCATATTTTAATTACTTTGCACATTTACATTTAGCCAGCTGCATACCCCCCTAGAATGGCTAATGGCAACAGCAGAGTGAAGAGAGCTGTTTGTCGGTAAGTAGGAGAGACCCCACAGAAAGAGGGTGTGAAGTCTGGAAAGACTTACTTGCTACTCCTGACGCCAGTCCATACAGCAGGCCTCCCCCATCCGACTGCTGAGGGAAGACGTGGGTTCCGGGAGGAGGTGGCTTTTCTTGTCTGATAAAGTTATACAATAAGGTTTTCACAAGTTTGCTGGTGTAGGGAAGACTACATAGAAAAAGTAAAAAAAAAAAAGGAAAATCAAACTCCTGTTCATGGAGTCACTAATTCTGCATAACATCACAGAATATGTCAGTCGCTAGTACTATCTCAGGGACAGTGGCAGCATCTCATGACCCAACTCAAGCCCTGACCCCGGCGCTGCCTCCTACCACACCAGAAGGCACAAATCAAACCATTCAAACGTAAGCATCTGTTACCTTGTTTGTAACTTACACAAAATTACAAGCAATTATAAATTTAGTGGAGAATGCAGTACAGCCAGCAATTGAAGGAAAGTTGTTACACAGAAATCAGCAGAGAAACATGAAAAGGAAATAACAATAAGTAAGACTCATGTTTTAAGCACAAAACTCCAGTTATTCAATTATTGGTGACAAGGTAATTTCTATATTCTCTGGTCCATTTGTAGATTTTTTTATGTATTACTGATGACCATGGCTTCTTTGATAAACCACAAGAACAAGAGAAAGAATATTCTGCTTATGTATTTGACATTATAATGATACTATAAAAACCAAAGACTAACAAAGTAAGACTACTAATGTCCTCCCCATCTATGAAAAATACAACCTTTATATTTCTAGCACTGTAAGAAATACAGTTCTAGTCAAAACTCTAGCACGCCAACTGTCACCTGAAGGCCATGTTACTCCACTGCTGCTAGGGTTTAGAGCGGAGTCTCCAAAGCCTGGGCCCTCCCCTTCTTGTCAGTGACTTTCAGATGTCACCTGCACAGGTTCCAGTATGGTTTGTCTCCTTTGCAATTCTCATGGGAGTTCAATCCTCATGAGGCAGGAAGACGGTGGAAATTAAAACTCACTATGGTATTTGGCAGTGGAGCCTGTAGGTTAGGTCAAAAGGTAAGTCTGGAGCTCCTATGACCAATCCCAGTAGCTTTTCAATAAGCAAGACACACAGACTGGCTTGCCTCTTGCTGCAGAAGGCCCAGTGATACCCTGGGAGTCTTCCAGTAAGAAGAAGGTCACCAGATGCAGTCTCAACCTTGGGCCCTGGGGTCTCATTTCTGTGTGACTTACCCAAAGGCTCTCCAGGAGCCTGTGAACATGGTGTAGTATAACCATGGCAGCAAGGCAGGCAGAGCGGAGGCAGTGCTACAGATGCCCTTCACTCATAACAATCGACAAGTACTGTACCCACAGCCGTGTCCCCAGAACTTACAGATGACTTTAACAAAAACTAACTTATTCTAAAGACTTCTTCGATTTAAATCTTTTTGAAAATTATGTCAACAGAAGGTAGAGTGTTGTGTTTACTGCAAGTATTTTTATCCACATTCCCATAAGTGTCCACTACAGAGGAAGCCCAACATGTGTTTAGCATACAGTAAATAAGTAGATGCTCATTAAACTAGAACAGTGAAGGGGCCACTGGCATAGTCTCAACAAACGGTGACCCAACACAGATCAGCCCATACCAGTCAGCCCTTCACATTCACAAGGACCACATTCTTAGATTATGCACACACTTTTCAACCAATCACAAACTAAAAATACTCAGGAAAAAAATATCTTTTTTTTTTTTTTTTTGGTTTTTCGAGACAGGCTTTCTCTGTGTGGGCCTGGCTGTCCTGGAACTCACTCTGTAGACCAGGCTAGCCTTGAACTCTCGAACTCAGAAATCTGCCTGCCTCTGCCTCCCAAGTGCTGGGATTAAAGGCATGTGCCACCACGCCCAGCAGGAAAAAAGTATCTTATCTATACTGAATTTTACTCTCTCAATATCTTCCAAACAATTCAGTATATCAGTTATTTACAAAGCATTCACATTGTGTTAGGAACTATATGTCATCTAGGATTTAAAGCATACAGGAGGATGTGCCTGGGCTACATACAGGATGGATGTTTTAGGGACTTGTGGGTTTTGGTGTCCCAGCCAGTTCCCTGCATATACTAAGGGACAACTAGATTCCAAGGAGCTTGTGAAAGAGGAAGACTCTGCCGCAGTTGGAATACGCACAGAGGACTTGACAGAGGAGGAGGAAGGAGGAAGAGAAGACAACAGCCTATTGCACAAAGCAACCATTACAGGGGATGAGGCAGAGCATGGAAGGAACAGGAACCAGAAAGTACGTAGCCTCATCTTGTATGAAGTAACAACAGAACTGGAAGAGATGTCAGGTTGGTAAACGACAACATCCATGAGAAGATGATGCTAGAAATAGCAGATTAGGTATCACGGTGGCTGTTCCTTAGGAGGGACAAGGTGAGAAGGTAACGTACCATGGACCTTGCATCAGGTACTTGTGACTGATGCTCTGCCGCAGAACCTCCTTGTGGAAGAGCTGGCAGGAAAGGAAGACGACCATTGCTGAGACGGCCTCCACTGATATCTCATATGTAATATCCCTGAAGACATAGGGGAAACAGAGTCACGATAAGTCTGGAAGATTAAACACCACTCTTCTCACATAAACTGTTCATTTAAGTAGTCAAATCTACATATTCAAATATTTCAGTTTTTTTTTCACTCAAGCCAACATATTAAACCCCTTTCTGGGCATCCACTCTTCTATTTGGACCTGGCACTCCACTGTTTTCCTACTTTGCAGTTCCCATGTCTATTAGTCTACTGGTGTACGCTCACAAGACCTGCACTAACCCCTGTGCTTGTCCCTGGTCACTAACAACAGCAACGGATAAGCAGCAGGAAAGGCAGAGGGAAGGTCATGATCTCTGAATCAGAATGGTTTATCTGTTTCATCTCTAATATGTGACACCTCAGGCAAACTGTGCATGTTCAGCAGGACATCAACAGTAATCATGTGATCAAAGGCTGTGGGGTAGAGACAAGAGGATCCCAGCAGCTCTGGCAAGCCAGTCTAGCCAAATTAATAAGCACTCAGCTTGATGAGAATCCCAGTGTCAAAGGAATAAAGCAAAGGGTGATAAAAAGATCAATGTCTTCTCACTTCATGGATGTACATCCCACACATATGTGCACATCCATGCATACAACAAACACACACACACAGAGAGATAGAGGCATACATACAGACATATACACACAAACACATGCACACACAGACACACACAGATACATGAAGGCATACATACACATGCACACACAGACAC
>NW_021605455.1:0-87048 GCF_004785775.1 Grammomys surdaster | reverse complement strand
ATATACACAGGCACATGCACACACAGGCACATGCACACACAGACACACACACATACAAAGATACATGCAGACACACACACAGAGGCACATGCACACGCAAAAACAAAACAGTATATTTCTCTACTGCTGTTCCAGGGACCCTGAGTTTGCTTCTCCAGGTCTCCACTGAGTGGCTTCCAAATGCCTGTAGCCCCAGCTCCTTGGGGCCCAATGCTCCTTTCTGGCCTATGGCACTGCACTCGCCCATGGACAGGAACCCACACACCCACAAATACAATTTTTGGAAAACTAAAAATAATTTTTTAAAAAATTACAAAGAAGAAATTACATATACACAGAAGAAATTGCCAGGCAATAAATGGGTCAATCAATCATCTGAGCACACAGTTCTCAGGCATATAAAACCTGATAAGACTTTTTAAGTGCTGACTACCTCTAACCAGCTGGCAAACACACACGAATTAAAAGTACTTTGAGATTCCCTCTCACCCCACTCACAATGGCCACCATCAAGAACACTGAAGACAGCAAACTCTGTGTGAATGTGGGGAGAACACTGCTGACAGTGTCAACCATGCGGCCACTGTGGGACTCGGTGTGGCAGCATCTCAGGAGTCCAGAGACAACTATTATGACTCAGTTCTCCCCTCCCCGCCATGGTCAGATGGGCGCTTCTCACTTTGACAGGAAAATGGGACCAGCCTAGCTGTTCATCAACAGAGGGTAGATCGTGACAATTTGGTACATATTTATTTATCCAAATCATTCTTTATCAACCTGAATTTTTTCATGGTAAAGTTTTCAATTAAGTCCAAAGTAAATTTCAAGTCAAAGGAAATTTTCAAGTAAAGTTCAAAGAAAAGTACACAACAGCTACTAAATCGTAGTTCGTTGTGTATTTAAAGACAACTGGCTCTCAACTAGGCCAGATTAAATTAGACCAGGTATGTTAAGGAGCTCTCACTAGTAGAAATGTATTTTACAACATAACATAATGAAGCAAAAACTCTGCCTGGCCAACTCATCAAAATTCTGTCTCAAAAGTTAGGGGAAGGGCTATGCCAGTGACACAGGTCAGTGAAGAGCACCTGCCCAGCATCCAAGAAGCTGTAGGTCCAATCCCGAGTACTACAGTACATACACATACATACATACACATGGGCGTGCACACACACGCACACGCGCACACACACACACTGTGGGTATAGCTCAGTGATATAGTACTTGTATTATAAGGAAATGGCATTTCCTTAATTACTGCTATAAATTATATTCCGTTTATTTCTCCTTCCTTCCTTCTTTCCTTCCTTTTCAAGGGTTTCTCTGTGTAGTTCTGGCTGTCCTGAAACTCACTCTGCAGACCAGGCTAGCCTTGAACTCAGAGATCTGCCTGCCTCTGCCTCCCAAGTACTGGGATTACAGGTGTGCGCCACCACTGCCCAGCTAGTCCTCATTCCTTGAACTGAATGAATAAACTGAACACTTACAACTCACTAATGATGGCACAGATGACAAGAATTCTACTCACAATAATCATTAATTAAACTACCCAGGCCTATCTGGAACACATATTCACTAGTCAGTCTTTATAAGCCCAAAGGCAAAGAGCTAAGTGAGACCTCCATCAACAATGAGCAAGGAAGTAAGGTCCCCAGTCCAACAACCCTGGGGGGTGGGGGGAAGCACATACTGTCACCACCCAAAATGAGGGGTTTAGAAAGCAAGCCCTTCCCCACCTGAAGCCTCAGATATCCTAGCCCTGACCTGACCACAATATCTTCAGAAGTAACAGGTCAAGTTCTATTCAGACATCTGACAAAATAAAAATTATCAAGTAATATTGATTGTTAAACAGCTGTCGTTCAAAAAAATTTGTTGGGCTTTCTTTTTTTAAGACTAGGATTCATTATGTAACCTATGTCAATCCCAAACTCACTGTGTATCCCAGGCTGTTCTCAAATTCACAGAAATCCTCCTGCCTCAACCCCTCAAGTACTGAGATTACAGACACACACAGTGCCCAAGTAGGGTCATTCTTACACAGCAACAGAGACATGACGCACAGACTTGGGTCATTTACCAGAAGGTAGGTTGTAGGCAGTCTGGATGTGGACTGATGAGAAACTGGTTTAATAAAGGCAGCAGGTGCATAGATATGTTGAGCAGCTTCTAAAGCCACAGGTTAGATGTTCATTTCACATTACTACTAAGTCAAAATGCTCTTCTGAAAGGAAGGTTGTGAGGGGAAAAATCAAACATAAACAAAAAACATTGTTCTGATGTTCACTTCTGCACATAACAATGACACTGTTTGCACAGGGCAACCTGGCTCCCCACTGACAACTACTGGGCCTTCTCTTGCTGCTGGAGCGGCCATGAGAAAAGGATGCTGCTCCAACAGCTAGAAAAATCACCCCAATACCGGCACCAGCTGCCTTCACCATGCCACAGATGCCTTGAGACAGCTATGTTCATGACTACAGCTGAGCACGCTGGCTGCTGGGTGCCCTGCCAGTCGAGGCTATGTCAGTCTATGGTAGATGTGCACTCCCCAGCCTCAGCAAAGGAGGAGCCTGTCCCTGAGCTGTCTCTGCATAGGCCATGTCCAGTCCCCGAATAGTCCTTAATGGGCCTGGGTTCCCCATCAAATACCACCCTAACAGAAGACAAACCGTCAAGAGAAGCTGCACTGAACAATCCCAACGCAGCCAGGGCGAGCAGGGGACAAGAGAGCAGAGGGGTGAAGAGAACCTGAGGGCTGTACTCTGCACAGAACTCCAGAAAGCTGTCAAGTAGCAGGGCACAGGGACACAGGTTGTAGCATAACAACTTTCATACTGGTTTCTGCCAGACACCAAGGCCCACAGGACTTGTAAGGCTAAGGGTCTCTATACACAAGATTGGCATGGGGCTGTAACACTAGAGGGCGCCACTTGCCACTACTTCCATCAGTCTGCTACTGCCACCTACTGCTGTCACACATGTCACACAGGGAAGGAAAGGAACCGAGGGTGTTAGAGACCAGCATCTGAAAAGCTTGCCTGTCCACTACTCCATCTGGATAGGTCAGAAGAACCTGTAGGTAGCTCAGTGCTCATGATGGGAAGGCAAAAGTACCACTCCAAATTTGATGCCAGCTTAGACTACATAGAAAGTTCCAGGCTAGACAGGGTTATATAAAGAAGACATTCTTCTTTAGAAAAAAAAAAAAAAAAGCAAGCAAGAAAGCAAAAAAGGAAGAAAGGAAGGAAGGAAGCAAGGAAGGAAGAAAATTAAAAAAAAAAAAAGACTTATTTCCAAGCACATGTATTGCTACAGAGCAAAAGAAAAACTTAATGCCAACAGTGAAATCTGTAGCCCTTGAATTCTCTATGCAACCCGAAATAGCCTTCAGCTCATAATCCTGCCTCTGCCCTCCTCCCCCCACCTCACTATGCAGGAATTATAGGCTTGCCACCACTCCCAGCTGGAAAATATTTACACAGGGATTATGAATACCAGTGGCTACTCACCTTATTTACAAAAGAATCCCTAACTTACCCTCCAAGACCCCGCGATTTCTAACAGAGCATCCTAACTTCCTTCCTAAAGTATCCCTACCCTTGTCCCTTCCTTCACCTCCAGTTTGACAGGCCTACTCGGAAACCTAAGCATGTGGCCAACTCAGGGCTTTGCATCTGCTGTTCCTGCTTACAAGGCTCTCCCATTAGATGGCGAGCAGCAGAACACCTCTGAGCCCACTTGGGTTTCCATTTAAATAGAATATGTCATGTAAGAAACAAGTCCCAACACTCTGGGTTCCTTCCTACACCCCGCATTACTCTTTTCTGCACCGTGATCCTGACATCATCACGTACCGCTCTTGTCCTCAGTCCCACTCTGCAACGAGAGCCTATGTTACCATTGAACCCTACATACAAGATGAGATGACACGAAGTACTCATGGATTCGCTCAACTGTCATCCATAGTCCGCTCACAGTTACAGAGAAACATTAGTATGTGTTACCAAAACAAAAGTCTCAAACTCTCAGCTTCCAAATACTATTTCACAGTCTAGCATTCTGAATAAAAATTCACTAGACTCCCAGGGACAAAGTAACAGAACTAGTAGCAATAGCAAAAATAATTATTCCATGATGCAAGGCTGAAGCAGGGCAGCCCATGACCTCATTTAATGCAGTTTCTACCATAAGCAGTACTGAAAATGACTCTCAGTACAGAGTTTTTAACACTGCTTCAAAATAAGTGGGCCCCAATTCAATTGTGCCCACCTGGGCAAATAACGCAAATATCATTCAGAAAATCTGTTGAACAGCCATTAAAGACACAGGATTTGAGGATACACACAGCCAAAATGCAGCCATCTGTCAATGATGCTTCCTAGTGACCATGTCCCCCACACCTCCCAAAGCTGTGAGGATCCTCTAGGTTCATTCATGAACATAAGTTTTCGATGGCCCCAAACCTATAACTGTGCAACCATTCAAAACCAAGCTGACGTGCTGGCTCTTTATGGCAAATCACAGATCTCCATGCTACGACATCTTAAAAGCTGCAGCCTAAATGAACACGATAAAACTGAGCTAGTTTAAGATCTCTTCCTTTCTTTCCCAGTTACTTTACTGGGTAGTTAGATAAAACAGGATACGGGTCTGCATAAGACAGCAAGAGTTAGTACTAAGCCCAACGTAAACTCACAAGTACTTCAGCTGTGTCAAAACAGAGATAATGAAAACTACTTAGGGGTATTACCTAGAGGGCCACTTACACTGCCTGCTAACAGTGAGACACTCCACCTCAACAGAATACACTGTCAATTCCAACAACTATCAGTTTCCAGTTTGAGAATAAAGAAAATATTGTATTTACACTTTCCACTATCTTCAGACTGAAGAAAAAAACAAAATAAACACCCTGCCCTAGCCCCAGCTGAGAGTCTTCCTAGCAGTGAATAGGGAATCAATATTTGACTTTCCATTTACAGCTTAGGATCACAGTGCCCACTTCTGTCTCTGTCTCTCTCTCTTTCAGTGAGGAGAAAATAACTGACTCCTATTAGTGTAAAATGACCTCCTAGAGGCCCCGATTCCTGACACTCTATACATAGTACATAATAACACACACACATCCTAAGACAAGTCTGGCATGGAGGCACAGGCCTGCAAACCCACTAGGAGATGCCAACCAATTTACTTCTAGGACAAGAGCTTCCTCACTGGCCTGCAGGCAGCGGCCTTCTTGCTACAGTCATGTAGTTAGAAAATGGTAAGGAGAAAATAACTATGGCTCTTGTTATGCCTGTGAGATGGCCTCCAAAAGCCCTGAGCCCTAGGACCATGACACTGAGAAGACTTCAAATGGAGGTGACACAGGCATTTGCTTCATAACATACAGCATCTGAAAAGCTAGCATGGTGGCTCATGCCTGCAGTTTCAAAACTTGGGAGAATCAGAAATTCAAGGCCAGCCTTGGCTACATGAGATTGTCCCTGAAAAACCATACCAACATGGCTTAAGAGATAACTCAGCAAGTAAGAGCATACACTGCTTGATTTACAGCACGAATGCTGGGTGGTTCACATCTGCCTCAGACTCCAAATACAGGGAATCTTACACCTTTGATCCCTTCAGGCACCCGCAATCATGTGCACATACATGTAATCTGAAAATAATTTTTAAAAGTTTTAAAAAATAAATCATTTAAAACCATAAAGAGGGCTGGAGAGATGGCTCAGTGGTTAAGAGCACTGACAGCTCTGCCAGAGGTCCTGAGTTCAATTCCCAGCAATCACATGGTGGCTCACAACCATCTGTAATCGGATCCAATGCCCTCTTCTAGTGTGTGTCTGAAGACAGCTGCAGTGTGCTCATATAAATAAAAATAAATTAAAAAAGAAAACAATAACTTTATTTAAAAAACATAAAGAAACATCAATACAGCATGAGAGACAGTTTAAGCAGTGTGTCCAATCTTATTTCAGCCAGGAATGTTCTTAGTTAATATTCTGTCACTTCATTGTAAACAATCAAAAGCTGTACACCACTGGTCCTGGAGGTTTAAAACGCCATGTCCTTTAGGGACAGTTAATATCCTACTTAGCTGTGATGCATATGAACCATGACAGACAATGACCAGCACAACAGGCCATCCTAAAAGTGAGTAAGTGGTACTCATATCCAGTGGTAACAACTTGGATTTAAGGCTCACTCAACAGTAGGGAAACGATGCCTGGAAACAGTCAACTATCCAGGGACTAGTGAGGTCATGAATCTTAGCAAGAACCACCATCACTACTTTACTAAACCAGCATAATCCTAACTATGCTTTAAAATTTACTCTTATAGCCACAAACAATCCTAACTCTCACCCCTCACCAAAGAAGCTTGTCTCTGCAGCAGACAGACACAGTAAGAGAAAGCTACAACTGCTCAAAACACAGAGAGCAGCTCATCGTGGACGCCCAGCACAACAGATACAACACAATTCCTGCACCTGAGGCTCACAACACATCCCAGAAGAGGTGGCAGAAAGATCAGAAGAGCCAGAGGACAAGGAAATCTGCTGTGTCATGTGTCTCCTAGAAATGACAGGGAAATGACATCCATGATACTTCAACAACATGGCTGCCTAAACAAGATCTGAAAAAGCACATCAACAAACACGCTAACAAGGAAGGGCACAATCTCAGGAGCCTCAGTCCAAACAGAACTGCAGGCAACTGAGGACAGTGCAGAGAGGGAGAACTCACTTTTCCCAAGGATGAAGCCACTAATTGGTCACCTAACACCAAGTGGTCAGCCCTGAAATCATATACATACAAGCAATATTAAATGGAGTCAGCAGGATGGAAATGTATGTATGTATGTATGTATGTATGTATGTATGTATGTATATGGGCATACAGGCAATTAAAGATATGAGCTATAATTTTTGCTAATGGCAGAATACCCAGAATCTCAAATTCAGTGTCATTAAGTGGCCAATAAAACAGTTTAAAGACTTGTTAATAATAATCCCAGCACTTGGGAGGCAGAGGCAGGTGGATTTCTGAGTTCAAGGCCAGCCTGGTCTACAGAGTGAGTTCCAGGACAGCTAGGGCTACACAGAGAAGCTCTGTCTCAAAAAAAAAAAAAAAAAAAAAAAAAAAAAAAAAAAAAAAAAAAAAAAGACTTGTTAATAAACATGATACCTAAGAATTCTGTTCTATTATGAGAAGAAGCAGAATTCTAACTCGACCTATTTTATGAAATAAGCATAAGCTCAAAGGCAGAGGTAGGCAGATCTCTGTGAGTTCAAGAACAACCTGGTCTACAGAGCAGGTTCCAAGACAGCCAGGGGCAAAAAAAATCAACATTACCAAAACAAAGTTATGCTATTAGTAAAATTAAAATAATAACAAAAAGATAATAGGCAAACTGAGAAAAATATAGTATAAATTCACATCTGAAATTCGTAGGTTGCCAGGAGGTGGTGGCACACGCCTTTAATCCCAGCACTTGGGAGGCAGAGGCAGGTGGATTTCTGAGTTCGAGGCCAGCCTGGTCTACAGAGTGAGTTCCAGGACAGCCAGAACTACACAGAGAAACCCTGTTTCGAAAAACCAAAAAAAAAAAAAAAAAAAGCATAGGTTTTCCAATAAATAAATAACTATGGTCATGTAATTTTAAGGAATGAGAAAGGAGGTAGAAAACTTGCAGCCTTCATTCACAGACATGGAGTGTGAAATGGTGAGCCCAAAGTCCCACACGATCTAGCGGCTCCACTCCTAGACAGATACACCTAAGGGAACTGAAGACATCACCAACACAAAACCTTCCATATAAATCTTCATAGCATTATACATAATGGCAAAAAATACAAACAAACCAATGTCTATTAACTGATGAATATGTGTGCAAAATGTGGCTTATAAATGCAACAGAATGTTTTTCACACTCCCCAACCCCCACCAAAGAAACTAAAGTCCTGGTACTCAAGACAACAGATGAAACTGAATAGATCATACAAAGTTAGAAGGGGGAAAAAGACCAGTCCAGAGGGACCCAGCACAGTCAAACTCACAGGAGAAGAAAGCAGACTGTGTCATGAGGAGAAAGAGGGGACTCATGGGGACAAGTGGGGATGTGGCGGACAATGCTCATGGTTTCTCTGTTGCTGCAGAATGGTAAATACACACAAAACCACTGAGCTGCTTCCTTTGAAAATAGGAGGTTGTAGGTATTTATTGGATTTATTTGTTTTTATTTGAAAATGAAAACAGAAAGACCTCTAAATACTGGGATACAAAGACTCCTAGGTTAGACTGAAAAACAGGAAGAGTCAAAAAAATAGGGTGAAATGTGAATTTGTACTTCTAACTGCTCATATACATTAAAATTTCTAAGAAAGTACAAACAAAAAGCCAAGAGTCAGTTATGAAAGCAAAGAGGAAGGCTGGAAAGACAAGAGGGCGACGGTGCCAATCCACTCTCATGGATGAGGCTCTGGTCACATCAAAGTATCAACCTATACAAAAACAGATTACCCTAGACTAACCATTCCTGAACTTCAGCCAATTAGAATCTGAGCACATATGAAATGATATCATATGAAGAAGGCAGTCAGCACCCATGCCGTGTTACAGCATGCTGTAAGAACTAGTCACCCGGGCTGGAGAGATGGCTCAGTGGTTAAGAGCACTGACTGCTCTTCCAAAGGTCCTGAGTTCAAATCCCAGCAACCACATGGTGGCTTACAACTATCTGTAATGGGATCTGATGCCCTCTTCTGGTGTGTCTGAAGATAGCTACAGTGTACTCATATAAATAAAATAAATTGAGCTGTAGAGATGGCTTAGCAGTTAAGAGCACTGACTGCTACAGTGTACTCATATAAATAAAAATAAATACATAATATTTAAAAAAAAAAAAAGAACTAGTCACCCAAACCAGGAAAGCTAGCCAGCTCTCTTCCTTCCTGAGCTCTGAATGAGCTCGCTCACTCCAACACAGGGAATCTACAGACCTTGGCTTTCCTTGTAAATAAGGACAATAGGTGAGCTCTCATGTCATTTCCTTCTCTAACTTCTGATAATGCTAAGAAGAAAAAGAAAGAAAAACAGGAACTTGAGGTAATGTTAATTTCTATGATAACCAAATTTAAAATATTAATTGAACTATCTTTTTTTTTTTTCAAGACAGGGTTTCTCTGTGTAGCCCTGGCTGTCCTGGAACTCACTCTGTAGACCAGGCTAGCCTTGAACTCTCGAACTCAGAAATCCGCCTGCCTCTGCCTCCCAAGTGCTGGGATTAAAGGTGTGCCCCACCGCCGCCCGGCTAATTGAACTATCTTAAATGCCAAGTCATCAGGGAAATGAGTCCGAAGAGGTCAATACTTGAAAGAAACCAAAATTCTATGGTGCTCAGTGGAGTGATTTTTCAAAAATGAAGTGTTTTTGAGGCAGCAGATCATTCTTGTTTTGAAGTCCTTGTATAGTCTTCAGAAGATTTTCATTACACAATTGCTAAACCAAAGTCAACTTTAGTGAGGTGAAGCACTGCTTTGGCTGCCATAGTATTCCAAGAACTTTCCAGCATCTGGTCTGGAAATGTCCTAGAACAGACTACTGTTGGAGCAAGTTACTACTTCATGTGAATAAGTGACAGAAGCCATGACCTTGTGCTGCACTGCTGGGGCAGAGAGGGGTACTTGGACAAGGACAAAAGCCATAGTGAAAAGGGTGTTAGTGTTGGCTACCAGCAAAGCTAATGAACACAGAAGGAAAAACCATGCTCCTCTGACTTACTCCTGGATAGGAACCTGATGGCACTGTAACTGGAACATAAGTTTAATAAAAACAACTGACAAGTTCAAACAATTAAGATGAAAATTTAGAAATAGCTAGTTGAGCCTACAGGGCTATTCTAATGGGAGAGAATGGAATTATGTATTTCAGATGCTGTCACAAGAGTGATGGCTAGTTTTAGAACTGAGATTAGAGGTATGGCTGTAATACTCTGTGCCAGAGATTAAGCTCAGGGTCATGTCTCTTACTAAGTATGCACTACCACTGAGCGAAGCCTCCAGACCCCATGTGCAGTGCCAGCACACACAGGACCACCAGCTATACTTAGTGCTGTGGGGGCCTGGAGCCAGACAGCAGCTGGTAACAGAGCTGATTTAAAATTTATTGCCTGGGTCCAGGGTTAGTGATTTTTTTTTCTGCTATAAAATATATCACATAGTTCTTAACAATAATCATTTAAACATTTGTGGGGGAAAAAATCTAAATATCCATCTTGCAAAATCAACACTGTACTTTTGGACATATTTGTTTTCAATAATCCAAGGTCTTAAATACTACATACTAAAAATTTTAAATGGATTCTCCAACCCATCATAAATTTTTTCTAAGAAACAAACAAACAAACAAAAACCCACTGTGAGAGCTAAAGAGATGGCTCAGCAGCTAAGTGCTGCTCTCACAGAGGAGCTGAGTTCAGTTCCCAGCCCCCATGATGGGCAGGTCACAGCCACCTACAACTCCAGATGCACAGAATGCTGCTAACACCCTTTGAAAACTTTCTTCTGAACTTCATGGTACCTGTACACAGGTACCCAACACACAACTCAAAGTAATATATCTCTTTATTTTTTATTAATTTATTCTTATCTGTATAAGTGACTTGTCTGCATTTATGTCTGTGTACCATGAGTATGCCTAGTGCCCAAAGAGGCCAGAAGAAGGCAATGTATCCTCTGAAACTAGAGTTACAGATGTTTGTGAACCAGCATGTAGGTGCTGGGAATCAAACCCAGGTGCTCTGGAAGATCAGCCAGTGCTCTTAACCACTGAGCCATCTCTCCAACCATAAAAATAAACCTGCAGTTAAAAACAAACAAACAAAACAAAACAAAACAAAACAAAAAAACACCTACTGCAACATTTTAATACATAATACTATCTTGGTATATGGAAATTCTTTAACATTTAGTTCAATACTTACAATGTCTTAAATTCCTAATTCATCCAGAAAGCTGGGCTAGATTTTAATTTGCAGCACTTAAAATTTAAATGCTGATTTGCTGTAGCTAGCTAGCTCTTGCCTTCCATGGAAGCTGGTTTTGGAGAAGCATTTATGAATCAACATGCAGGGCTGAAGAAAGACATTATCCCAGAGTTATGTAAGTCCTTCATTCCCCAGTCATGGGCATCTCTGTGCCTTTGCTCTCATCAACAACTAAGGAAACCACTTAGAAGCCAGGTATGGTAGCACATGCCTTTAATCCCAGCAATGAAAGGCAGAAGCAGGTGGACATCTCTGAGTTCAGGACTAGCCTGGTCTACACAACAGTTCCAGGCCAGCCAGGGCTACACAGTAAAACTCTGTCTCAAAATCAAAGAATGACTAACAGAGAAAAAAAATCTTCAATACTCAGATTTTTCACAACAGACTACGGTGTGAATAAATGTGCACTTATAACTATTACACTTCCGAAATTGTGGCAATATAGAGAATTTTACAATCAATCAGTTTCAAACCTCCTTAATTCCTCCAAAGTGGAACTGAGAGGAGAAGCTCTATACTTCCTACTGCTGTATCCTGGTCCAGAGTCTGAAACACAGCTCAAGTTCAGTCTTCTAACACTCATGTCTTTCAAACAACACAGCTTTTCCAGTCTTAATTTTCCATACTTGATATAAACAAGCTAATATGCCCTTGATTCCACAAAGACATATTCAGTCCTGAGAGGTCCCTAGTCAAATCCTTTTGTCTTCCTCGAAGGCCTCAAAATGAGGATTCCCCAGGCAAGTCTTAAACTTGAGATCCTCTTGCTTCAACCTCCTGAATAATTGGGATTAGTGACAGGCCTGATTCTGTTTCTAATAAAGAATCATTTAAAAGTGTGTACAAACCAGGTACTACAGTACACATCTGTAATCATATCATTAAGGGTCGAGGGCAAGAGGTCATCTTTAGCCACACGGCAAGTTCAAGCTAGCTCAAGGTAAACAAGAACCAGGGCTGGGGATGGGGGGGGATGCAATATGAGTACACACATACATAAGGTATGTATGTTATTCTTAGTAATCACTTTACTTTCAATTTTAATAAACTAATATAGTCTCATAAGAAAAATTTAGGTTAGTCTGAAATTTCATGACTACTAAAATTAGATTTCTAATGATTCTCCTGCTAATTCAGCACAGGTAAGCAAGAACAACTGTGAAGCATTACAGCCAGACTGCTGAGTTCAGGAGCTGAGAGAGCTTCCGTTTTCATGCTAATTCCACCTTCAGTCACAGGCTGGTCTGGAATAATGTGGTGAAGTTGGGGTAGATGAAACACTTACAGAGCAGTTGCTTTCACATGGAAACTGTAACCAAGACAAACCTTCTTGTAAGATGGACTTCCAAGGACATTAAATCATAAGAAATTGTTTCAGCAGCTGCTTTGAGCTGAGCATACATAACACAAGACATCTGGCTGCCTGTGCATTTTCAGTTCATTTAAAAAGTATAAACACATTAAAACACTGACCGTGCGATGCACTGTAGCACTGTCTGCTCCTCTACACAGCTGGTCCATTCGCTGTGTTCACAGCCGCTTTCTTATCCAAACAGATTTACTACTTCCAACTCCCTAACCTCAACAAAACATGATCAATAAAGGCTGAAATCTGTACACATTCAACTGTTGGGACTTGGCAATGAAAACAAATGGTATTAAAAGCCTAATTTTGTGTTTGTTTCAGACTGAGTCTTACTATGTTACCTAGGCTGGTCTGGAACTCATTATGTAGCCCAGGCTATCCATTAACTCATCATCTTATTGCCTCAGTCTCCCAAGAACTAGGGTTATAGGCATGTGTAACCTGACCTGGTTAATTTTAAAATTATATCAATTTAGTTTTAAAATTAGATCAAAAACATATAAAACATCTAGCTTAATGTGATTAGAAAAGAGCAGGAAATACGTAAGTTTTCCACACCCATCTGAAAAAACAAAATACAAAACCTCACCACAGAGACAACCAAGACAGGAACTGGTTTTCTCCTACAGGAGTACAGGTAAGTGAGGCTGAGCACTCACAGCAAACTTGTGATCTCACCAACAGCCCATGCTCCCAGAGCCCAGCCTTTGCAAGTGACTCTTAACCATAGTTCAGTATGACCTGAGCACGACCTTACATTCCATATTCCAAGCTAGAAAAGGGCAGGGCAAGAAACAAAGGACTTGAAATGCATGTGCTCTGTGAGGTGACAACTGGTGGCTTATGAATCTCTGCAACAGTGTAAACCATGTGACATGGGTACAAGGAGGAGACTGTAAGCTGGGCTTACATGATCACCCTGGGCAATACTAAAATTCTACTCAAAACAAAGAGAAAACTGGCAGACATGAACAAGTCCATGTATCACAAGACATCCTGGAAGCTGTCCCCATGTCCTTCCCTGGCAGGCAAGTCTTCTTATCTCAGCTGACCATGCATCAACGCAGCACAAGGCATGGTGTGTCTCTCGGGCTCTAAGAAAAATATGGAATCATGGACAGTATCTCCAAGAGCCTATGTACTCACAAATGCTTGTCTTTTGTTTCTGGGCCAGAGTCAAATAGCCAGTTCTGAAAAAATCCCTCTGTGTTTGTTATTTTATGATGATAAACCTGAAGAACTTCTTTATCTACAAACTACTTCCTTTACATAGCTAGAGATACAGGTCAGTGGATAGAGTGCATGTCTAGCATGCCTGGGTGTAGCCCCCAGAAAGTAGATGTGGTGGAACAGACAAGTGGTCTCTACACTCAAGAGATAAAAACAGGAGGAAAAAATGTTCAAGGTTGGGGCTAGAAAGATGGCTCAGCAGTTAAGAGCACTGGATGTTCTTCCAAAGAACTCAGGTTTAATACCTAGCACCTACCTTAGTGGCTCACATCCTTCTACAATTCCAGTTCTAGGGCGTCCTAAATCCTCTTTTGGTATCCTCAGACAATGAACATATATGCTACACAGACATGCATGTAGGCAAAACACTGATACATAAAAAACAATTTTTTGGGCCGGGCGGTGGTGGTGCACGCCTTTAATCTCAGCACTTGGGAGGCAGAGGCAGAGGCAGGCGGATTTCTGAGTTCGAGGCCAGCCTGGTCTACAGAGTGAGTTCCAGGACACCCAGGGCTATACAGAGAAACCCTGTCTCGGAAAACCAAAATAATAATAATAATAATAATTTTTTGTAAAGTCAAAGTTATTCTCAGCTACATAGTAAACTCAAGGGCAGTCTGGGATACATGAGACCCTATCTAATAAATAAATGTAATTCCTTTAAAATATGTATCTCCAGAACCAGAAAGATAGATCAGGTGAAGGTGCTTACCATCATACATGTGTGTGCATGTATGTGCCATAGCATATGTATGGAAGTCAAAGGATAACTGTAAGATTAAGTTCTCTCCTTCTATCATGTGGGTCCTGAGTTCATGTATTGAACTCTGGTTATCATACATGCCCACACATGGATCCATGTCCATATGCATGCACACACACAATAAATAAGGAGATATGTATATTCTCATCCTGACTACTCAGACAGCTGAAGATGGAAGACTGAGACATGACACCAGCAAGGCCAACATAAAAGGTTCTGTCTCAAGAATCAGTCAGTCCATTTTATAAATTTTCCAAAGTAATAAAAGTGTCTCTTGTGATAGAAGAGTGTCACCACAAACATTACAAAGGTTTGTAGCCTTCCAAAGGGCCATGATACATGAATGCACAGTCAGCATATAAAGGAAGGCAATGACGGAAACAGCTAACAAGGATTCCAGAGGAGAATCTGTTATGAGAGAGGTGATAAGCAACAACTCATAATGAGTAGACATTTTTATACACATAGGAACTGCACTGAGCTGCAGCGATGGAAACCGGTTCCAGCAGCATAAACAACTAAGGGTTTAGTTTGTCACATGAGACATTCAGGGTGAGGGAGAGAGAACAGCAGTTGTTGACCTTGGTTCAGGGCTCAGTGACATCAAAGCAAAACCTCCAGGAGACTACTGAGTCGTGGTGCCAGGATGGGGGTGCAGCATAGAGGATCTCATCTACGTTCCAGGACACAGGAAAAAGGCTGTCAGGAGAACCACAGGCCTCTTCACTGAGGGAGCTCCCTGTGAAGAACTTCACTAAGAGACCTCATTGGAGGACATCCCCAACTACATCTCAAGGAATACACCTAGCTTCAAAGAACACTGCAAAGAAATCTGCCCTCTTTAAAATTGTCTCAAAACAAAACCAAGAAGCTAAGGAAAAAAGAGAACACTGTGATCAGTTTGCTTTTTCTATCACACAGACTAGATTCAATTTGCCTTTCTCAAAGTCTTTATAGAGACCTGTAAGAGTTCTTCTTACCGAAGTTAATATAACCTTCTGCCTACCACGTTAATATTACTGAAGGATTTAATCATTCTCCCTTAACATGAAATTCTTGTTTGATAGCGATGTAGTTTGAATAAAAATGGGCCCCAAACCTCAAACACATCTGAGTGCTTTGTTCCCAGTTGCTGGAACTGTAGGAGCTATGGCTTTACTGGGGGAGGTGTGCTGCTGGGAGCGAGCTTTGAGGTTTCAAAAGCCCACCATTCCCAGATAGCTCTCTCTACCTTGTGGTTGTTGTCTCAATGTGAGCTCTCAGCTCCTGCTCCAAGTACCATGCCTGCCTGTCTGCCTGCCTGCCTGAGGCCATGCTCCCTGCCAGGATGGCCAAAATCTCTACTAATATCTGAAACCATGACCTCCAAATTAAATGTTTTGTTTTGTTTAAGTGGCCTTGCTCATGGTGCTTTGTCACAGCAATAGAAAAGCAAGCAAGTCAGGTGGATACAGTCTATATACACCAGGCAAAAGAGAAAGAATGGCTTGAGTGTGGAATCCTTAACCTGCCCCAGAACCTACGAGCCCTTCCACACAGGGCCTGGGCAGATAGCTCAGTAGACCCTCAATTAGCATCCTCATCCCGCACCATGTCAAATCCTAGTTTGGTGGCACACCGGGAACCTAGCGACGATGGCGCGCCTGAGGCTTGCTGGCCACGTCAAACAAGTCCAGGTTCCATAAAAGACTCTGGCTCAGAAAATAAGGGGAGCTGAGCGTGGTAGCCCACACCTCTAATCCCAGCACTCGGGAAGCAGAGGCAGGGGGATACCTGTGAGTTTGAGGCCAGCTTGGTCAACATAGGGTGTTCTAGGGTAACCAGAGTTACACTCTAAGTCCCTATCTCAAAAAGAAAAAGAGAGTGGGGGGGGGGGGCCGGGAAGAAAAAACTAAAGGAGAGAAGAATGATTAAGGAATTCACCCAACACTCACTACTCTCTCTGCACACACCTGCCCCGCCCCACCTTACCATGTACACACCTGCCCCTGCCCTACCTCACATTGTACACACCTGCCCCTGCCCCTCCTCACCTCACCTCGTCCTCTCTCTCAGCACAGACACACACACACACACACACACACACACACACACACACACACACACACACTCACACACCTCTTCAGCACAGTCAATTCTCATTTTCATTACAGAATGAAGACCAAGCCCGGCTCAGGCAGAACTTACAAGAGTGGAGTATCAGTGATTAACTGTATCAAGCTGCAGAGTAATTCTTCCAAAAGATCTTCAGAGTCAGAACCTAGTGAGACACACAAAGCTTTGTTTTGACAAGGTAGACAATAGATGAAATTACTTAGATGTTAAGTTTTCACTTCTAATAAGAAAAAATTATTATATATATATATATATATATATTCAAACACTATTTTGACCTCTGAATAAAATCCAGATCATGAGCAAGTCAACACTTAATACAGTCTTAATACTGACTTTCTGTGATTTTCCTTTTGTATTAGTGTATGTGCCATAGCACACGTGTGAAAGGCAGAAGACAACTCCTTGGCGTTGGTTTTCTCCTTCTACCTTTATGTGAGTTTCAGAGTTAGAAAAAAGCTTGTTGGGCGTGCATGACTTGCTTAACTATCTCACTGGCTCTATTTCTGCTTTCCTTTTAAGACTGGGTCTCACTGTGTAGTCCTCAACTGGCAAGTGTCCCCCAAATTCTGAGATTATAAGTATGTACTGTAGGCAGGAGAGCTGGCCCTGGCACTCACCTGCTACAGCACTTGGGAGAGCAGGCCCTGTACCTTACCTGGGCAGCACAGTAGAGCTGGCCCTGGATATGGGGGTTGCAGGTGAGCAGGCCCCAAGGGCATGAGCGCAGGAGTGTCAACCCTACTTCTTGTGTGCTGTGTGTTGGTATGGATGGATGAGGGAGAGTGCTGTCCTTCCCTCCCTCATCCCTCACCACCTATGGCAGGTAGAAGATTTGGTTCCAGGGTCATGAGAGTGACAGAACTGGCTATGTCCCTCATCTGCGACAACACTTGGGAGAGTGGGCCTTGCCTGGGCAGCAGGGTGGAGCTGGCCGTGGTTACATGGGTTGCCAGTGAACCAGGCCAAGGGTGTGAGAGCAGAAGAGCTGGAGGGCAGAGTAGCTCAGACACTTCTCAGGCCCAGATCCAGGGCTTTTAATCAGTCCACCCCAACATCTACCCCACTGATGAATTGCTGGAGTGCATGAAGGGGTGAGTCCTACAGATCCAAAACTGCAGGATCTCCATGACACAGGGCAACAATAGGATATCCAAGAGGAGTCCTAGAGTGTTTTCAGTATTGATAGCATAGCAGAAGCCAGACAAAAGGGAATACTACTGGCACACTGTGACACACTCCAGCTTCCACAACAACATCTTTTTTCTCTGTTGGGGAGGGGTTGCAAGGGTGGAAGGCAGGTGTGGGGGGGGGGAATGAGTGGAACTGGGGTGCATGATGTGAAATTCACAAAGAATCAACAAAATTAAAAAAAAAAACCACGACCTTAAGGCGCCTACAGGCTGGTGATTTTCACATTTCTCATACTTCACACTGCTTCTTCTAATGGGATTTTATGTTAAAGTCAAAATACATTTTTTTAAAAGCAGCTTTAGCTGCTTCACCTGAAGCAAAGCTATTTAGACCTATATCCCCCCCCACCCCCCATGTTCATATGACCTTGCCCTTGATTCTGATGAGCTCCATGGCCCCTTTGCAATCCACAGGGGACAGAATGAATCTCGACAAGAAGGCAATCACTCTTTACAAACAAAAGTCAAAGACAAGATGACTTTCCTGGTTAGAGAATCGTAAGTGGCAAGGACAGGATGTGACCTGTCATCCCAACACAAAGCATTTCTGTCCCAAACTCCCACAGCCAAGGGACCTCCACACAGCTTAAGCCAGAGCACTGTGACTTCTGGTTTGGGTTTGGACACTCATGACATCAACTCCTTCATAAAATGATTTCCTCAGGTCGTGTACAGTCTCGCAACTGCTCAGTGTCCTTTGCTCTCTTGGCAGCACTCCTCCAGATCAAACTGTCTCCCATCCAAGCACGCGGCCGGACAGACTCTGGTCAGTTCACAGATCGGACAAGACCCAGAGCAGTCAGCGTGCCACAGCTGCAGACACTCACCAACTGTCTACTGGTGTGTCCAAGATGAGTGACCATTATTATTATTTTTTTTTTTTTGGTTTTTCGAGACAGGGTTTCTCTGTGTAGCCCTGGCTGTCCTGGAACTCACTCTGTAGACCAGGCTAGCCTCGAACTCTTGAACTCAGAAATCCGCCTGCCTCTGCCTCCCAAGTGCTGGGATTAAAGGCGTGTGCTACCACCGCCTGGTGTGTGACCATTATCTCAAACTCAGTGTGTTCAAAAAACGAGTGCAGTATTTCTAACACTTCTCTAGTTTACCTCTTTTTAATTTTATGTGCATGAATGCTCTGCCTACATGTATATGGGCAGCACAGAGATCCCAGAAGAGGGAGCTTGGTCCCCCAAAAGTTGTAAGCCACCATGCGAGTGCTGGGGTTCAAACCCCCATCCTCTGTTAGAGCACCCAGTGCTCTCACCACTGAGCCATCTCTCTAACCCAACACACTTCTTTCTTATTTTCATTTTTGATGACTGCACCAGTAGCACAACGCTAAAATCCAGACTTGGCCACCCTTCTGTATCCTCTTGACTATGCAGTCTGCTTCTCTGATACAGTCTCGTTTTTGTTTGTTGAGAAAAGAGCACACTATGTAGCCTGGGATAACCCTGAACTAGAGCTCCTTGCACCTCAGGCCGGCATGACAGACACACAGCCCCTCCTGGCCTCCTGACCCGGAAGCTCTCTCATCGTGTTCTTATTCACTACTTCATGATCTCAATTCAGTTAAGCAGGTTTAGTACATTCAAACTCACTCTTACATACCCGGTCAGCCACCCACTTGGGAGTTTACCCTCCAATTTCTGCCTTACCTCCAGGTTGTTATTAAAAGTAGCTAACATAACTCTCTTTCACTTTCTTAGATAATTTTTATCATTTAAGCTAATGATTATGTATCAAAAAAAAGTGGAGATCCTTACTGATCACCAGAAGCAAAGCAGTAATGAAACAAACAAACAAACACATGTGGACCAGTCATTCAAAGAAATAGATGATGAAAGAATAGAGATGTTCTGCACTTATAAGCTCTGGCTGTTCTTGCAGAACCCAGGTGCAGTTTCCAGCATCCACAAGGACACTCACACTGTCCATCACCCTCTCTGGCCTCTCCAGGCACTGTGCATGTACACGATGCATATACATACAAAACAGTCAGACACAGGGAGTGAAAATAAATCTTTTTGTTTGTTTGTTTGTTTTTTGGTTTTTCGAGACAGGGTTTCTCTGTGTAGCCCTGGCTGTCCTGGAACTCACTCTGTAGACCAGGCTGGCCTCGAACTTAGACCTCCTGCCTCTGCCTCCCAAGAGCTGGGATCAAAGGCGTGCGCCACCACCGCCCGGCAATAAATTTTTACAAAAAAAAAAAACAAAATAAAGGACTACACTGGGCAGTGGTAGCGCACACCTTTAATCTCAGTGCTTGGGAGGCAGAGGCAGGAGGATTTCTGAGTTCTAGGCCAGCCTGGTCTACAGAGTGAGTTCCAGGACACCCAGGGCTATACAGAGAAACCCTGTCTCGAAAACAAAACAAAACAAGCACTGTTAAAGAGAGATGTAACTGTCACTGCTCTTCAGCACTCAGGACAGGACAGGCTCTATGTGCTGCCCAAAGCACGCTATATCAGTGACAAATGCTAAAACCTTAATCAAGTGCAGTCACATGCCTCAGAAACAGTCTGCAGTGACTAAAAGCCAGAATAAAAGGATTTCTTCAAAACAGAACATGCCACAGGCATGGTGGTGCATGGTAGTGCACAGCAGCAAGCCTGGCACATGGAAGGAAGGCCAGCTGGGACCACAGAGTCAGTGCCAATGACGCACATACAGTCAGATTTATTATACACCTATATTCAGAAAATCTTGGTGGAGTCTATGTTTGCCTATTTTCGTTGGAGTTACTCTAAAATATTAAATATTTTTAATTAGCATTCTAAAATGCTGTTATAAATTAATCACAAAAAGAAAAGGAAATGAACTCATTCTTTTCTAAAAATAAAACAGATCTATATGTCAATGCACTGCAATATTTAGGAGCTGTAATCTATGCCATTCCAATCAATGCTTCTGGTTGTCTGCAATTACTGTGGTCAAAAAGAAAAGACACCATTATGTACCAGGTGTGCGTACAGTAAAATTTCAATCATTTTGTTTCAGTGATTACAAAAGGATTCCTACATGTAGTGGCTGCTTTTGTGTGTCAACTTAGAATCATCAGAGAGAAAGGAGCCTCAGTTGAGAAAATGCCTCCATGAGATCCAGCTGTAGGGCATTTTTCTCGATTAGTGATCAGTAGGAGAGGATCCTGCCCATTGTGGGTGGTGCCATCCCTAGGCTGGTGGGTTCATTATGAAAGCAAGCTGAGCTAGCCAGGGGAACAAAACAGTAAGTGGCACCCTTCCATGGCCTCTGCATCTGCTACTGCCTCCAGGTTCCTGCCCTGTTTGAGTTCCAGTCCTGACTTCCTATGGTGATGAACAGCAATGTGGAAGTGTAAGCTGAATAAACCTTTCCCTCCCCAACTTGCTTTTGGTCAGGGTGTGTCATCGCAGCAAAAGAAACTCTAAGACAACTGTTACAAAAACTAAACAACTCAGGAGCACCCAGAGGCATTCCTCTATTTTTTCTGCAAAGATCAATTTAAATTTTGAATGTTTTCAGGTTTTCTGAGAAGGTGCCTTGCTATGGTGAATAGGCTACCCTAACATATGAACTTTATTCTCTGAGTCACGTTTCCATTGTTGGGTTGGTGTTTGTTTTTTTTGTTGTTTATTTGTTTACTTTTGCACTGCATACATATAAACAATCAAATTACACCATTAAACTTTGTTAAAATTCCTAAAACATCAATCCCTGGTATGCAATGCCAGGGCTACCTGCGCCAGTGTCTGGGAACTAGTTAAAGGAGAGAAAAGGGAGAGGTGAGACCCTGCTGACAAGGCAGCCAGAGCTCCTTGGCTAGAGGAAAAACAAGGCTAGTCCCATAGGGAAAACCTGCAATCCAGTAGAGAAGTCCCACAAGCAGACACTAGAGTCTAAGAGTTGTCATGGTCATGGTGTCTCTTCACAGCAACAGAACTTTAACTAAGACAGGAGTAACTCTTCCTCAGCCTTGATGTGATGGTATGCAGGAGTAAATCTTCCTCAGCTCAATGTGATGATGTGCGCCTGGTCTTACTAGAGCTTGATACGCACTGTTTGTTGGTGTCCCTGGGAGGCCTGCTGTTTTCTGAGGGGAGGTAAAAGGTTGGTGAATCTTGGGGAGAAGGGAAGTGGGAAGAAAGACTGGGAGGAGAGGAAAGTGTGGTCATGATGTAATATATGAGAGAAAAATTTTAAAAGAAAAGAAATGATTTAATTGGAGCTGGTTTACAGTTTCAGAGGTTGAGTCCATTATCAGCATGGTTGTGTACAGGCAGACTTGGAGCTGGAGAAGGAGCTGAGAGTTCTACAAGTTAATCCACAGGCAACAGGAGACTCTGTACCATACTGGGCCTAGCATGAGGAGATGAGACCTCAAAGCTGGCCCTCACAGTGACACGCTTGCTCCAACAAGGCCACACCTCCTAACAGTGCCAATTCCTATGGGCCAGAGAGAGTCAAACACCCGAGTCTGTGGGGGCCATTCTCATTCAACCACCACAGCTTCATGGAGCTTAACAGGGCAAAAAGCATGGGTCTCAAGGGTAATGCCTAAGACTTCTCATTACACTGAGGCCAAGAACAGGAAGGAAAGTGGGTGTGTTAGAGAGAACAGTTAAGGATTTTGAAGTCTGTTTCTACAAATATCCTGCCTTACATTATTTTTTCTTTCTTGGTTTACGCTGCTCTTTCCATGTTAGTTGCTCCTCTCTACCATCTGGTTCCATTTACCCACCACTGAGGCAAAGGCTAACTAAAAGCATGATGCACACAGGTAGGGCCTGTCCAGGATGGGTGGACAGTCTCCTCTGGAGGGCTCCTAGCTGCTTCACAGAGGACATCAAACATATTTGTTTTCTGTTTTGGTTCATTTGGTTTGGGGTCCACTAATCTCCTGCTGGGGGTTAAATTCAAATGCTTACATTCTATCAGCTGAGTCAGGACACCTCAGTCCTGAGCTCTCTGCCTGTGTCTTACAGGTTCCCAGGAAGCTCCTAGGTGAGCCTTGCTAGGTGGGCTGCACAGAATATTACACTGGGAGGGGTAGCCTCACAATTGGGCCTGAGGAGAGCCAGCCTGAGCACTTTTCTAGTATCCCCGAGGGCCTGCCTCTAAGACACCTGTCACTTCCAGTCCACAGCCTTCCCAGAGTTCCGGAACAAGACGCTTTCTTCTGGTGCTCTCCAAAGCAGTTAGCATTCAGCTAAGTTCTGTACTACTTGACTTTCCAACAGCTCTGAAATGCCAACATGATGGTTCCTCAGTGCTAGGGCTGTAGCTCTATACCACCAACCTATGCCCAGCTCATCCATGGTTCAAATTCTCAATGCCAACTAGAGTTTTGAGAGAAAGCAAAGATGAACATATGTATAACCTGCTGTGCTTGAGAGCAACCCTCATAAAAATAAGTAAAAGAAAAAAATCATCTTCAAATACATTTATGTTGAACTATTTCATGTTTTTCAAGGATCTGGTCTAGCCTAGGCTGAAAGTGCCACTTCAGCACCTGCAGAACTGCCATTGCTAGCCCTGGGTGGCAGTACCTACTCTTAACTACTGAGCCATTTCTCCAGCCCCCATTGGGGGACGTGGTCTTTTTCTTAACAAGTAGAACTGTGTTTTGAGTACTACTGATGTTAAAAGATGAAGATTAGTGTAGAAACATTAGAGTATGCAATCCTGAACAAAAGCCCTATTCATATCCCAGAACATATTTAAAACTATGGAAACACAGCATGTTTGTAAGATTCTAGACTGTGTTAACTGGGGAGAAGGAGGTCTATCCCTGTACTCAACTGTACTCCTAAACTGTTGGCAAACCCAGGCCTTCCTTCCTTATGCTGCTTTGTCAGGTATTTGACAGCAACAAGAGAAGGCACTAATGCAGAGAAATGGTACCAGGAGTGGGGCTGCTGCTGGGATAAGCTCAACCACATGGTCTGTGCTCTCAGACCTAGTTTTCAGGAAGGGAACTCTGGGCTCAAAAAGCTCTTAATTATGTAAGCCAAGTTCAGTGGTTTATTATTCTGGAGCTGCCAATGGACCACAGACCAGGCTCAAGAGGTTTCAGATAGGAACAGGGACTGAGTCAGGAAGTGGCCACAGGCCACTCAAGTCACATTCTGGCTAAGAATCTCAGCTTAGTTTTACCTGTGTCCTGGGAACATGATTGAGGGAAGGGGACTGGTGAGATATCTGTGCAGGTAAGGGTACCTGGTGCCAAGCATGATAAGTGGGGTTCAATTCCCTGGAACCACAAGATGGAAGAAAGAAAACCACTCCAGTAAGTTGTCCTTTGGTCTCCACATGCATGCCATGGCATGCTCACAAGCCTACACACATACACTAATAAATAAATGTGATTTTTTTAAAAAATGTTAAACACTAACACACCTCTAGTCTCAGCACACAGGAGCCCCACCTAGGGTGTTTGCCTTGCTTGGTTTTCGCATAACGTTGGTCCAGTCTTTCCTTGTTATGCTGCCATTCCCTGATGTTGGAATGGGAATGTTTATCATGTTCCAATATGTACTGGAACTAAGTAACTTGTTCTCATTCCCTAGGAGCTGACAGTTAAGGTCCTCCACTCAGTCTCTAAAGAAACTTGGACTTGTAGACAGTGCTGAAACTATTAAAGAGATGGAAACCTGAGGATGGATGAATGCACTTTGCACCATGACATGGCTTTATGTCTATGGAGAGAAGAGGTAGAAGTTTGTGGCTAAAAAGTTTTATATGTGAGGGCAGGCCAGACTGTTTTACAGGCAATGGCACTTGCCACAAAAACGTGATGACCTGAGTTAGGTTCCCAGACCCCACAGTGGAAAGAGAAGCCGACTCCTAAACGTTGTCCTCTGATCTTCACCTGCATGCCATGGTGAACACACACACACACAAACTAACGGGCAATGGAGATATGTCTCAGTGGTTAAGATCACTTCCAGGGAGCATGCAAGAGCTGGATCCAGGGCCACTACCCATTAGTAACAGACATACAGCTTGGTTTTCATGTGGGTCCTCTAACAATTGGAGCGGGGGCCATCTCTGACTCTGTTCCCTGCCACTGAACCCTTCCTTCCATATCTGGACTGCCTGGTGGGCCTCAGTGGGAGACCTACTGGGATCAGATATCCCAGGGTGGGGTAGTACCCAAGGGGGAACCCCTTTTTATGAGGAGAGGAGGGGAAGTGAGGAGGATGGATATGTAAGGGTAGGACTGCAGAGAGGACCTGGACATACATCATGACTCACAACCATCCTTAAACCAGTTCCAGGGCATTCAATGCCTTCTTCTGTCCTTCTCTGGCACCAGGTGAACACATGGTACACATACATACACAGATGCAAAACACTCATACACATAAAATAAATAAGTCTAAAAATGCAACAATAATAAGTATTAAGTGATATGTTTGTTGGGTTCATAAGGAGCAGACTTTGTGATGCTTACACTGTTTGTCAACGTGACCGGATCTCCAATCACCAAAGAGACAGACCTCTGAGCATGCCTGTGACACAGCTTCCAGATTAGGTACCAGACCAAAATCAAAGGCAAAGGCAGACGAGCACCAGGATTCCATTCTCTCGGCTTCCTTACTGTAGATGCAAGGTGACAGCTGCCTCATGCTTCTGCTGCCACCACGCCCTACCATGATGCAATGCACCCTCAAACTCCAGGCAAAATAAACCCTTTCTTCCCTGTTCTGTTGGTTACAGCAACAAAACAAGTCATCCATAAAGACGTCAAAAGACACCTTTTCCTATTGGCTGTTTTAAGCAAATAGACGGTGTTGCAGGAAGCCTGGAGTTTTCAAAGTTGATGCTTCTTAAATGCAGTGTGTGTATGGTGGGCAGGTGTGAGCACAGGAGCCACAGTGCACATGTGCAGGTCAAAGGATACACAGGATGCACAGGATGACATGGTGTGATGGGCTCTTTCCTTCCACTTTTACATGGGGCTGCCAGGCTTGCACTGTTGGGAGGCGGTGCCCTTCCCCACTAAGGCAGATTCTACTTTAATCCTAAGATCTGCTGCTGACCTATTACTTACTGTAACTGCCAGGGGACTTGTCTTCATACGTAAAGTGAAGCTGCAGCTCCTCCTCAGACAGCTCGCAGATGAACACTTTCAGCAAGCAGCAAATAATAAACAAAGCATTGTGCGTCTGCCAAATGAAGATGTGGCTGGAAAGGAAAGACCAGAATTCACTATTGAATCATAAACAAGGCTGGCTTGTTTCTAGTCCGTGTGTCTTCATAATTTGAGGATGGCTCTGCACAGCCTGCTTACATGGGAGTGTCTGTATCTTATAGTTACACTGAGTCAGTGGCAGCTACTGTATTTTCCCTCAGATCACACTCTACTAAGTGAAATCTACTGGATTAAAACGGTTACTGGCACCTATGGGTCTAACTGTTTTGTCCGTAGGTTTATAACTGTCTCATGTGAAAGCAAAGAGAGCTAAAACTGTGGTAGCAGAAAGAGAAGATATACAAGTGCACAGTGGAACCAACAGGAGGCATCTGTGGCAGCACAATACAGTGCCTGCTATTTGTATTAATGACAGCAAATTTTTAACTGGATTTGGTATATTTCTTTATAAGCAGAGCCAATAAACAATCTTAAAGATACTATCTATCTAAAAACAGTTTTATAAGACCCAGCACAGTGGCTCCTGCCTGTTATCCCAGCACTTGGAAGCTTAAAGCACTAGAGTACCTGGTCCAGCCTAGGCTACTAACAAAATCAATGTTCTAGTCATAAGCAATCAGACATCCCCAGATCCAATACTTAAGGCATTAAGAGTTGTAGATGTGGAATAAGATAACACCAGTCTAAGTCGCTATTGAAACTAGCTTAGTAATCACGAGGAATGAAGTGGTTAACAGGAGGAAACACCTTTTATGACAAAAACCACATCGTGACAACAGAGGGTAATGGAAGGATGAACACAAGCAAATAAATGTCACCATAAAACCCACTTTATGTGCTACCGAAAACAAATTAATGATTCATTTAAAAACTGAATTAATTATAATTGCTAATCATAAAGAATATAATTTTAATAACTAACCAAGTGCTGGAATCAAACAAATTACTGAATCTCACAACAACAATTTAAGACCCTAAAATAAAAACTTCTCTTCTACTTTTTTTCTCTTACTAAAGAGTATGATTTCTCCACAGGGGTTTTCAAAAGACCATAGCCTATTTCCTCCACCGAATACAAACTCTTCCTCATAGTGACAAGCATGCCACGGTGACGCTGGACAGCAACTTACTTCTGACACTCCGCCGAAAGCCTGAGCTCTCTGGTTCTAGAAAGGAAGACCTTAGTTAGCGCAGCAAGATTTCCTGTTCGAGGGTTGTTTTCAACTGCAAGAGACAAGAACGGCATTTAACTAGTTAATATTGAGCATATCATACCACTTATAAATGTCACACTGAAATTGCTGACTGATCACTCTTACAGATGAGTTCACATCTAATTCTGAAAATACACAGTAAGAGAAAAATGCTGCTCTTATCTGTGCTGGATAACTTTATGTCAACTTGACACAAGCTAGAGGCATCTGAGAGGAGGAAACCTCAATTAAGAAAATGCCTCCATAAGATGGGGCCTTATGCAGGCCTGTAGGACATTTTTTTTAATTAGTGATCAATGAGGGAGGGTTTAGCCCATTGTGGGTGATTTCATCCCAGGACTGGAAGTCCTGGTTCTATGATAAAGCAGGCTGAGCAAGCCATGATGAGTAAGTCAGGAAGCAGCACCCTTCATAGCCTACATATCAGCTCCTGCCTCCAGGTCCTGCCCTGCTTGAGTTTCTGTCCTGATTTCCTTTGATGAGCATTATTATGCAGGCAGAAGCTAAATAAACCCTTCCCTCTCCAACTTGCTTTTGGTCATGGTGTTTTATCACAGCAAAAGATCAGTGACTAACAGATAGTTGTAATTACAAATATCCAATTTTTACTTACAAAGTAAACAGGAAGTGCAACCTCAAGTGAGGTAAGCACCAATATTACTGTAATTTTTTATATTCTTTTTAAATTTTAAAATGTATTGCTTTATTTTATGTATGAATGTTTAGCCTGCACATATATCTTTGCAACATGTGCATACTGAGAAGACCAGAAGCGGACATAGGATCATCTGTAACTGAAATTATAGACCATTGTGAGCTGCCATGTGGGTGCTAGGAATTCAACTCGGGTCCTCTAGAAGAACAGCTAGTACTCATAACCACTGACCCATTCTCCAGTTCAGTTTTTCATATTTTTGTCTATAGGTTGTTACTTTCTCAAGAACAGATCCATATCTACTGGCTCAAATTCTTAGCTATTAAATAATTATTGGAAATAACGAATTAGACATAAAAAAATCCATAAAACATATTATACATCATAGAAAGTCTCTGAAGCACAAAAACTAAGAATTCGACAGAAAAAAGACACTGTTTAGTCCAAAATTTACTTTTACTGCTGAAGAAAGCTCACAAGGTTTACATGTTGGGTGCAAAGTTCAAACCTTGGCAGCCACTAGGGCACAGTCACTTTCTTGGCCAATGTAAACATAGATTCATAGACATTGTTGAACCAGAAATGCAAACACTGAAAGGACACTGGCCTGAGCTATCAGAATTCATTTTCATTCAGAACTGAGAATTGTGTATCTACGTGAGCTTCTTGACATGTGTCGAAGAGTGTCAAAGATGGAGTTCTTCAGAATATACTTTTAAAAAGTACTGCAAGTCTGCTGCGGTGGTTTGAAAAGGTTTGACCCCCATAGATTCATGTGTTTAAGTGCTTGCCCACAGGGAGCGGCACTAGTAAGAAGTGTGGCCTTGTTGGAGTAGGTGTGGCTTGTTGGAGGATGTAAGTCACACAGGCGGGCATTGAGGTCTCCTATGCTCAAGCGCCACCCAGTATGGACTCAGAGCTTCCTCCTGGCTGCCAGACAGCCTCCTGCTCTTGCCTGTGGATCAATCTGTAGAACTCTCAGACCCTCCTGCACCATGCCTGCCTGGATGCTGCCATGCTCCTGTCTTGAAGATAATGGACTAAACCTCTAAAACTGTAAGCCAGTCCCAATTAAATGTTGTCCCTTATAAGGGACCTTGCCTTGGTCATGTGGTCTCTTCACAGCAATAAAACCCTAACTAAGACATCTGTAAATACATACATACAGTAAGAGAATATACAAGGGAAGCCAGGTATAGGTTCTGAAACCCCAGGAGGGTCCACTAATACCACTACAAATAGAGACAAGGCACACTGACAAAACTGTACAATGCATCAATGAGTCCATGAAACAAATTACTATCATCACCATCATAATCAAGAATGCTACTGCATTAATTCAACTCATACTATACCATTAAATTGCCAGCCGGTGGTGGCGTACGCCTTTAATCCCAGCACTTGGGAGGCAGAGGCAGGCCGATTTCTGAGTTCGAGGCCAGCCTGGTCTACAGAGTGAGTTCCAGGACAGCCAGGACTACACAGAGAAACCCTGTCTCGAAACAAAAAAACAAAACAAACAAACAAACAAAAACAAACAAAAAAACTATACCATTAAATTTTAACAGAAAAATTTAAAAACTTCCTGTTTTTCTCTCCCTTCCCACCTTACCCAAAGACTTGCAAACTGAAATGGTTGCCTCTTCCAACAGCTTCAACTCAGTACTGTAAAGACAAAAGACATAAAAAGTAATTTAGAATGCAACACTAAATATGTATACACTAACAGAATGCATCTATTGGAAACATAAATCAAAACAAGAATACAGTTAACAAGGAAGAAATAAAATTAGCAATATAAAACAAAGCCACACAGCCTGGGCTACAGTGTAGATCCTGTCTCAATTCAATTTTCAGTGTAGTTAGGAAATTTACTCTAATTGACAAGAGAGCAGAGAGAAGAACCTGGGGAGCCCTATCTTGCAGGACCTGGGAAGCGTAATCCATAACAGAACAAGGCACTGACTGATCACGCCCATATTGACAGAAGTGGTGTCACGCTCAGCAGACATGTGAAGTACGGATCTCAATACTGTTGAATAGCTGAGCAAAAGGCAGGAATGGTGTTGAGTACCTGTTATAACCAGCATTCAGACAGGAAGACTACCATGAGTTCAAGGCCAACCTGGACTACATGAGCTCAACAGGGAACTTAAGAACAGCCTGGGCTACATTGTACACCCTGTCTCAAACAACAACAAGAAAATTACAACGAACAGAAAGTGAAGAAACAGGCAAGAAAAGAAAGACTACACATATAAACTTCACTGGTTCTGAGACACAGAAAAACATAAAGGCATGGTGATACACACCTTAAATACCAAGCTCTGGGAGGCAGAGGCGGGGGAGCTCTGTGAGTCTGAGGCCAGCCTGGCCTACAAAACCAGATCCAGGCCAGCCAGAGCTACATAGTAAGACCTCATATGCCCTCCCCCCCAAAAAAAAACAAAACAAAATAACAAACAAAACACAGTAGTGAAAGGTTGTTTGTTTGTAAACTCTGTAACTCAAAAGTAAAAGGAACTCCAAAACATCCAATTTAAAAATGGGCAAAGGGGGGCTGGAGAGATGGCTCAGTGGTTAAGAGCACTGACTGCTCTTCCAGAGGTCCTGAGTTCAAATCCCAGCAACCACATGGTGGCTCACAACCATCTGTAATGAGATTTGATGCCCTCTTCTGGTGTGTCTGAAGACAGCTACAGTGTACTCATAAGTAAAATAAATAAATCTTAAAAAAAAAATAAAAAATAAAAATGGGCAAAGGAAAAGGCTGGGCAGTGATGGCAGCACTGTAAATTCTGGAACCTTTGTAAATTTGAGGCCAACCTGGTCTGCATAGAGAACTCCAGGACAGCCGGGACTATGTAGAGACAGCTCAACAAACCAGGAGTTGGGGCAGAGAAAGAGAAATGGGTCCAAGGTTAAGAGCACCAGCTGCTCTTACAAAAAACTTGGGTTTGGTTCCCAGCACCCTCATGTAGGTTCACAGCCATCTATAACTGCAGTTCCAGGGAATCTGACACCCGCTCTGACCATCGCAGGCACCAGGCACACATGCACACATGTAGGCAAAACTCTCCCATACTGAAATCTTTTGTTTACTCATTTGTTTTGAAACAGGGTCTCTCATCACGGTCTTCAGAGATCAGCTGATCTCTGCATCCCTAGTGCTGGGATTAAAAGTGAGCACAACCACGCCCAAGGTTTTTTTTTCTTATTGGGAAGGCAGCGGCTAGTGCCTGACACGTGCCTTTAATCCTACCTAGCACTTGGGAGACTGGCAGAGTTCTGTGAGTTCAAGGCCAGCTTATCTATAGTTCCTGGACAATCAAGGTGGCATGGTAAATAAGACCTTAATCAAATTAGAAATGGGAATTCAGAGACATGGGAGGCAGGCACAGGGGCTAAGCCATGTTTGGGACATGGAGGCCAATCAACACAGGTCATCTGCACAAGCTGTAAATTAGTGATCTTAACCATCTCTCTGAGGGCAGACGACCCCCGTGGCCAGATGGACAATCCTCCTAGAGCTGATGTTACCCATGGCTGTGAACTAAAGTGGGTGCTGGGGGTCACTCTCAGGGCCTCTAGAGGAACAGGAAGTGTTCTTAATGGCTGAGCCATCTCTCCAGCACCAAGAATGTATCCTTTGAAGCAGTTTAATTTCCTTCTCAGAATGATCCCACCTCCTTGGAAAGCTGCTCTCTGTGGCTCACCAGGCAGCTAGCACCAGCCTTTCTGAAGTGAGGCCCATGGAGCCTTTCTCTCCTCACCCACAGCTAGTTCAACTCCCACCTCAGCAATCACTTCTGGCAAAAGCATCCTCAGCGCCCACATTTATGTTCCATGAAAGCAGAGCAAGTGTAACAAAATAATTTTATGGCTGGGGTCACCATGACGTGAAGAACTATATTAGAGGGTCGCAGCGTAGAAAGGTTGGGAGCCGCTGCTGTACAGGAACTCAGCCAGGCACATTTACTGCCGCAATAGAGAAACTATCTCTCCTCTCATCCGTCCACTTTCCAGCTTCCTACACTTCTCAGGCATTTAAGAATAACGTGCTTTGCCAACCGCTTGCCTTGGAGTCCCAGTGGGGTAGAAAGCAGCTAAGCTGGCTGGCCACGGTTGCAGCATTACAGGCACCCAGCGCTTTTAAACAGATGAGCTCAGATGTTCTGGCAAGAGACAGTGAACAAATCATTTCAAGTAAATACAAGTAGAATGGTACTGCAAAAACATGCCAATATTTCCAAGACAATCACAGTCAGAAACCAAATGTTTCTTAGGACAGACCTGGGGCACTGGAAATATGCCAGCAAATACTAATTCCCATCAAATAAAGGATGCCACACAGAATACTTCAAACTCACTCACTACAGCAGGACATTAAAAGATTAAAATTCATAATCGCATAATCAAACCTTTACCCCCAAACTAAACTCTATTAAACCACCACCAGGGTCCTGAAGCCATCTTTGTCTGAGGCACATCGGGCACCTTCTTGGATCACAGCCACTGTCAGTCTCTGACAGCAAGAGTTACAAAAAGGAACAGTCACAAAGAAGACAATCTTGTTATTTCCGGTGCCATCTCAACACATAGCAAAACTGAAGAGACTGGAGGATGATGACAGAAAGTACTCCCTGTCCGTCCCCCCCAACTCTCCTTACAGGGTTCTGACACTCTGGCCTCCACAGGTACCAGGCACACAGGTGGTGCACATACATATATGTGGCACACATATATGCATGCAGGCAAACCACTCATATCCATAAAATAAAAATACACTTGAAAGTACCTTTTAAAAACAAGAAAAATGTATCATGCATATAACATGTTATAAAAATTATATCGAGCTGGGCAGTGGGGGCATATACCTTTAATCCCAGCACTCTATAGAGCCAGAGGCAGGCAAATCTCTAAATTCTAGACCAGCCTGATCTACAGAGTGAGTTTCAGGACAGCCAAGGTTACTCGGTGAAACACTGTCCCAAAAAACAAAAACGAAATATATCTAGGTCATAATTACAATTGCACAAAACAATGTGAGTAATTAGGAATTATACCAATTTAAACATGACAAGGAAAATGGCAAGCTGACCTGTGACTGACCACTATGGAACCATCAGGCCCAGTGGATTCAGAAAGCAAACCTCTAAAGTACATAAGTTCTTTCACTCAGGGGTTCTAGTAATTTAGACTGGCTGCACTTTACTTTTTAGACACACCAGTCTCATACGCAACAGTAAAAGATGAAGATTTCATAGTTCAAACATTTTAGAGAAAACAGACATGCCAAAAGCTGTTGGGGGAAATTACAAGAGAATTTGTTAAACAAACCACAATTATGAGGTTTACAAACCAAATGATAAAAATGTCTTTGTCCCTCTCACTGAAAATTGTCACAGAATTTCTTCAAAATTGACACTTTATACTAATGTCATTTTTAGCCTACAAGTGTACCTATTCTAACAAATATGCAATCTTTGTCAGTTTAAGGCAAGTGCTAAGTAAATCAACAAGTGGCCATTCAGAAAACCACAGAGGCATTTCTGAAGACTCTCCCCTTATGTCAGCAAAGAGGGAATTACAGAAATCATTCACCAAACTAACAAGAATTAGCCCACTCAGTGGTTAAACTGCAGGAAGGTTCATTTAAAAAAAAATTCATAATAAAATTTTAAAGGATAAAATTGCATTTAAATTTATTGCAGAAAATTTTAATACAACAGGCAGAACCAAAAAAGGTGTATTCGCGTAGCTCACAGACAATCTATATGCTGTCATTCAACAGCCAACATCAAAGGCCTGGAACCATTGCACTGTCAAAACTTCAGCAACCGCCATACTGGGTAAGACTGCATTTATTTTCTCAGGAAAACAGGAGGAATTAATGACTTTAAAATTCAGATCTCACACGCCTTTAATCCCAGAACTTGGGAGGCAGAGGCAGGAGGATTTCTGAGTTCGAGGCCAGCCTGGTCTACAGAGTGAGTTCCAGGACAGCCAGGGCTACACAGAGAAACCCTGTCTCGAAAAACCAAAAAAATAAATAAGTAAATAAAAATAAAATTCAGATCTCAATGCTGCTGCGAAAGCAATCGAGGGAGCAACGATTCCCGTCCCGGCCCTGTCCTTCAGCACTGTGACGATGCTTATTGTTCCCATTTAAGCATTTCACTTGTTTCTTTCAGTCAGATACTCCTGAGCTAATTCGTGGCAAATCTCTTTTCTGTTTCCCAAGTGAGGAAACACGTTTAAAATTAGAATCACTCGGCCTAGCCAGAGAAGACACACTCCCTTCCAGCAAGGTGAAAACACTAGACGAGCCACCTTTCCCTTGCAGGCAAGCCTGCCAACAGTAACATGCAAGCACAGAGTGTCTGTGGGTGAGGTGTGAGCACAGCTTCACAAGTGTCAACTGTGAATCGGTAACCTCATGATCCTTTTCTTGAAGGCACGGGCTCATTTTACAGGATGGCTCTCTGGTCCTCGTTTAAAGCTCAGTTTGATGAGTCCATGCATCCAAGAGGAGATAGTGGCACATGGCCATCAATATAATTCATCTCTGGGGATACACACACACACACACACACTCACACATAGACACACACACACACACAGGGTTACATTTGGCCCTTACCAGCTACTCACTGTATATGTACAGCGTCCCAGGGCTCAGTGCTAACAGACATGAGAACAGTAACAGATGTGAAAACTAACTGGAAAGAGAGATGACAATCAGTCTAGCACTTGAGGATGAGGAAGACTTCATAAGTAACTAATAAATTGACAATGTCTACATTAGCAAGGCCTCTTAGCAGAATATTCTTATTTGTTATAATACAAGGACAATCCTTGAAAGAAAGAGTATGAAGTGGTTGATTGGGACTCAACAATGCTAAGAAGGAATGGAGCCTCTTTGTGTATAACAAAGTGAAGTTTTGAGCCAATCATGCATGGCACCCATTACACGACTCCATAGTATAGGATGCCTAGTGCAGGCAAACTCCTAGAGAGCAGCAGAGGTTCCCTGGAAGGAGCACGGAGGGAGGGCGGTGCTGTCTAAGGGCAAGGCACTTCCATTTCACATGCAAGAAAGGGACTAGAAATGGAGCCTGGGGCAGTTATACAAGTACACTGATTCAAAACAATTACACAACAGTAATACAACATCAGGTTTTTGGTTTTTTTTTGTTTTTTTTTTTTCTTTTTTTTTGGTTTTTGGGTTTTTTTTGTGACAGGGTTTCTCTGAATAGTCCTGGCTGTCCTGGAACTCACTCTGTAGACCAGGCTAGCCTCGAACTCAGAAATCCTCCTGCCTCTGCCTCCCAAGTGCTGGGATTAAAGGCGTGTGCCACCACCGCCCAGCTTTTTTTTTAACATCAGGTTTTTGTTAAAAAAAAAAAAATGGAAAGTGGTATGTGGTATTTGTAAATAGACATGACTATTTTAACTTTTGTTTCTGTATTTTATAACTTTTCTATAATTAAAGATTACTTAAATATTTTTAAAACTTACTGGTAAAATCAGTCTTAAAGAAGTTATCACTCACACAATGAGAAATGCATAAAAACCTGGCTATAAGCAAATTTACCATACTTCTATTTTTATTAATGAATAATGAAAAGCCAGTGATGTGGTCAACATTAAATAATGTAAGGCTATTGATTAGGCAGGCCAACCACTGAGAAGGGAAAGACTCTAAGGGGGCAGTGTAAAGAACGTGATAAAAGCATTGGAATGGACAGGAAAAGCACACACAGCCCATGAACCCTGATTTGTCTCGACCGCTATTAAACATTTTCCCTTTCTTAGGTTCCCCCACTGTATCTGAGGGTTTAGACCTGAGCGTGCCTCCTGTCATTAGTCAGAGCTGCCGTTCTGCCTTATCTCAGCACCATCTAGTGCTCAGTGTGTAGAATAGTTCTCATGATGCAGTAACGGCTTCCTTCCTTCAGGACAGCGGCTGTTTGGAAGGCACCTGGCAGTAGCAGACACCCACAGTCTGGCAGGGTCTGTGCTCATGTTCTAAACAGTTCAACAACTAATTCCCAACAGGTATGAAGGCGCAATCCTGTGATCCAACACTTGGGAAGCTAAAGCAGGGGGAATCGAGAGTTTCAGGCCAGCTTGGGCTACATAGCAAGACCCTTTGTTTAAGAAAGAAAAGAAAGAAGGAAGAAGGAAGGAGGAAGGTAGGGAAGAGGTAAGAGAAGAGTGGAGGGAAGGAAGTCAGTCAGTCAGTCTTATGGCTTCCAACTGAAAAAAAGTGTGCATTAGAAAACTAGTTTGGGCTGGGCGGTGGTGGCGCATGCCTTTAATCCCAGCACTTGGGAGGCAGAGGCAGGAGGATTTCTGAGTTCGAAGCTAGCCTGGTCTACAGAGTGAATTCCAGGACAGCCAGGGCTACACAGAGAAACTACACAGAGAAACCCTGTCTCGAAAAACCAAAACAAAAAAAAAAAACAAAAAAAAAAAGGAAACTAGTTTGATTTATGTTCATTCTTCAGTTTACAATTGTAAGACCATCCTCGCTATTCTGACCTAATATTAACAACTTCCTTGAAGAAAAGGAGAGTGTGACCTCCTTATTTTATGGCAGTGTTCTCATCCTGGGGGTCCAATGACCCTTTCACAGGGGTCACATATCAGTTATTTATCATACGACTCAAGTCAGTAGCAAAATTACAGTTATGAAGTAGCAACAAAAATACTTTTATGGTTGGGGTCACCACAGCATGAGGAGCTGTATCAAAGGGCCACAACCTTTGGAAGGTTGAGAGAACCACCCTAAGGGACTGTGTTTCCCAAATCCATCCAACAAGAGCCCACATGGATCCTACTCCCTCAGCTTTCTAACGTGTGCCACAGTAAGCAGCAAGTGACAGCCACAGCTGCACTTCCCAGTCAGGACGCAGTCTCCCTTCATTCCCTAACCAGGTCACTGTGGAAGACTAGGCGATCAACAGGAAGAGCTTTCAGCAATCCCTCACAACAGCAAAGCCTGTCACACTTGCCTCTCACTCCTCTCAACACAACTGACAGGTTAACACAAGCGGTTGTGTCAAAATGGCCTCATGTTACAAGAACCCATTCCTGCCCATTTGTGTAACGTCATTCACTCCCACACTAAATGTAAAAACAAGACACTGAAAACAACCCAAAGTCCACACTGACTTACTCTACCATTATATGCTTTGCCCCTACCAAAAGTAATGATAAGGCTTAATAATATACAGAAGGCTCTTCAAGATATAATCAATTCAAAACAAGGTTACACAGCCTTTAATTGCAGAATTCAGTAGGCAGAGGCAGGAGGCTAGTCTGGTCTACAGAGCAAGTTTGAGGACTGCCAAGGCTACACAGAGAAACTCTTGTCTCAAAAACACAAAGTAGGGAAAAAGTATGTATGATACATGCCATTTTGGTCAAAATTTAGGGTGATGTATGTGCATATTTGTTCACATATGCATAAAATATTGTTCAGAAGAAAATTCGAGCAAACTGGTAATGGTTACCTCTGGGGAAGAGAATCTGGATCAGGCACAGAGCAGGGACAGAGGAAGACAAACAAGTGTTTATAACTTTCATATCCTTTGGAGTCTAAACCACAAAAATGCATATTTTAGGAAAAAAAGGAAGCAAAATTAGAACTTTTTTCTTCCAACTATAGACATCATAGTCAACAGCGGGAAGGCCCTTGCCTTTATTCCTATTAGGAACATCCAACCCTTACAAGACAGCCATCTATAACTCAGGTATGAAAAAAAACAAAAAACAAGATCTCATGCTCCAGCTAAGCTTGTAACTTTGCCTTGGGCCAGTTTTATAATACTATCGACACACACAGCCCACAGTACACTGGGGCTATAGATCAGATAGATCAGATACTCCTGTGCCATCCACCTTCTTTGGGGCTGTTCTTATTCTGGTTCTTTCCAGTTTCCAGAATCGTGTAGAATCTTCCAGAACCATCACTGTCCACCCAGCACACCCAGACTGCCCTCCTTTCTACTTGTCTGCAGCATCTGTATCTGACTTTACATCTGAACTAACTTTCAGAAAGATAAAAACTTTCTTGTCAACAAGTAATGTTTACTGAACGATAGTCTCACAAGATGATATACTTATAATATGAAGCACGATGAAAGAGTGGCCATACCCCTTCTGGATAAAATCCTTAATAGATATTAGAACAAAATTTAAACAGCTTTAACATTTTGTAAAACTTCTCAAGTCTTCCAGCCTCCTCCCCTCGCCGCCGCTCCCCGGCACTGTGTTCTTCTAGCTTGGGGTCAATGTTTCTGGAATGTGCATGCTCCCTGCACTTCCAAACAACCTTTATCATGTTCCACTCTCTATTATATCCCTTTGAGAGGACATGGTACCATCTTCCTAGTCCACCATAAAGGCCTGAGAAACAAACAGTAGAGCACAACACAGCGAGAAAGCTCTGGTCATACAGTTCTAAATGATAACCTTGGTGCACATGTTATAAACATGCTCACACACACACTTCCACACCAGCATATTCAGATACCTACAAATCAAAATATAATAAACACTGGTTTATTCTGCGTTTTACCACCATTATGTACTTTAGAAACCTGTATAAAATTAACCACATAAACAGTTTTTAAAGACGTTAAGAAAAATGAAAAGGGAGCTGAGGAGACAGTTCAGTCAATAAAGACTTTCTTGAGGGTGTGGGTCCATCGCACCTGTTATCCAAAAACCCAGGAGTTGTGGCACGCTCCTTCAATCCCAGCACTGGGGAGGTGGAGCCAGGTGGAGCCCTGAGGCTCAGCAGTCAGCCAGCCTCACCTAATCAACAAGTTCAAGTTACACAAGAGACCCTGTCGCCAAAAACAAGTAAGATGGATAACACCTGAGGAATGACTCTGGAGGCTGACCTCCGATCTCTACACTCATGAGCACACGTGTGCAACACACCTACACACACACGCACATAACTCATCAACTGGCTAGACTGGCTGACCAGCAAGCTCTGGGGTCATCTGTCCCCATCCTGCCTCACAATAGAGTTACAGGCACAAACGGTCATGGCCATGTTTTGTTTTTTTGAGGCAGAGTCTTACTACATAATCCTGGCTGGCCTGAAACTTGCCTCACAGAGATCCACCTACCTCTGCTACCCAGGTGCTGGGATTAAAGGCATGCACCACCTCACTCAGCAGGTTTTTGTCCATGCTAATGCATGAGTGCTGGGGATCCAAATTTAAGTCCTCACACGTGCAGGGAAGGTACTTTACTAGGTCCTCTATAAGAGCGGTAAGCATTCTTAACCATGGAGCATCATTCCAGCCCCATGTTGGTTTGGGGTTTTATACAAGGTTTTACTATATAACCCAGGCTGTACAGACCCTAGCAATCAATCATCCTGCCTCTTTCAATAATTTACTTCAAAATGCTTAAACAAACAAACAACAAAAAAGACAGAGAAACCAGGCATGGTGATACATACCTGTGAGCCCAGCCATGGGGAAGCAGAGGCAGGAAAATCAGGAGTTTAAGGTCATTGGCTGCAACATGAAGAATTTGGAGCCAGCCTGTGCTACATGAGACCCTGCCTTAAACAAACAGTCAAGGCTTCATAATGAGACCCTGTCTCAAAAAATTCTAAGCTCCACCAATACAGAAATACCAGAAATGCCCTTTATCTGATGAATGAACAGAGAAAACGTACATTCATACGGCAGAGTCTGAGCAATAAAAAGGCCTGAGAAGCAATGTGGTCCTTACTCAAGACCATCTGCAAAGGAAGCAGGTCACAAAAGACCAAGATTCCATTTAGAAAGAAACAGCTAGCACTCTCAAGCTTGCTAACACTGGGTGGAGGGGAGGGAGAAATAGGAAGGGACTCCGAATGGGCACAGGATGGAGTCCCTTCAGATGATCATCTGAAACTGTCCCAGTGCTACGTAACTCAGCGACTGTACACTGAATTATAACAGGGAAATGACATGTGGCTCATAATAAAAAAAAAAAAAATCAGTTTCTACTGTGGCTATAAAGTTGCCATAACACAGAGGTGTAAAACAATCAAAATGTACTATGCTGCAGTTGTGCAGGACAGCCCCCAGGCAGAAACCAGAAAGTCAGCAAGGAACAAAAAGTCAGACACAGAGGAGAGGAAGCGCTTCCCCTGGCCCGCCCAGCTCCCAAAAGCTGCTCCTGTATCAAGAGTCATCATTCGCCAGGTGGTGGTGGCGCACGCCTTTAATCCCAGCACTTGGGAGGCAGAGGCAGGTGGATTTCTGAGTTCGAGGCCAGCCTGGTCTACAGAGTGAGTTCCAGGACAGCCAGGGCTATACAGAGAAACCCTGTCTCGAAAAAACCAAAATAATAATAATAATGATAATAATAATAACTACACAGAGAAACCCTGTCTCGAAAAAACAAAAAAAAAAAAAAGAGTCATCATTCCACTTCAAAACATTCATAGGAGAGATAAATGTGTATGCATGTGAAATGATATACTCTGTGCTATGAGCTAACAAAACATTAGAAGGTCTACATGCCCTTAAGTAGAAAGCTGAGTAAATGTGTTTAAAGGCTACTCTGTAGGCATTAGAAAGAAAGCTGACCTGAGAGGGGAAGGGAGAAACGGTATAATGCTATCGTTTGTATTGTAAGACTAAACGGGATGTGTGGGAATAACTTCACACTACCTCTGAAGATACAGAAGAGCTGCTGCTGGCAAATGTCGCTGGATAAAGGAGACAGAGACATAAAACAAACCCCAGCTCCTCCCTTCTGGACTTTCTACTGACGCATATGACAACCAGAGTAAAAGCCCGCGGGGAGGTGGCATGTTGACAGCCATCAGAATTCCCAGGCTCCGGGAAGTGTCTTACCTGCTGGTTGGTGCAGGGAAAGAGAATGAGAAGAGCTGATTCCAGAAGGGGTCGTTCTCAGAGATCGACTCGGGGCCTGACAGCTTTTTTAAGTACTCGTTTTTAGGAAGATCACTGATCTTGCTGCTGTTCGATCCCATCTTCTACGTGGTAGGCAGCTCGTCCTCACATGGGCATTTCCACAAGAGAACCTATTAAAAAATGCAAAGACTATTCCAACTGTTCAAATAAACATCACACCATTTGTAGCACTGAGCTAGACAGACATACAAAACTGCGCCCCCTCTAAAGGCACGCATTTCTTCACTTGAAAATACACTGGACCTCAGGTACAAACCACAAGGGAGGAAATGGGATTATATTCTATCAGAGCCAATAAAAATGCAAAAGTGTCAATCACTGCATACACCACACGTAGAACGAACGTAACCACGGCTGGAGAGACACTGCGCTTACGAGCACGTGCTGCTCCTGCCTAAGTGCCAGCACCCAGGTAAGGCAGCTCACAGATGACAGTGACTCCAGCTCCATGGCAACCAGCATCCTCTTTTGGCTTCTGTGGACACCTGCCCACATGTGTGCACACACTTACAAGGAAGCACACATTCATGTGAGTAAAAACATAATAAATCTTTTCCAAAAAAAAAAAAAAAAAAGGTGAGCAAAACTCTGCCCAAGAAAATGTTTCAAAGTAAACTGCCAATAATCCTGATTTGCTAGTTCCTAAGAATAATCTGGAAATGAAGTTCTCTTATAACAGTGCTAAAGAAATACAAAGTCTGAGCTGGGCAGTGGTGGCGCACGCCTTTAATCCCAGCACTTGGGAGGCAGAGGCAGGCGGATTTCTGAGTTCGAGGCCAGCCTGGTCTACAGAGTGAGTTCCAGGACAACCAGGGCTACACAGAGAAACCCTGTCTCGAAAAAACCAAAAAAGAAAGAAAGAAATACAAAGTCTGGATGCTCAAGCACAAAAGAGAAAGTAAGTCAAAACAAAAAAACAAAAACCAAAAAACAACAACAAAACCCTCCCAGGTGCTTGCTCGCACTACTTTCTGAGGCTGTGCCACCATGATTCTAGCCAGAGATATCAATTCCAAAGAAATGACATCTCACTGCAGAGACACACACAGACATGAGACAATCTATCAAGTGAATGCAGTTAAAAACAAACCCATATAATTCTGATATGGCTAACACAGACTTAATTAGTCAAAAGAGTTAAGGACAGCTTCTACATTTTACTAAAGGGAAGAAATCAAGAGGGAGATAAACAAGGGAGTGCAGAGATGGCTCTGTGGTGTTGCTCTTGCAGAGAACCCAGGTTCATTTCCTAGCACCCACACAGTGGCTCACAATCATCTGTAACTCCAATTCCAGAGGTTCTGATGCCCTCTTCTCCCTCCACAGATACTACAAGCACAGAGTGAAGACATACATGCAGGCAAAACTCCATATATGTAAAATAAAAATAAATCTTTTTTTTTAAAAAGCAGCCACATTGCCAGGCGGTGGTAGTGCATGCCTTTAATCCCAGCACTTGGGAGGCAGAGGCAGGTGGATTTCTGAGTTCGAGACCAGCCTGGTCTACAGAGTGAGTTCCAGGACAGCCAGGGCTACACAGAGAAACCCTGTCTCGAAAAACCAAAATAATAATAATAGTAATAATTAATAATAAAAAATAAAAAGCAGCCACTGTAATTAGATATGTTAAAAAAATATTAGATTTCTTAACTTTGCACATGTGAGCATGTACACACACAGACACACACACATATACACCCCAAACCACTAATGAACATACAAATTCAGATATGTCCTTGTTTGGCTAATAGTGGGAGGCTTCAATACCCTGCCCTCATCTTTAGTTTATCGAAAATAAAAGAACTAAAAACTCTCAGAGTTAAATCTCACCATAGATCAAATGGACATAACAGACATCCACGAACTATTACATCCAACAGATTCAGCATATGCGTTCTTAGCAGCACACGGGATGTCTCCAACATCAACCACAGGCTAGTCCACAAGTCTTACCAAATACAGAACTGAAATAATTGCTTACAATCTGTCTGATCACAGTGGAATAAGACTGGAAGTAAGCAGTAAGGAAAGCTACAGGAAATATAAGTCCATGAAGATCCCACAACACACAGATGAGTAGCTGAGTCACTAAGAAAATCACAAGATAAATTTAAAAAGTTATCAAAGCAGGGTGGATGAGAATATACACCACTTACTCAAGATACACCAAGATCAGCTGGGCAAATGAAACAGACCTATAACCCCTACTGAAATAGAAGATCTAAAAGTCTCTCAATCAAAAGAGCCCATACCTAAATGGATTCAGCACAGAATTCTACCAGATTTTCAAAGAATTAACACCAATACTCAAATTATTCCACAAACTAGAACTAAAGGAACACTGCCTAATTCTTCTACAAGTCCACAATTAGCCCTACCGAAAGCACACAAAGACCCAACAAAGACAGACAATTACAGACCAATATATTCCTTTTGAACATATACACAAACATTCTCAATATAATACTTGCAAACTAAGAACACATCAAATTATAGATAGATAGATAGATAGATAGATAGATAGATAGATAGATATCAAATAGGCTTCATCCCAGAAATGCAGGAATTGTTCAACATAACATAATGGACTAAAAGACAAAAACCACATGATCATCTCATTAGATGCAGAAAAGGCCTTTGACAAAATCCAACATCTGTTCATCATAAAAGTCTTGAAGAGTGTACAAATATAAGGCATATACCTCAACACAATAAAGATGATATATAGCAAGCCCCAAACCAACATCAACTTAAGTCAGGAGACACTCAGGCATTTTCACTAACATCAGGAACAAGAGAAGGCATCCATTCTCTCCATACCTTTTCTACAGAGTACTTGAGGTCTTAGCTAGACAATAAGATGACTGAAGACCAAGGGGAAAAAACAGGAAGGACAGAGTCTACAATTCTGTGATTGTTTGATGTGATTGTTTGTTGTGATGGCCCTGGGAGTAGTACTATTAAAGGGTGTGGCCCTTTTGGAGTAGGTGTGTGGGTGTGGGCTTTAAGACCCTCATCCTAGCTGCCTGGAAGTCAGTATTCTGCTAGCAGCCTTCATATGAAGATGTAGAACTCTCAGCTCCTCCTGCACCATGCCTGCCTGGATGCTGCCATATTCCTGCCTTGATAACGGACTGAAACTCTGAACCTGTAAACCAGCCCCAATTAAATGTTGTCCTTATAAGAATTGCTTTGGTCATGGTATCTGTTCACAGCAGTGAACCCTAACTGAGACAATATCTTTATTTGAAGATGATATTATTTTATACATAAAACATAAATAAACAAACAAACAAATAAATAAAAGGCTTAGAGCCAGGTGTACTAGTACATGACTTTAATCCCAGTACTCTGGAGGCAGAGGGAGGGGGATCTCTGAGTTTAAGGCCAACCTGGACTACAAAGCGAGGTTCAGGACAGCCAAGCTAACACAGTGAAGGAAACTAAACCAATGAAAACAGAAAGCTGGTGAAGATATATTTGAAGGAAACCAAGTTCCAGCTCCAGCAAGCAGCAGAACTTGGCAATTTGGCTGTATCATTCTGGCTTTAGAGGAAAGGGGTTATGGAATCTCCCTCTATGACTAAGGAAGACTACTAAGGCCAGGCATGTGTCAAGGGTGTCCCTGCATGGAGGCTCAGAGAGGCTATTGTGCGAAGCTGTAAAGGTGAAATCTGGATTTTGTTGAAGACCCCAAGATGCTGGAGATGTCAAAGTCATGGAATATCTGCCAAGAAAAGCTGCTAATAGAGAGTGGAACCAGCCAAGAGAGAGAAATGTGCTGCCGTCGACAACACTTGAAGAAGTTGGAGATCTGAAGAGCGCTTTGACTTCAGACATAGAGAAGCAGAGTTTGGAGTTTGCCCAGCTGGTTTTTGCTCTTGCTTTGGTCCAGTATTTCCACACTATGCTCCTCTCCCTACCTTTTGGAAAAGTAATGTACATACTGTGCTATTAAATGTTGGAAATATTTGATTTGCTTTTTGCTTTTGACTTTATAGGGTATTACGGTTAAGAGATTGCATGAATCTCAGAAGAAACTTTGATCTTTGAACTTTTAAACATTGTTGAAACTGTGATAGACTATGGGGACTTTTGAAGTTGGACTAAATTCATTTTGCATTATGTTAGGGCTACAAGCCTATAAGGGCCAGGGAGTGGAATGTGATGGTTTGAATAGGTTTAGCCTTCATAGACTCATGTGTTTGAATGTTTGGTCATAGGGTGTTGGGATTGGTCTGGTGCTGCTATGTATTCAAATGCTAAATATTGCCTCCCACAATCTGGTTATCCCTGGTGACTAGATCCTAACACACACAAAGTGAGCTATATAACCCTACTCCCCAAGTTAATTGGTCAATAAAAGGCTAAAGCATGTGATTGGGCAGTAGATAGAGGTAGGCGGGTTTTCAGTTACCTGGCTGGGGTCTCAGAGACAGAGAAAGAAAGGAGATGGAAGGCAGGAGGAGGAAGCTGAAATGAGAGGAGATGAACCATGAGCACAAAGTCACAGAAACTGTAAGTAACAAGGGACACATGGCTGGGATGTAAGTTAGAACAGTCTCATACCTGCCCAACCTGGGTTTACAGCTTATAAAGAAAATACCTGGATTGTGTGTCTGTTATACAGGCTAGCTAGACTATAATAAGTGATTTTACAATAGGGAGTGATGCTATTAGGAGGTGTGGCCTTGCTGGAAGACGTGGTTCACTGCGGGTAGGCGTTCAGGTCTCAGAAGCTCAAGTCTGGCTAGTGCGTCTGAGTCTCCTGCTGCCTGTGGTTCAAGAAGTAGAACTCTCAGCCCCTTCTCCAGCACCATGTCTGCCTGCATGCCACCGTGCTTCCTGCCATGACAATAATGGACTAAGTCTCTGAAACTGTAAGCCAGCCCTGATTAAATGTTTTCCTTTATGTTTTTCTTCACAGCAGTAAAACCCTAAGATGGTATGAGTACATACACAGACTTATATAGAAGAGTAGTTAGAGAACAACAGAGAAAGGCACTCAAAATCAACCTCAACCTCTCTGCGTGTACACACACACAAGCACACATACACATTTGCATGCACACACACACAGATATAAACAACCTATGCAAATCCATTATGACCAGTGAGATTGAAACAGCAATAAAAAAACCTCTTGCAATAAAAACTGTCCCAGGACAGAAAAAGCACAAGATGAGACAGAGTCACTGCTGAATTCTACCAAATCTTTCAAAAAATGCTGAGAGCACTGCTCCCCAACCTGTGGCAGCTTACATGGGAAGGGAAGGCCCCCCCCCCCCAATACAGCCTCTGAAGCCAGCATTATCCTGATACCACACAGATATACAACAAAGACAGAAACTGTAGAGTCATTTCTTTGCAGACGCAGAAATTCTCAATAAAATTCTGGCAAATCAAACTCAAGTACACATCCACCATGACCAACTTGTCTTATCCAGTGTTTTACTTACTTTCTGTGCTATGATCAAACACAGGAATGGAGAAAAAAATAAGTAGAAAACAAACAAAAACCAGCCAGGCAGTGGTGGCACATGCCTTTAATTTTAGCACTTGGGAGGCAGAGGCAGGCGGATCTTTGTGAGGTGGAGCCCAGGCCAGCTCACAGAGCCAGTTCCAGGACAACTATGGCTACACAGAGAAACCCTGCTTATAAAAAAAAAAAAACCTAAATAAATAAATACAAATTAAGAAAACAAAAACACTAACCAAAAACAGCCTTAAGGAGGTACAGGTTTATTTCACTAACATTACAGTCCATCACTGAGGGAAATCAAGGCAGGAATTAGGGACCATAGAGCAATAGTTCTCAACCTGTGTGTTCACAACCCCCTTGGGAATCTTATCAGATGTCTTGCATATCAGATATTTACATCACAATTCATAGCAGTAGCAAACTTACATTTCTGAAGCAGGAATGAAATCATTTTATGGTTGGGATCACCGTAACTGAGCAACTGTATTAAAGGGTCACAGCATTGGGAAGGAACCACTAACACAGAGAAAGCTGCTTACTGTCTATCTTTCTTACACAACCCAAAACCACTTGCCCCAGGACGGCACTGCCTACAATGGTGTAGGGCCTTCCAACATCAACTAACAATCAGGAAATCCCCCACAGACATGCCTCCGGGCCTCTGAGTGGGCTGGGCCCTCCCATATCACTGAAATATCCTTCAGACTTGCCTACAGGCAATTTGATGGAGGTATCTTCCCAACTGAGGTTCCTCTTCCCAAATGACTCCAGCTTGTGTCAAGATGACCAAAAAACCAAGGGGCACAAAAAGAACAGAACTGCAGGGCACAAGCACCTTAGCCCCAGCACTTGGAGGCCAGAGGCAGGCAGCTCTCTAATAATTCCAGACCTTATCTCAAACAAACAAGCAGACAACACAAAGGCAGTACAGAGCCTATAATTCGGTGGCAAGCATCTGCCCAGTATAAAAAAAGCCCAAAATTCTGTTGCTGGCACCAGAGAAAAATAAATTTACAAGAGTACTAAACTTTCAAAATAAGAGAGGGAAAAACCAGACAGAAACAGAGAGAGGGGGAGGGGAGCAGACAGAGACAGAGACATCCAATACTATAAGGAGATTTCAACATGCCTATATGGTTTGAATAAGAATAGGCCCCCACAGACTCACAAATTTGAATGCTTACAAGGTGTAGGCCCATTGAGGTAGGTGTGGCCTTGTTGGAGGAAGTATGTGGGGATTTCAAATGCTCAAGCCAAACCCAGGATCCATCTGTCTGCCTATATCTGTCTATCTATATCATCTATCTATCTATCTATCTATCTATCTATCTATCATCTACCTACCTACCTATCTCTATTTCTCTATCTCTAATTTTCCTGCTTCCTGCCTATCCATACATAGAATCCTCAGCTCCTTCTCCAGCCTGCATGCCACCACGCTTCCTGTCATGACAATAATGGACTAAACCTCTGAAACTGTAAGACAACCCCAATTAAATGTTTTTCTTTGTAAGAAGAGTTGCTGTGGTCATGGTATCTCTTTACAGCAATAAAACCCTAACTCAGACAGTATCACTCTCAGAATGGTCAGATCCAATTGTGCACAAAATCAGTAAGGCTGGTTCAAATCAGGAGCATCCCGAACAACTGCCTGCTGCTGACATCTGTCACTCAACCAGGAGCATCACCGATAACTGCATGCTGACATCTGTTACTCAATATGGAAGAATACATGTTCTTCTCAATGTCTGTGGACTGTTTACCAGCATAGAGAATACACTCTATATGATAAAACACACTTTAAGAAATTTAAAAGAATACAAATAAATGGTAGCAGGGTGGTGGTGACCCACGCCTTCAATCCCAGCACTCAGGAGGCAGAGGCAGGAGGATCTCTGTGAGCTGGAGGCCACCCTGGTCTAAAGAGCAAGTTCCAAGACAGTCAAAGCTACATAGAGAAACCTTGTCTTGAGAAAGGGGATGAATACAAATACTTTTTTGGGGGGGGAGGGGGAGGTTCGAGACAGGGTTTCTCTGTGTAGCCCTGGCTGTACTGGAACTCACTCTGTAGACCAGGCTAGCCTCGAACTCTCGAACTCAGAAATCCGCCTGCCTCTGCCTCCCAAGTGCTGGGATTAAAGGCATGCGCCACCACCGCCCGGCTTACAAATACTTTTTTAAATTGTTCAAATCAGCAAGATAAACAAGTCAGAGCCCAAGAGAACATACTGAGCACATAAACAATGTAAGCTAAGGTTCACAGAAAATAAATGTATACAAAGAGCTGTTTTAAACTAAAGGAGATGAAGGAGCTATAAGCACCAAATGCCTTGTGTGAACTTTGAGCCCAGATTGGAAAAACAAAAGGGAAAAAAACCACACTTTACACAAATAGGAAATATGGACTCGGTTGGATGATGTACGAGTGCTGATTCAGCAGGAAAATGACTTCTCATATGTGGCTCAGCAGGAAAATGACTTCTCATATGTGGCTCCACCTTCTGGGGTAAAGAGCCATTACATCTGCAACTCATTCCGAAATGGAAGTGCGTTTTAACTAGTACAAAATAAAGATGCAGAGAACAGGTAGTGTTTACTGCGGTATTCTACTCTTCTGCATTTGAAACTTAGTAAAAATGTTAACAAACAAGTAAAAAGTTACATACGAATACAACTCAAGAAATCTGTCTAAATAAGTAAAAAGCTACATATAGATAGATACAACACTGAAAAAAATAATAGGCCCGGGTCAGCAGCTCAGTGGTAAAGACTTGCTAGTAATAAAGTCTGAAACACACACACACACACACACACCCCAGCACTTGGGAGTCTCAAACAGGAGGAGTGTCAGAGGCTAGCCTGTCAAGATGACCAAAAAACCAAGGCCTCCTCAGACACCAGGCACACATGGTACATACATATGGTACACATACATACATGGTACACAAAAATCACTCATACACAAAAATAAGTCTTTAACCCCACTATGAAGAGGCTGGCCTAGAAGTTGCTATGTAGCTTAAGCTGGGCTCAGCCTAAATTCCTACCTTAGCCTCACAAAAGCTGGGAAAACAGGTGTGCAGCACCATGCCTAGATTCAAGTGGGTTTTTGCATGTGTGTTTGTATGTGTGTGTGTGTGTGGGGGGTGCTTTTGTTTTGGGATTTTGTTGTTTCTATGTGTTTTTTTGTTGTTGTTTTTTGTTGTTGTTGTTGTTGTTTGGCTTTTCAAGACAGGGTTTCTCTGTATAGCCTGGGCTGTCCTGTAGACCACTGGGCTGTCCTGGGCTCACTCTGTAGACCAGGCTGGCCTTGAACTCAGAAATTCGCCTGCCTCTGCCTCCCAAGTGCTGGGATTAAAGGCATGCACCACCACTGTCCGGCTTCTATGTGGATTTTTAAAGATGTTATTTAATTCATGTGTGTAGGAGTTTTGCCTGCATGTATGCCTGTGCTCCACATGCATGTAGCTCTTGAAGAAGTCAGAGGAGGGTGTTGGATCCCCTGAAACTGGGGTTTAAGCTGAGCCACTTCTCCAGCCGCTTGTCTACATTTTAAAGAGAGGATCTTATGTAGCCTAGGCTGGCCTTAAACTTGCTACGTTGCCAAAGATGACTTGATCTTCCTACTTCTATGACCCAAGTGCTGGCATTTCAGGGGTGCACTGCTTCACCCAGCTTTCAAGTGGCCATGTCTGCTCATTTCTGATCTTGATATTAGTGACATAGCTAAGTGGGGCACAAGTGAGGGACAGCAGCAGAGTGGTGGTGACAGCTGCTCCAGCAGTAACTGCAGCAATAATGACAGGCAGCCTAGAAGTTCAGAGAGCAGTTGTGCCAAAGACAGGGTGCAGAGGCTTCCAAGAGCGGAAGCCAGGAGGTTATATGCCCTAGTCCATGGAAAGGTTTTAGTTACTGCCACACCTGAAGGGTCAAGGGTCTGAACTACCTTGGGCCTGTAAGTTATACCGTCTCATAGAATGAGGAGCCCGAGAGCTGTAAGAATTACAGCTACAGGACAGAGATTTCAGGACCAGTGGCCTACTCGGGAACCCTAAAACTAGCCAGTGCCACCTGCAGCTGCTGCCACTCATAGCTGCTAGAGGTCAAGGATTACAATAGCTGCCAAGTACCAGGCTACTGATGCTTAAAACTCAGAGCAAAAACCCTCTGACCTAATTGTCTGTAGCTTTAAGTCTCTGGCTTGAACTGGAGTAAAGGACACTGAATCCTTGGGAGTTAGGATTAAAGCTGTAAAACCTCTGGGTCTAAGGATAGCCCCTAAGGACACACAAGGGCCTAGAATTGCCAAAACTGGAAGAGCCTCTTCACACCACTCACAATTCCTATCTGGAGAGTGCAAAAGTCCTGCAACCAACTGAAACTGACATAATAAGCCAGTTCAAGCCAAGTTAAAAGTATCAAAGTAGGTTTATTTGGGAACAGCTCCCTGACGAGTTCACAAGTCTCAGGAAATGAGGTCAAAGAAGTTGACATACAAACAGAAACACAGAGATGGGGGGTGGGGTGGGGAGTGGGGTTAAGGTCAGAGAGAAGAGAAGGTAACTAAAATGTTTGGATTATATAGGGAAGACCAGGGGACTGAGCTGGAAAGTTCAGGGTAGGGGACAGGGCTATACCAGCCACACTCTGTAACAGGTAGGGACTGAAGGATGCTGGGAGAACATGGAGGCCAGGTGTCCTTTGATACGTTAAATAGGCACTTCAGCCACTTGTCCCAAGTTTGAAACTTAATACGTATGTGTACATATGTGTGCTTTGTATGTGTTACCTTACAGGTGATTTCACTAGGCTGCCCCTCAGGGACCTAGCAACTGCAAATGTCATTACCCACCACCACTATACCAGGTGTGTGCAGTCGGATAAAGGACCCCTCCCCAGCCCAGTGTGCTCTCTGTCTGTCTGTCTCTCTTCTCTGTGCCCCCTCCTCTACTCTCTTGCCTCTGCCCCTATCCATAGTCTGCTTGTCTGTCTGTCTACTTGTCTGCCTCTTCCATTTCTCCAGATCCTCACTCCCTCCCTTCCCCCAAATAGACCCTTTTTACACCAGATCTATTGCATGGCATAATTACTCGGGCACGCCCTGGCATGAGCCTACATCCTTATTGCATTATATTTCCTAACAGTATGTGTGTATGCATGTACACACAGACACACATTTTTTTTTCAGGGTTTCTTGAAGCATGACTGTCCTGGAACTTGCTCTATAGACCAGACTAGCCCTGAACTCAGAGATTCCCTGCCTCTGCCTCCAGAGTGTTGAGACTAAAAACGTATGCCACTATGCCAAGCCAATCCTACAGTTATATTAATTAACATATGGATAAACTTTATGAAAAGTGAAATGTACACAGGACTTTATTGTGTTTTAAAAGTATTATTAGTCTATAATTACTTCCAAGTAAAAGACTTTTTTTTTTAAAAAAAAAAAGGACTGAATCTAATCTGCAAAGGCTGGAGAGACGACTCAGTGATTTAATATACTTGCTGTTCTTGTAGTGGATCTGGGTTTGGTTCCCAGCACCTACATAGTAGCTTATAACCATATAGTTACAAGGGATCTCACACCCTCTTCTGGTTCTGTGGGCACCAGGCATACATGTGAGATACACACACACACACACACACACACACACACACACACACACACAGGCTAGACACATATAAAAAAATAAATCTCTAGAAGAAAAAAATCTAAACCAACAAATCAGACTCACCAGTATTTCTTACATGCCAGTAAGTCCACTTCACAGTGCCTACATTATCACATATTCAGATACTAGGATCTTATACACCAATAAGTTCATTTCACAGCGCCCACATTATCAAATAAGCAGATACTAGGATCTTACACGCCACTCAGTATCTGAGAACAGACACCTTACCCTGTCAGTTACACTGGTGGCCACAGAGGAATTAATCCTGTCCAATCTCACTCAGATCTGGGGAAGCTCTGCACAGTGGTAGCACACTAACCAGCTTGGTTAATCTGAGACATGCTCACTGCTAACTAAAAACTAAACAATCCTCTCCAGAAAGTAAAATATGCCTTGTGGTCTCCCAAAATCTGTACTTGAATTCTCCTGTCAAGCCATTAGCCACGAATGCTGCAGGAAACAGCTCTTGTTCACTTCTCCCACCTGAGGCGAGTGCCTTTCCTTGCCTTTCTAACCAAGCTCTGCCTCTCGCCTTTGATTGAGATAGTCCTCTATTTTAGCCTGGCCTAACCTTGAAATCACAATCCTCCTAGTTACCAAGGGGCTAGCAGGACAGGTGTGTGCCTCAACAATGGCTTAAGTTCTTTAATTTGTCCAATTATCCCTGATCCCAGAATATGTTTCACTGAATGTTTTTGAAAAAGCAAACTGTGGTTGTTTGAATAGGAATGGTTCCACAGGCTCATATATTTGAATGCTTGGTCATAGGGAATAGAGCTACTTGACAGGAATTAGGAGGTGTGGCCTTGTTGCAGTGGGTGTGGCTTGCTGGAGGAAGTATATCAATGAAGGTGTACTTTGGAGTGTCAAAAGCTCAAGCCAGGCCCAGTGTCTCTCTCTTCCTGCTGCCTGCAGATGTAAGACATTCAGCTCCTTCTCAGCAGGCAAAGGATTTTGCCATTTGTGGTGATCTGAATGAAAATGGCCTCCATAGACTCACAGGGAGTGGCATTATTGGAGATGCGACCTTGCTGGAGTGGGTTTGGCCTTGTTGGAGGAAGTGTCACTGGGAGAATGGGTTTTGAGCTTTCAGAAGCTCAAGCCAGGCCTAGTGGCTCAGTGTCTCTTCCTGTTGCTTGCCAATCCATTTGTAGAACTCTTAGCTACCACTCCATAACCATGTCTGCCAGCATGCCACCATGCTCCTGGACTAAATCTCTGAACCTGTAAGCCAGTCCCAACTAAATGTTTTTCTTTTAAGCGTTGGCATGGTCATGATGTCTCTTCACAGCGATAGAACACTGACTAAGACACAAACAAAAGAGACCATAACAATTTATTTACAGTCAGCTATTCATCAGGGAACTATGCTAATTAACTGTCAGTACTGCAGACCAATGCTAACATGACCTGTTCACACTGCCTGTGAATATAAACCTCTTTACTTTGTTGGCAGTGGAGCTCAGTTATTAGGCAGTAGAAGAGGAGGTGCAGCAGGGAGAAGAAGAGAGGAAGAGAAGGGGAAAAAAGAGGAAAGGGAGGGGAGGAATAGAGGAAGGGGAGGAGAAGGAGGAGGCTATGAAGCATGAAGAACCATGGATGGGTCAAAAGCTGTCCTGGGTAGCAACTTCTATCAAAAGGTTAGATATTAGGTAACAACTCTAACTGTGTGGGCATCTTATTAATTGGACATTTCTAAATATATAAATCTTTTAGATAACCATTAAGCTTTAAGAGTCTCATTTCTACCGAGTACTGAGAGGATGGCAGATATTGTCTGGAGTTTAACCAAGCTTTGTGGATGCAGCATGGGGGATTGGCAGAGCCATCCCCTACGCTGGAATCTCACTGGTCTAGTTGTGGCATACTTGGCTTCTGGCCACTTCTAGTGTGAAACATGGTGGCTAGAGCTAAGCAGAGCCACCCCGCACAGAGGCATTTTCTAAAGATAACCCGTTACGGAAACTATCGTAAGGTTTTATGTTTTCTTTTTTTAAATGTGTTTGAGTGCTTTGCCTATGTGTTATATCCTACAAGCATGCCTGTACTCGTAGGGATCAGAAGAGCATGTTAGATGTCCCAGGTTACAGATGCATGAGAGCCACCATAGAGAAGTGAACCCAGATCCTCTGCAAGAGCATCAAGTGCTCTGAACCACTGATCTCTCCATGTCACTAAATCCAAGGTCAGTGTCTCCAGTGTGATGAGCAAAAGGCCATACGTCAGCCTATGACTAAGCAAGAAGCTGCACCTGCAGGTGCAGCATGCAGCCTGTCAAAGGAGCTACAGAGCCCCATTTCCATACACGACGCTCACTCCTCTCCCCCCCACCCCGCCATAGCTTTCCTCTCACCTCCTCATCCCTCCCCTCAGCTCTCATTATGTAAAAGGGAGCTTGAAATGGAGTCTTTCTACGTTATATAAAATGTGTCTCCTAGGTGGATCACTCCTGCAAGCCAAGAGCCAAGCTTGCTTTCCTTTTTGTTTTCCTCCTCCCTGTTAAACTCCAGCATACTGCTATGATCCAAGTTAATAAACACATGAAAAACCTTCAACCAAAATCAAGAGTGAAATGTGCTATCTAAAACAACAAAGTGGGGCTGGGAAGATGGTTCGGTAGTTAAGAGCTCTTCCAGAGGATCTGGGTTCTGTTCCCAGCACCCATGTTCTGGCCTCTGAAGGCACACACCGGCGGCATACATTCACATAAACACATCTGTAAGTAAAAATTAAAAGAACAAAGCTACAAAAACTAAATGCTGTAAAGTACCATTTTTATCCGTCAGACTAGTAAAGGCTTACAAACTGCTAACAGTGTGAGGACTACAATAAGTAATCAAAGCATCACTTGCTGAGAACCTTAGATCACTGGACACAGATGGGCACACTCTGAGTACCCAGTGGAACAGCAGGATTATCTCCCAAAACTCCTAGGAGGCAATGAGGAGTCACCGGAGAGCAGCACTACTTGAAAGAATTAGAAGTAGAAGGATGTGTGTCACTGGGAGTGGGTTTGAGGCTTTAAAAGCCCATGCCAAGCCTAGTCTCGCTAGTCTCTGTCTGTCTGCTTGCCTGTCTGTCTGTCTCCTCCCACTCCTTCCCTAGGGATGTAGAACTCTCAGCTCCTTCTCCAGCACCATGTCTATCTACACACTGCCATGCTCCCAGCATGATGATAACAGACTGAACCTCTGAAGCTGTAAAGAAGCCCACAATTAAATGCTTTCTTTTAGAAGAACTGCCTTGGTCCTGGTCTCTTCACAGCAACCGAACAGTGACTAAGACACATATCCTAAACAACTTAAGACTTCCCTTAAGGGGAAGTTGGGCAGGGATAGGATTCTACCAACACAGATGAACATGGATACTCAGAACTTGCTGTAAGAAACACAAAGGCCACAACGTGGTTACTTTAAAGATTGGGATCAGGGCCAGCAACATGGGACCTAGTAAAGCCCCATCACCCGAGTTTGATCCCCAGAACTCACACAGTGTGAGGAGAGAACTGACTCTCCCATGCTGTCCTCTGAGATCCAGACTACCACAATGGCATGTGCATGGCCACACAAATAAATATACAGAAATAAACTTGCACTTTAATTTTTTTACCTCGAGGCAGAAGCAGGTGGGTCTCTGAGTTCCAGGCCATCCATGGCTACATAATGAGACCCTATTGCAAAGAAAGAAAAGAAAGGGGGGGAGACAGGAAGAAGGAGGGAGGGAGGAGGGAGAGAGGGAGGGAGGGAGGAAAGAAGATGGTGCCATTATATTTTAAAAAGAAGATAAGGTAAGGCAAATGTTCTCTGTGTGCTCTTCTGGAAGAGTCCAGCATGCTTCAGGTTTGTACTGGTGTCTCTGAGGGAGCAACTCAAGGGTACACACTTAGTCTTGACTTCTCAGTCAAAATTCAACCATAAACCTTTACTTAGTGGATATTTTGATTGATGGCTCTCATAAATATTAACATTAAATTCATCACTGTACCCCAAAATAAGGGACCCCTTCAAACATCAGTAATTCTACACGACTATCAGCATTCCTGGCTCATATTACTTCACTTACAGAGCCAATCGTTCACTCCACAAACGCTTGTGACAGATGGACAACAAATGCTAGGCATGAAGGTGACCACTAAGAGAAGAACAAAACCAGGTCTCTGTCACTAATAAATCAGATGCTAATGTGAAAGACATGATGTCAGTAGATTTGGGTCAATAACTATCCTGGAGCTGCTTCTCTCCAAGAAGCTATGGAAATATGAAAGAATTTCAGGGCACAGGAACTTGGTATGGCACTTTCATTTAACCAGTTTATTTCCAATTCTTCATTATTTATTTATTTATTTACTTTGAGGTAAAGAGATAGTGGTTAAAAGCACTTCCTGCTCTTGCAGAGAACACAAGTGTGGTTTCCAGCAAGCACAGCAAGCAGTCAGCTTGCAGGAGTCAGCTCTCTCCTTCCTTCCACCATACAGGTTCCAGGGATCAAACTCAGGCCATCTTTGCAAGTGGCGAGCATCTTTACCACTGAGCCATCTCACCAACCCCTGAGTTAATATTTTCCTGTGTTTTTTGAAAGTAGTCATAGCTATCACTATTCCACACAAAGTTTTGAGTAACTTTTTGCTTTAAAGAGGCAAATGTTAAATTTTTCTCCATATACAGTTTTTGGCTTTTGTAATCCAATACAGTTTAATTGACTCACCATTTATTAATGCCTTTTAAAAACTTTGTTACCATTCTGAAGTCTAATTTGGTTGTGGCCTCGTTTCCCCTGGTTATTTTTGGGGACACACTGTGTTTGAGGAGATGCTCAATTTGAAATACTCTAGTTTTCTGATCCTTGTCAACCCGCTCAACGCTGTGCGGCAGTGCAGGATGGGGTACTGCCGTAAATGCTCAGCCTGACGACGCTTCCTAGACTGTATTCTTCTGTCCCAGCCACACTGTGAATCACAAACCAAGTCCTGATGTGGACGGATGGCTTTACATCCCCAACTCCTAGTATTGCATTTTAAATGTCAATAGAAACCTGGAGAAATTTCTTCTTTCTTGTAACAGTATCTTTCAGTTTACCTTTCAAACACTAAAATATTTATAATTTGGTCCTTTCTTCAAAATACCTACCACTCCTTGGCCTAAAATAAATAAACAAACAAATAAATAGATAGATAGATAGATAGATAGATAAAGCAATGAATGCTTAATTAATTTCTCTAAAATTACAGAACCATAAAGTATCGAGGCAGATGTCAAACCTAAGCAGGTAAGGTGCAAAGAGCATTCTCTTACCCACTACGTCCACCATACTATCAGTACAACATGTTTCATGAACCAAGACAGGATAGCATCAAAAATGAAAACATCCAAGTCTAGGAAATATGTCTCAATCAGTAAAGTGCTTGCCTCGAAGGACGTAGGACCTGAGTTCAGACTCCTAATACCTATGTGCCAAGGCAGGGTGAGCATTTTTCCAACACCAGTGCTGGGGAAACAGGCAGGTCCCTGTACACAGCGCATACGGGCAAACACGGGCAAATGCATACAAATAGGTGCTCCCTATACACAGTGCACAAGAACACGGGCATATGCAGACAGAGGGGTAACCAAAGAATAAAAAGGGACCCTAACATTAAAAACAGAATAAAGAGTTGGGCTTTAACCCCAGCACCTGGAGGCAGAGGCAGGTGGATCTCTAAAAGTTTGAGGCTCGTCAGGAATACTTAATGCAGGCAAGTCAGGAATACATACTAAGTTTTTTGGGGTTTTTTGTTTTTTTTTTTTTTTTTTGGTTTTTCGAGATAGGGTTTCTCTGTGTAGCCCTGGCTGTCCTGGAACTCACTCTGTAGACAAGGCTAGCCTCGAACTCTTGAACTCAGAGATCCGCCTGCCTCTGCCTCCCAAGTGCTGGGATTAAAGGCGTGCGCCACCACTGCCCGGCTACATACTAAGTTTTTCATCTCAAAAATCAAAGCAAAATAACAAGGGGGGGGGTATCCAACAGTAGTCGAACAGTGGTGGACCATCCCTTTAATCCCAGCATTGGGAGGCAGGAATCTCTGTGAGTTCAAGGCCAGCCTGGTCTACAAAGCAGGTTCCAGAATAGCCAGGACTACACAGAGAAAACCTGTCTGGAAAAACAACAAAACAAAACAAAAAAAATTCAACAGTAAAAAGAAAGGATAAAGCCAATGAAACTCCATAATCAAGAAGGAAAGCAATGAAAAGCAACAAACACAAACAACTTAGAAGGTTAGAAGACACACTGAGAAGCTTGTAACTTTCTAAGTAATAGGACATATTATAAGACCATCACACTGTCGATGGGAAGCTCTAAGACTGTTACCTTTACAACGTTAAACACCATGAAGACTGTGGAACAAACGGACAGAAAGAAAAACAAATCTTAGAAAATGAAGCAGCAGCAGCTTCCGTACCATGTGACAGCAGCCCCAGGCCTGATCTCACAGATCTTTCCAAGGATTCATAAGTGAGTAAGTTTATGGAAAACTAAGCAAACTGGGGTACCATGGCTGAAGGGAACTATTCACCAGAGCATATTGTCTGACGATCAAGTAAACACTAAATTAAGTGAGGAAGACTAGAAGAGAGCTTCCTCTGACCTCTACCACATCAAGGTCACAGGTGTGCTCAAAAGTCAACAAATCAGAGGAATGTAGTTTTTAATAATTTATCTCCTAGTTAGTATTATTTTCTTTTTAAATGTTTCCTAATTATTATTACTTTATGTCTTAGTTAGGGTTTTACTGCTGTGAGCAGACACCACGACCAAGGCAACTCTTATAAAGGACAACATTTAATTAGGGCTGGTTTACAGATTCAGAGATTCAGTCCATTATCATCGAGGCAGGAACATGGCAGCATCCAGGCAGGCATGGTGCAGGAGGAACTGTGAGTTCTACATCTTCATCTGAAGGCTGTTAACAGAATACTTGCTTCCAGGCAGCTAGGAGGAGGGTCTTAAAGCTCACACCCACAGCAACACACCTACTCCAACAGGGCCACACCTTCTAATATACAAACCATCACACTGAGTGTACAGCGTATGTAAGTGGGGAGCACACCTGTAAACATACATACACACAGGAGTCAGCACACCTTTCTAGGTCTGTCTTTCCTTCCACTGTGGGCTCGCGTCAGGTCACCAGGCTTACATAGTAAGCACTGTTACCTTCTAAGCCATCTCACCGGCCCAGTTTAGTATTTATTTTCTAATAAGACATAAGTATTAGTTTAATTAGAAAAAATTAACTTTTAAATAAATTGTAGAAAAATATGTTCACTATTTCAGAATCACAGATCCAAATAAACAACTTAAATATAAAACAAAACATTCACAGCACAGAGCTAGAAAACCAAGCAAGGAACCCAAAGTCTATCACAAGATAGTTGTATAAACACAAAGGAATCTGCCAATGTTCAACAAATATCTGAATGCTCACTATGTGGCTAGCCATATACCAAGGACTAAGATCAAAACTAGCAAGAATAGAGTATTATGGGCTGGAAGGGTGGCTCAGCAGTGAAGAACATTTGCTGCTTTTGCAGAGGACCTGCAGCCAGTTCCCTATACCCATGTGGCAGCTTGCACCTCTCTGTAACTCCAGTTCCAGGGGATCTGACACCCTCTTCTAGTCTTCCTGAGCACTGGATACACACATGGTAGACACATTTATGCAGGAAAACACTCATAAACATAAAAATAGATTTTTTTCAAAGAAACTGATTTTTTAAAAAAATCACAAGAAACTAATTAAAAAGACTAACACACTGGTACATGCTAACTGTAATCCCTGCAAGCCAGAGCCTAAGGCAGGAGGATTAGTACTTCCAAATCACAGTGTAGAAGCAATTTGAAGTAGTGTTCATCTGTTTTTCATCATTATGACAAAATACTTACGGTAATTTCTTAAAAAGAAAAGTCAATTTTGGCTCAGGTTTTAGAGGTTCCAGTCCAGAGACCCTCTGTCGTGACAGCACATCGTGGCAGAGCAAGTTGTTCCTATCACAACATAGGGACAAAGAAAGTAGGGGTCGAGGTTCCATATCACCCTCACAAGCATACCCCAATGACCTACAGGTGTCCCACAAGGCTCCAGATCTCAGTGGTTCCATGACTTTCCAATAATGCCTTAAGAAGCCAAAGCAAGACTGAGCAGATCCCGGGCAGCAGCTCTGCACCCAATCTCACAAAACCCAGAGGAAGCAGGGCTCCCAAGAGCTCTAACCTGGGCAGCATCTTAGGAAAGGAGACAGCAACAACCATCCCAAAACAAGGAGTAACTGGGACCCAGGAATTTTCTCCTGGCCCGGAGCACTGGTCCCTTCCGGTTTGGACCTGAGAACTGAGCAGATCTTGGGCCCCAGCTCTAACCCCAGTAGTAACACCCACCCCACACAGTTCTGAAACAACCAAGATAATAGGAAAGACAGGCTCCAGTAAGAGACAGGACAGGTAGCGCTAAGGTGACCAAGATGGCAAAAGGCAAGTGCAAGAACAGAAGCATCAGCAACCCAGAGTACTTGGCATCATTAGAACCTAGTTCTCCCACACTAGAAAGTCCTGAATTCCCCATATCACCAGGAAAGCAAGATTCAGATTTAAAATCACTTCTCATGATGATGATAGAGGACTTTAAGAAGGACATAAATAACACTCTCAAAGAATCTGAGGAGAACACAGGTAAACAGGTAGAAGTCCTTAAAGAAGAAACACAAAAATCCCTTAAAGAATTACAAGAATACACAAACAAACAGGTGAGGGAATTGAACAAAACCATCCAGGACATAAAAATGGAAGTAGAAACAATGAAGAAATCACAAAGGGAGACAACCCTCGAGATAGAAAACCTAGGAAAAAAATCAGGAGTCATAGACACAAGTATCACCAACAGAATACAAGAGATAGAAGAGAGAATCTCAGGTGCAGGAGATACCATAGAAAATATTGACACAGCTGTCAAAGAAAACGCAAAATGCAAAAAGTTCTTGATATAAAACATCCAGGAAATCCAGGACACAATGAGAAGACCAAACCTAAGGATAATGTATAGATGAGAGTGAAGATTCCCAACTTAAAGGGCCAATAAATATCTTCAAAAAAAATTATAGAAGAAAACTTCCCTAACCTAAAGAACGAGAAGTCCATAAACATACAAGAAGACTACAGAACGCCAAATAGACTAGACCAGAAAAGAAATACCTCCTGTCATATAATAATCAAAACACCAAATGCAAAAAACAAAGAAAGAATATTAAAAGCAGTAAGGGAAAAAGGCCAAGTAACATATAAAGGCAGACCTATAAGAATTACACCAGAATTCTCACCAGACACTATAAAAGCCAGAAGATCCTGGACAGACGTCATACAGACCCTAAGAGAACACAAATGCCAGCCCAGACTACTATACCCAGCAAAACTCTCAATTACCATAGATGGAGACACCAAGCAAGATATTCCATGACAAAACCAAATTTACACAATATCTTCCCACAAACCCAGCATTACAAAGGATAGTAGCGGGAAAGCTCCAATACAAGGAGGGAAATTATACCCTAAAAAGAGCAAGAAAGTAATCCTCTTCCAACAAATCCAAAAGAAGATAGCCACACAAAGTGGAGGGCCTTGATGTCTGATAGTTTGGATTCCCTAGTGTTGGGGAATTTGAGAGCAGGGAGGCGGGAATGGGAAGATGGTGGGAGCACACCCTCATAGCAACTCCCAGAATTATATGGATTAGATATGATACAGACAGGCCGCCAGAAGACTAGATTCCAGAATTCAAACAAAAAATATCTTGATACTAAAATTTGTTTTGAGAATTGTATATTGTAGAATACACAGCCTTGTATCTACTCATCAAGCAAGCTGAGCAGACCTGCTCAAACCTCTGATGTCTTGGAATCTCAGCTGGATGCAGTGAAGACACAGATGTCAGAGGCTTATCAATTTACTCTTCCCCCCGCCCCTCTTCTAATATCTCAACACCTGTAATCAGCTTGAAAAAATTAATGAAGAGCTGGCGCCCCTGAATACCCTGGGCTTGGGGACTGAAGTGGTTAATATTGGGCTGTCTTTCTAGGGGAAAGTAGTGGTTTTGTTGGAGCAGGGAAGAATAGCTAGGATTTATCACATAGCCATAACCTATTGGTAGAAATCTGTATGGTTGTTATTAAGCTGAAGTTATAATTTCTTAAATGGTACAAAAATTTACTTTTATTTTAAATTTAAGGTTTTCATTGGTACGAGTTTCTTACTGATACAGAAGTGAAATTAATATTGTTACTCTCATAGGCATTGTGCCTATATAACACATTTAGGAATACAAGGCTTAGACCCAGTCCTTCTTTAACCTTTTTAACTGATTTGAGATGGTTAGCCTGTGAGTTAAGGGCCTATAGCAAATTCATGGCTCTGAGTTTATTGTTAGGGTGTTTTCTATATTTTATTTAGAAATAGCTGAGAGGAGTTAACAGACAACAGTCCAGATTGCCTTACATGGATAGTTGGTTTTAAAAACGTCAGAAGTCCACAGAATTGACATTACAAACATTTCTGTATTAAGGTTCATTTTGATTAGAGACCTGTCTGCTCCTGACAGCTTCCTGTCTTGGATTCTAAGAAGAAATTGAGCATCTTTGGAGTTACTCTAGTTGTGGTGAGACAGCCACTAGGCAAGAATTGCCTCCTTTCATCCACAGACAAATTACTGTCCAGAAAAGGACACACTTGAGGAATAGTCAACTGATTATATCTGCCAAGACAGAGTAATCAGCCCTTAACAATTCTGCATCACTATGTCTGTCAGATGATCCTGGGCCAGAAGGCTGAATGAAGATCAGATGCTCCAACGTTTTATAGTATAGGAATTGTCCAGGTGTTCAGCAGTCTCTATAAATTGGCTAAGTTTTAGAAGCTATGCTTTGTGCTTCCCATAATTTCAGTTAATTCAGTCATTCTGGATTTCTCACGGGGTTGAAGACTTACAGTCTCATAGCTAATCCTGGCTTAATTTACTTGGAAAGAAAAGATTTGAGGGGATGGTTTTCAGCTGACATTCATTCTAAAGCCAAGAAAAACGCCAGGTTCAGAACTAAGTCTTTTAGTTAGGAGAGATGACAGAGGTTCTGGTTAGTCAACAAAGTGATGGACTGGGTATTAGGTCTATCTTGTACCTTACTGATACAAAATGGTATAGTTATGCTCTAACTGTATTTTGAGAGAAAAGTTTTATTTTAACAGGAAGGGTGATATGTAGAAGGAGCTACGGTGGGAGGAGTAAAGAGAGGAAGAGGAGGAGTAAGGAGAGGAAGAGGAGGAGAGGAGGAGCTAGGAGATGAGAGGGAGTGAGGGAGAGGAGGAAGAGAGGGAGAAAGGGGGAGGGGAACATGGAGGCAGATGTTCACGTGTCTCCACCAGTCAAAGATAGTTGGTATATCTAGGCTGGGTATTGGGTTACACTTCTGATTGTATGGGCATCTTGTTATTGAGCATTACCAAACTTATAAAGCCTTTGATTAACATTAAAAAAAAAAAGTTACTAATAAAAAAAAAGAAGCCAAAGCAAGTAGCACATGCCTTTAATCCCAGCACTCTGGAAGCAGAGGCTGATGGATCTCTATGAGTTCAGAGCCAGCCTAATCTACACCTCAAGTTCCAGGACAGCCAGGGCTACATAGAAAGACTCTGTCTCAAAAAAAAAAAAAAAAAAGAAGCCACAGCATAAGCTGATGCTGGAGCTTTACAGAGAGACTTACTACACAGCAAGCGTCAGCAGGAGCACTGAGGCAGGGCCTGGTATGGAACCCACTACATAGGCTAGACTGGCCTCAAACTCACACAGACCTGCCTGCCTCTACTTGTGGGAGAATTAAGGCACTCGCCACCACTCCCAAGTAGATCATGCATTCTTACTCCAAACATTATAACCTCATAATTCATGTATCCCTGCCAGTTCTAGATCAGTGAACTTATTCTTACACATTGACGAACCCAGTCCAGAACTCTCTAGTGAGTGCCAGGTGCATTTATCTGATTGTTATATGGTATCCCCAAAACACCTCAAACTCAACACCCCAATTCTGAAATGAAGAGATATATTTCTTCTGTCTACATCCACACCACCTAGTCATGTTTCTATGTTCAGACACATGAATGATTACACAGACATAAACTGATTGATTATAGATTGGTTGATTGATCTTAAAAGTATCTCCATTTCACTCTCTAGGCAACTAAAGGAAATGTTAGTCCCATTTTGCAGAAAATTTAAAGTCAAAAGGGTTGAATATCTAGTTGTGGTTAGCCCACACCTGCAATCCCAGCACTCAGGAGGCTGAGGCAGGAGGATCTCCTAGAGTTTGAGGTCAGTCTTTCAGACTGCATCATGAGTTCAAGACCAGTTAAGGCTACAAATTAAGACCCTGTCTCATGAGGTAAGTGATTAGTAACACACCAAAGCAAACATGTGGAGATTAGCCTGGAGGCTCACAAAGCAAGGCAGGAAGTGCTAATTGCCCAAAGCTGCTCCAGCCACTCTTCCATTTGGTAAGAGAAGCTGCCTTAACTAGATATATTCCTTTCTAAATAAACGACATTTATGTTCCCTAATAAGTAGAAACTTATTAGGGTACCTAATTATGGTACCTCCTTCCCCTGTTGCTTGGATATTTTAGCTACAACTCTGGAAGTCCTCCTGGACCTAAAGGTCAAGGTCTATTCCTAGAGATGAGAGGAAAAAACCACTAGACCTAAGACAATGAACTGTCATACCAGCTACTGTGTACCTCTGAACTTACAGCTTGTGAGAAGCACTGGAGTATCATGTGGAAGCTACTATGTTCTAGTCTGTAACTAAATCCCAATCCTAAAAGATACAGAGGGCAGCTGGCCAGGGTGGCCCACTCCTTTAATCCCAGCACTTAGGAAGTAGAGGCAGGCTGATCTCTGTGAGTTAGAGGTCAGCCTTGTCTACAAATCGAGTTACAGGACAACCAGAATTGGTACACAGAGAAACCCTGTCTCGAAAACCAAAAGTAAACAGAAGGCCTTGAAAGCATATATATATATATGGTGGAGAATTGATTGGCTGAGATATCCTGAAGGAAGGGTTGTCAAAATTGTCTAAGAGCTAAAGAGACCCAACCCTGCTGAGCTTCTGACTTCAGCCAAGATTGGGTGCATTTAGACCAGTAGTTCTCAGCCTTCCTAACACTGCAACCCTTTAATACGGTTCCTCATGATATGGTGACCTCCAACCATAAAATTATTTTCATTGCAACTTTGTAATTTTGCTACTGTTACAAATCATACTGAATGTAGGTGTCTGTGATGTCTTCCCTATGGGAAGGTCGTCTGACTCCCACCAAAGGCATCCTGACACTCAGGTTGAGAACCACTGTAATGGCCATAGTCACATTTTCAGGATCCCAGCCCTGAGGAGGCTGAGGCAGCTGCTGCAAAGTCAAGACAAGGCTAAGCTACACAGTGAAAACTTGTCTAGAAAAAAAAATAAAATAAAATTTAATGATAAACTCAACTGGGAAAGAAATGTACTACCGGGGATGCTAGAGAGATGACTCAGATGATAAGAACAGACTGTTCTTCCAGAGAACCAGAGTTCTGTTCCCAGCACCTACATGGACGCTCATAACCCCCTATAAACAACCTGGTCCAGAGGATATGATGCCACAGTCTTCTGACCTCTGTAGGCACTGTATGTCCATGGTGTACATATATACATACAGACAAAACTCCACATACAATAAATAAAAATAATAAAAATAAAATCTAAAATAATTTTTAAAAGAAATATACTATCATATGACAGTGATAACCTGCCCAATGGAGGGACGGCGACTTCTGGAGTACAATTCTGAAAGACTGAGATAAAACTGGCAGGGTGTGATGACACACAATTTTAGTTCCAGCATTTGGGAAGCAGAGACAGGAGAATCTCTTCAAGTTGAAGGCCAAGCTGGTCTACAAGCTGGTTTGGCCAAATCCAAACCAGACAGGGCTACTCAACAAGACTCTGTCTCAAAAGAACATTTCTTTCCCCTGAAGACTCCAAAATACAAAAAGAAGAAAAAGAATAAGTAAACCTTTTGGTAAAGAATACACATGAACACACACAGACACACACACAGACACACAGACACACACACACATACATGCTTGATCCTAATCCTGTAGTTTAGTTTAGATATAAATAATATAAAGATAACATATAAACTATTCACCAGCATAACATTAAGTTCAGAAAATAAAGCTCTGCTTTAAAAATAAAAAACTGACTGGGGACAGTGAACTTAAAGACAAGAGCAGCTCTTCCTGACTGCCATTGCCTTGCTGCTGAAAGCCACTCGGAGGCCACAGCATACGGAGCCAGTGTTTCACACCCAGGAGAAGGGCATCACACCGCAAGGACTTCCACAGATCTTTTCCACCTCTGTCCCGAGAAGGAGAGGAGCAACAGCCACCCTGTCACTCTGCTTTCTGGCCCTCAACACTCACCCATGTACGGCTGAGTCACAGTGCTTGAGAAGGAACTTCAAGTCCAAATACCCTGCCGCCCAGCCTGACTGCTAATATTCACACTCCTCAAGAACCTTCTTCTCCTGCTGATTTAGGGGTGGCTCGGAGAATCCTAGTCACCTCACCTTGTACATGAGAACAAGCACCACCCCAGAGAGAGTGAGAGATTGTTGTATGCCAGTGTGTATGTGTATGCACGTGTGAGTGTTATATGTGTAAGTGTATATTCTGATTATAAGCATCTAATATTTTAAAACTATGATGAATAGCCTGGACTATGTAATCAGACCCTGTTACGGACAGGGAAGGGAAAGGGGAAGAGGGGGAAGGGAAGGAATGTCACATGGTGTTGGATTGCTTTCTGCTTGCTCACTTTGAGAGCTCTCATTTACCACAGTGGCACAGGTACTTCTCAGTGTTTGTTTACAGTCACTGAAAAGTCAAAAGGCCAGTGCACTCTGCTCTGACCAGCCCATCATCTGCATCCCTGACTTAAAGATTGTACTCGTGTTACATTTGTAGCAAAGCAAAATATTCCAAAGCGTGTTTGTGATAGGCAGAATAACAGGCTCCAATGTGACAACATTTCTTCTGTGTAACTCCGAGATTATGTTACTGTCATAGAAGGCAGGCATGGTGGCTTGGGCCTGTAACACAGTACTTTAGAGGTGGTGACATAAACATTTTTAGGGAACCAGACGGTGGTGGTGCACGCCTTTAATCCCAGCACTTGGGAGGCAGAGGCAGGCGGATTTCTGAGTTCAAGGCCAGCCTGGTCTACAGAGTGGGTTCCAGGACAGCCCGGGCTATACAGAGAAACCCTGTCTCGAAAAACCAAAAATAATAGCCAGGCGGTGGTGGTGCACACCTTTAACCTCAGCGCTCAGCAGGCAGAGGCAGGCGGGTCTCCGAGTCTGAGGCCAGGCTGGTCTACAGAGTGCGTTCCTGGACAGCCAGGGCTACAAAGAGAAACCCCCTGTCTCAAAAATCAAAAGAGGAAGGGGAGGAGGAAGAAGGGGAGAAGGAAGAAGGGGAGGAGGAAGAAAAAGGGGATGAGGAGGAAGAAGAGGAGAAAGAACCAACAGTAACAAAGGATAGTGAACTGTGACAATATTTTCTTGTTTTGCACAGAATGAGCTATAGTCATTTGAAAACATGGAACTGAAGGACAGCAGGAGCTACTGGAAAAGCTGGAGACACTATATGCTTGTTTTTCAAGGGAATAAAAGATAGTTTATTCTGAAGTCATTCTGTGTGACCAAGGCCTGGGAACACAGATTCAGGCTACCCCAAATTCCATGTTCCAACATGGAAGGAAACTCTATATTTCATCAAGTGAGACACGGACGCGTTTGTACTGCTCAGTCCCCTTCTATCAAACAGATCCGAGAAGAGTAGTGCCCCATCCAGTTCCTACCCAGCCCAGCGTTCCCCTGCAGTGCACTCAAACTGTTCCTCCACAAAGATAAATAAAATCTAAAAGGGTGCCAACTTTTAAAAGCAAAGTCCCTCTAGATATTGATGACATTGAGAAGTTTGCATTGTAAGTTTGCCGGTGCTATAGTATAGATATTAAAAGAAGAGTGACAGACACCAACCTCCTGCAGGTATTACTGAAAAGCTACATTTAGCGATTAGTTTAAGATAATCATGAGGGAGAATGGGCATTCGTAGGAAGGCAGGTAGAACTAAACTGGATTCACTGGAACTGGGAATGGTACCTGGGAATACATTATCTTACTTCAATATTTGTACTTTTTTTCTTCCTCATGATGCTGAGGAACAAACCCAGGGCCTTGTGCATGCCTGGCAAGGAGTCTACTTTTTTTTTTTTTTTTTTTTGGTTTTTTGAGACAAGGTTTCTCTGTGGAGCCCTGGTTGTCCTGGAACTCACTCTTGACCAGGCTGGCCTCGAACTCAGAAATCCGCCTGCCTCCCAAGTGCTGGGATCAAAGGTGTGTGCCACCACCGCCCGGCAGGATTCTACTTCTGAGTTATACTTATTCTGAGTGGTTCTCAACCTGTGGCTCGGTCACATGACCCTTTCCCAAGGGTCACCTAAGACCATCAGACAACACAGATATTTATATTACGATTCATAACAGTAGCAAAATTACAGTTATGAAGTAGCAATGAAAATAATTTTATGGTTGGGTCTCTACAACATTAGAAACTGTATTAAAGGGTTGTAGCATTAGGAAGGTTGAGAACCACTGCTCCAGACTGTCTGAACCTTTCCACAAAGCAACAAGACCTTACCAAACCAAATACAGACTGTTTAACATAAATATTCTAACACAAACTTTATTTTGTTTATTAAGACAAGGTTTTTCTGTATAGCTCTGGCTGTCCTGGAACTCACTCTGTATACCAGGCTGGCCTCGAACTCACAGCTACTTACTAATTTTGGGAGCTTAAACAAGTACCCCCAACCTCTAAAAGGCCGGTTCTTCATTTTCTAAATGGAGATATTCACCCTTGTCCAGTTTCTCTGAGTTGCCATGAAGATTATCTAAAATAAAAACTCCAGAGCAGGATAGTCGTTCTAGAAACCCATGAACTTCATCCTCTGCAGCAACCTATTTCTACAAAGTGCCTTCCACGACTGAGTCCTCAACTCAGGCACAAGCACCTGGTTCTGGGAAGGCTACACAGCTCCCCACCAACCCCACTCCCATTTCCTCATCTCCCTACCCAGAACCTCCTCTCTACACCTTCAAGGATTCCACTTCCTCCATCCCTAATCAGGGTAGGGCTTCGCTAGCCCTGTCACAACCATCCCGTCGCTGTTGTCCAGGACTTTCTTCCACCTGCTCCATCGCTCTCCTTCCCTCATACCCAATGTGGCCCTTTTCATTCTTCAGCTGACACCCAATGACTCAAGCAAATCCACTAAGGCAAAAAATAAACCAATGGTGGCAGGCCGTGAAGGAGGGAGTAGGAGCGGTTGCAAATGGGTACAGACCTCTTTCGAGGAGATAAAAATGTTGAGGGATTGCTGTAAGGAGGCATGATCATGTGAACAGACTGAAAGCTAGTGAGCTGTACTTCAAGGGGTACTTGTATTTTTACAGTATAGAATGATATCGCAATAAAAACGTGTGTGTCAGACACGCAACACACTACGGCTCGCCCGGCCCATCACACGCCCATCTGTCCAGCCAACCTCGGCTGTCCCGAGTGTCCGGAAGCTCTAGCCGTTCCGGCAACCCCTAGGTCCCGGCGGGCCGGCCAGGGGTCCGGTTCACTTGGTTCTGCACACCCGGGCGCCGAGGGGACGGGCAGACGAGGCCCGCCGAGCTCTGCACCGCTCCGGGCGGCCCAACCTTCCAGGACCGCAGCCCTCCGGCGCGCGGCCGGTCACCTCCGACTCAGACCCCGCGGGGCGGTGCCGCGCCGGGGAAGCCCACCTGTGTCAGCGGCGCGGACTCCGCTTCCAGCCGCGGCGGGCAGGCAGCAAGGAAGCGGGAGCGCGGGCGCACAGGGGCCCGGGTGTGCACGCCGGCTTAGGCCTCCATGGTTCCGTAGATCAGCGGCTCCGGCTCCGACCGCGCTCCGGCCCCAGCGGCTGTCGGTGCGGAGACGCAGGAGCTGGGGTGAGAAGAGGGAAGCGACGGAGGACGCGGCTGGGGACCGAACGGCTAAGCGCGCGCCAGCAGCGGGCGGTCCCGTGGCACGCCGAGCGCGCGTGCTTCTGGGAAATGTAGTCCTTCCGGCGTTTCATCGTCCCAGCGTCTCCCGGGCAACCACATAGCCACGTGGCAAAGTGTAGAAACCAAAAACTCTAGGCTCCTGGGACTGACTGAGAGCGCCTGCACTGTTGACTTAATTGAGATTAACGTGCCTGTTAATTCCTGCAGGATAATCACAGTCTTTTATGGGCTTTCTCGAATTAAAAAATAGAATATTTTTAACAGAAAGATCTACTAGACCCTTTAGCAATATAATCAGAAGTAGTCCCATCAGAATGAAAATCAATACTGCTTAGCGTCAAAAGTATGGTATTTACCTGAGAGGCTAAAGGAGGATTGTTCAGAGTTCAAGGTCAGTATGGGCTGCATAATAAATCACAAGCCAGCCACAGCTGCATAGCAAGACCCTGTCCCAAACAAAAAACTATGGAATTTGAGCCGGACTGTGGTGGTGGCCCACGCCTTGAATCCCAGCATTTGGGAGGCAGAGGCAGGCGGATTTCTGAGTTCGAGGCCTGCCTGGTCTACAGAGTGAGTTCCAGGACAGCCAAGGCTATACATAGAAACCCTGTCTCGAAAAACCAAAACCAACCAAACAAACAAACAAAAAAAACCTATGGAATATGAGCCCGTAATCTAAGTACTCAGACGGCAAAGGCCATTCTACTATATAGGGGGCCAGCCTGACTACATGAAACATTGTCTTATAGAAAAATACAGAGGTTTGAAGTCAAATGACCTGAGGTCGCCAAATTAATACCCTTGAGTATTTACCACTCCTCATCTAAAATACTTGCAAATTGAGGCCCTTATGGTAATAACATTTCACATTATGGACTATTTCCTATGTGCTATATGATATTGTGTTGATTTTTCCAAATAACCCTATGAGACAGTGATCACTATTTCCTTTATTATATAATCACCATGTGCCAATGTTCTCTGCCAAGTGAGGTATAAATATTACTTTACTTTTACATTTATTGGAAGAAGAATGTGCATGCCACAGCACAAATGTAGAAAATGGAGCACAGCTTGTAGAAGCCACTTGTCTCCGTCTATCCAGATGGATCCCATAATGGACTCGGCTCACTGGCATTGATAGCAAGCACCTTTTCCCACTGAGCCATTTTTCCAGCCTAGACATTTTGTTTTTTTCCAATATCAATTGCCAGTAAAATCACTGAGCTTGTAGCAGAACAACAAAGCAAACTAAAACACAAGGTGCCTGGGGAGCTAGCTAAAAATAGGAAGGCACTTTACAAGTAAAGGATGGTATAGATGCCTACTTATGTGAAAACATGTTTGTGAAGGTAGACATCATGATTCACACCTGTAATCCTAACAGTTGAGACGTGGAGTGTGTTGGTTCGTATGTTTGGCCCAGGGAGTGGCACTATTAAGAGGTGTGGCTTTGTTGGAGTGGGTGTGTCACTGTGAGTGTGTCACTGTAGGTGTGGGCTTAAGACCCTCATCCTAGCTGCCTGGAAGCCAGTCTTCTGCTAGCAGCCTTCAAATGAAGATGAAGAACTCTTAGCTCCTCCTGCAGCATGCCTACCTGAATACTGCCATGTTCCCGCCTTGATAATAATGGACAGAACCTCTAAATCTGTAAGCCAGCCTCAATTAAATGTTGTCCTTATAAAAGTTGCCTCAGTCATGGTGTCTCTTCACAGCAGTAAAACCCTAACTGGAGTCAAGAATTCGACATCAGACTAGAGAGATGGCTCAGAGGTTAAGAGAGCTGGCTGCTCTTCCAGAGGTTCTGAATTCAATTCCTAGCAACCACATGGAAACATATAACCATCTATAATAAGATCTGGTGTCAGCCAGGCAGTGGTGGCACAGGCCTTTAATCCCAGCTTTTGGGAGGCAGAGGCAGGCAGATTTCTGAGTTCGAGGCCAGCCTGGTCTACAGAGTGAGTTCCAGGACAGCCAGGGCTATACAGAGAAACCCTGTCTTGAAAAACCAAAAAAAAAAAAAAAAAATCTGGTGCCTTCTTCTGGCCTGCAGGCATACATGCAGGCAGAACACTGTATTCAGAATAAATAAATCTTTTTTTTTAAATAAATCTTTAGGAAGGAAGGAAGAAACAAAGGAAGGAAGGGACAAAGGAAGGAAGAAAAGAAGGAAGGAAGGAAAGAAGGAAGGAAGGAAGGAAGGAAGGAAGGAAGGAAGGAAGGAAGGGAATTCAAGATCATCCTTGGAGATGTAGCAAGTTTAAGGCCAGCCCGGACTACATGACACTTTGTCCTAGAATACCAAAAACTAGGGGTGGGGTGCTGTCTCAGTGATGAAGTGCTAGTATGTGTGAGGAATCCCAGAACTCATGTAAGGCTGTGTGAAGTAGCACATGTATGTAATCACAGTACTTGAAGGGTGAAGTGGGGTTGGGGGTGGAGATACAGAATCCCTGGAAGCACTTTCACTAGCTAACATGGAACACACAATAGCAAACAAGAGACCCTTTCTCAAACAAGATGGAAGGCAAAGACATCCAAGGTTGTCCTATGACCTCTACACACCATACCATGCACTTACCTGAAATCATACACACCAACACATGCTCACACATCATACACTCAAACACAAAGATCATGGAGAAAGAGGAGAAAGAGAGGTGGATACAAAAGGAAAAGCAGGAGGAAAGCAGGATATGGTGACTCCTATCTGTTTCCCTATCCAGCCAGGATGCAAAGAGAAGGGATGTCAACTGTATGTCCAGCCGGGTGGTGGTGCTTCATACCTTTAATCCCAGCACGGAGGAGGCAGAGGCAGGCAGTTCTCTGAGTTTTCAAGACCAGCTTGGTCTACAGAGTGAGCTCCAGGACAGCCAGGGATACACAAAGAAACTCTGTCTCAAACAAAAAAGAAAAGAAAAAAAAAGAAAGGAAGGAAGGAAAAAGAAAGAAAAGAGAAAGGAAAAAAGAAACAAAGAAAAAAGAAAAGAAAGAAGTAAAGAAAAACAGTGTTTGCTTCAACCTTTGGAATGGTGCCAACTACATTCCCATCAAGTCTTCAGTTAATCTTCTCCTGGTAATCCGAGGCTCAGTTAATCCTCTCCAGAAACACCTGAATAGACATACACAGGGGCATGTCTCAATCTTCTAGGTGATTCTTAGTCAAGCCAAATAGGCAAAGATAATAAACAATCAAGAATTGTTTGCATTGTGCTCTAGACTTGGTCTTGACCACTTTACTTACACACACACACACACACACACCACAACTAAAGTGCTCAGTTACCATGAAGGAAAACAACAGCTGGCATAGCTTAGGTCCAGCCACAAAGAAATGGCTTTTGGACAAATTGATTTTGAAAATTAACTAGTTGAAATTTGCAGATTCACCAGCATCTTCAGAGTAGAATTTGCATCTGAAGATATAAAGGTACATTCCCTCTGGTATTAAAGCAAAACTCATTGGAACCAACACAAAGTTATTTCAAAAGCAATACTGAATACCATGGCAGCCTTTCAGGAAAAATTTCCTGTGGGACTGCATAAGGGTATCCTGGGTCATGGTTGAGCAGGTACTTAGAACCCCGAGATTCTCTGTGGAATTCCTCATGAGAACCGGCAGGAGTTCGGTCCCTCCCATCACCTAAGATCCTGAAAAACAGTCACAGATCTCCATAGAGTCACCCAGGCGATAGGCCTCAGGCCTTAGAGATTTACATACTAATGAAGGCCAGAGGGCAGAGCAAATTAAACATTCCTCCCCCAGATCCTCCCCCTTTCTCCCTCCCTATATAACTCGGGACGGCCCTGAGTTTTTGGGGGGTACGCCTAGATCCATCTATTATCCGTCATGTCAATAAACCTTTTTGGAACCAAGGACTTCCTCGTGTTACTGGGGCCTGCCGCCGCCAAGGCACTCAGGCTGCTGGAACCGTAGGATCTCCCTCCCTGATGTGGGGACCCGCCACGGCGGCGGGCTTGCGCCGCTGTGGCGGCCTTTTTAAAATTTTCCCCACAATTTCCAAAGTCATTACCTTGGCTTTGAACTCATGGGAATGTTTACCACATTTACCTAGCTGACACTATGCAGACACCATGACTTTTGTGAGTGTGTTTTGTATGACAGCTGTCATGCTTTTTAACTTACTGAGGTTTAACTTGTGAGTTCAGGCCTATATGTTGGTTCTGGAGAGAGCATGCATTTGAAGAAATTCTGTTACAAAGACAGCTCAGCGCGTAGTTCAAGTCGCCCACATCCTATCTGGTTGTTCTGTCCATGGTAGATGGTGGGGTTTGCTGGTTTGTGGTGCTGGAGATTCAGTACATGCTAGGCAAACGCCACAGCGCTAAGCTCCATCCTCAGCACCTGGATGCTGGGGTCTAGTGCCTCTAGCTCTTATTACAGGACATCGATCTGTGCTCTGGGTTTGTCAGTAGTTGCTTCAGATCTATTGATCATCTATTATTAGATACGATCAAGTAATTTCTTGTAATATCCGCTTATCTTCAAAATATATGTTTTTCTCCTAGAGGCAGAGGTAGAATTGAAAGCTGAAAGCCAACTGTGGTTAGTGGCAAACAATTGTAATGCCAGCATTTGGGAGTTGGAGGAAGAACTGGGAGTTCAAAGTTCAAATTCTCAGCTAGCGACAAAGCCAGGTTAGGCTTCTTAAGACCCCGACTCAACAAAAGAAAAACAAAACAAAACAAAAACCAGCCACAAGACCAAAAAGCAAAGACCTTTTACTTCTTTTCCTGTGCCTTACATTCCTAATACTAGCGCATAAACAAGTGCATTCTAAGTTTTTATTGTGCGAGTAACACCCAGCTGTCCTTTTCTTTCCTTTTGCTATGTCACAATACTCTGACAACAACTTAGAGGAAACTAGGAATGCTCAAAGGTGGAGCACATCTATAACTCCAGCTTGCTTATGTGAATGTGCAATGCTCTGGGTGCAATCCTGAAGCCTGCAAAAAAGCAAACGCAAACAAACTCAGCAATTAAAAGCTGAGCATCACTTTAAAATGTCCAGTTACATTGGTTCATATAATGGTCATGAGGACATTTCAGAATAGGTGTGTTATGGTTCCACTGTATGTATCCCTCCAAAATTGGCCTATTAGAACTTAAATCTCAGGGTGATAGTATTTAGGGTAGATGCCTTCCAGAGATGACAAGGTGAACCTCTAACACTGGATACAAACAAATTATCTAGTAAGATTTGAAAAAATAGGGGCTGGAGAGATGGCTCAGTGGTTAAGAGCACTGACTGTTCTTCCAGAGGTCCTGAGTTGAATTTCCAGCAACCACATGGTGGCTCACAACCATCTGTAATGGGAATCTGATGCCTTCTTCTGGTGTGTCTGAAGACAGCAACAGTGTACTCACAAACATAAAATAAAATCCTTAAATAAATAAAAAAATAAAATTTAAAGAAATAGAACTGCTTGTAGTATGGAGTGATCAGATTTAGTTATTTTTGAGCTTGATCTTATAGGTAAAGGTCTATTTCAATCACATTAGATCATGCTTATTCTTTTGTTTTTGACTCCTTGTGAATTTCACATCTTGCACCCCAATCCCACTCATCTCCCTATCCATTCATACTTGCCCTCCGCCCTTGTGACCTTCCGGGCGCGCCCCCCCCCAAAAAAAAATCTCACTGTGGAAGCTGCAGTGTGCTACAGTGTGTCTCAGGCACACCCTTCAGCTCACACTTCTTTACCTGTGAACATTCATTGCAGTGAGTCATTGGTCTGGTTCAAGGCTCTAACTTCTGCTACACAATCAATCTTGTTACACTCCGAACCCTCACTGAAAGTCTTAGCTATCCTGTTGTTGTGCTGGGTCATGGAGATCCTGCAGCTTAGCTTCTGCAGGACCCAGCCCTTCATGTGCTCTAGCAGTTCATCAATGGGGTAGATGTTGGATCTGGGCCTGGGTTGTAGCTAAGCTGGTTAGCTTGCCAGCTCGCCACACTCACTCACACCACCAGGAAGAGCTCCAGCATTGCCCCAGCTAGCTCCCTCATTGCCAGGGGCAGGGGCAGTTTACCCATAAACCCAGCAAACAGGGCCAACTCTACTGTGCTGCCCAGTCAAGGTGGAGGGCCCATTCTCCGGAGTGCTGCAGCCAGTGAGGGACAGAGCTAGCTTCCAAGCTCCTGAGCATGCTTTAAAGTTTAACTTTATGTTGATTTTGTGTATAGGTTTTACCTGAATGTATGTCTGAGCACCACTTGCATGTCTGGTAACTGAGAAGACCAGAAAAAGGCATCAGATCCCCCAGAACTGGAGTTACAGATGGCTATGAACCTAGGAATTGGACCTAGGTCTCTAGAAGAGTAGCCACTGCCCTTTAAGTACTGAGACATCTCTCGAGTTACATTTTTACAGGACTTAATTATTGAATAATGATGCTGCAAGTCTCATTAGGCAAAAATGAATTTCCCAGAAGCCAGCAGCATGAACCCATAATCCCAGCACTAGGGAGGCACAGACAGGCAGATCACTGTGAATTCAAGGCCAGCCTCATCTACAGAACAAACTCCAGGACAGAGAAACCTTGTCTCCAAAAAAAAAGACAAACAAACAAACAAACAAACAAAACCACAAAACAAAATCCTAAAAAACAATCGCAACAAAACTCCTTTCAAATATGAAAACACAAAAAGAAAAAACCACAAGTTAAATGGATGTTTAATACATTGTCAGGACTAGAAGAGCAGAGAATTAGAAGTTGTGTGATTGACAATGATGTTGATGTTACATTTTTCAAAGAAGCTTTCCTCGTTCCTTTTCCAGCTTCCTTGGAGCAGTAACTATTCTCAGCCATCGCTCACCACTGAGCTCGACAGTGATCACATCTTCCCATCGCATCCCACTGTGGACCGCACTATCTCACACTAATATTCATCCCACTCAAGGTACAGGAGCCCACAGGAAGTGAAAACAGCAAACCCATGAGAGAACTCGGAGACCTAAAGACTTGGTTCTGAGTATCTGCACATACAGACATTCTATTTGTGCATATTAGTAAATCAGAATAATAGACATGAAAGCTACTTTAATGAAAAAGAAACTCTGGAGTGAGATCATTAAATATAACTACTGGAATTTTAAATATAAATACCACGTACTCCCTGATCAGTATCAGGCAGAAGCTAAACTATTTATCTAGGATCCTGGTCTCAGAGAAAAAAGGTCAGAGACAAAGAAGGTGCTTCATATTATCAGGTCCATTTGGAAACAGCCAAGGGCCTTCAAGAGAACCACACTAGTCTTTCTTTTTGTCAGAGACTTCTGTTGGTCCTTTTGTGGGTAATCCATTTGTACCTGCACCCTGAAATGAAAAAAGATTCGAGAATTATGACAAAAAGGGACTGATTTTAAGAAACATTCTTTATAGAAGCAGACATTAAACTTCAGCATTAACTGATTGCCTCCAGAATTATGCAGGTTATGTTCACAGAGTTGCACAGAGTCAGTGCAGCAGGCACCGGTGAAGACAGGAATACTCTAAACATTCATTCCCATTCAAAACAAGCTTTGCACTGGGCCTGGGGATGCAGCTTGGTGGTAGAGGGCTTTTCTGGTGGGCTCCTGGCCCAGAGCACAGTCCCCATGTCAGGTGGGGAAAGGAAGGCAAAGGGACAACACACTCATCAAATGCCTAGTTTCAAATCTCCGATCAAATGTTAATAACTAAAACTGAGACAAAGTAAAGCTTCCAATTCCAGAGGTTCGATCTTCCAGAAGCCTGCGGTTCCCCTGCACTGCCCTTTTCCCGACTCCTGAAAACTTGGAGGCCTTACCTTACAGTCTATCTTGCCAACATTCTTATTGCTGGATTCCTGTACAGCTTTTTTAGGCCATATGCGACTGACCACAGGGTATATGTATGGCTCCAGGAACTTTTTGAAGATCCAGAGCAGGACTGGAATGACGATACAAGGAATGCACACCATCGTCCCAGGCTGGAGCTCCGGAACTGCAGACAGCACAGGGGAAGAAGTTAGCTCTTCACAGATCAGTGACAGAGACACTTCACAGAAAGGACTGGATCTACGGGAGGTGGGAGCTATCTAGAAAAATATTTGCTGAAAGCAAAGGTTTCTAAACCGAAATGCTGCTCTCTGCAAGGTAGAGGAGACAGGAACACTGAGATGCCAGTGTCCAATCCTTTCTAATCACCGCTGCTTTCCATGGGATTCTGTGATAAAAGACGCTTCGGTGGGGAGAAGTTCCTGCCTCCAAGCCTGACAACCTAAGATGAATACCCAGGACCAACCCAGTGAAAAGACGGAACCAAGTCATCACTTAGACCTCCATCACAGGTGCACCATGCCAGGGGCATGCATGCCCACACAATAAATAAAAATGTAATAAAAAACTTTATGTGCTGTGTACTTTACATAGTATACCCACTCATTTACTTCTCAAAGAACCAGGAAGGGAGCCAGTAAGAAGGTTTAGTGGATGAAGGTGCCTGCCACCGAGACGCAGATGGTGGGGGAAACACCAGCAAGGTAATCTCTGACCTCCATAGAACAAAGTGGAGTACACATACGCCAAATAGATACACAGTAATAAAGAAATAAGAATAATGAAAGCACCAGAGAAACTAGATGTTCTACAGATTTCAAAATAAATAAATTATAGTCAGGCATGTTAGTACCTGTCTGCAATTACAGCATTTGATGTTTACTGGTTGGAGGCCATCCTGGTCTACCTAGGGAGTTCCAGGACAGTCAGGACTGCACGGCGAGAAGGATTTTTTGTTTGCTTGTTTGTTTTAAATAGTAATAATGGTAAAATAGTCATAGTAAAAGGAAAATGATATTACTTATACACAAAATATAGGGTGCCCTTAGTCTGAGTTATAGTGTGATGGTCTGCATATCCTCAGCCCAGGGAGTGGCGCTATTAGAAGGTAGGTGTGGCCTTGTTGGAGGTGTGTCACTGTGGGCGTGGGCTTAAGACCTTCATCCTGCCTGGCTGCCTGGAAGCCAGTCTTCCACTAGCAGCCTTCAGCTGAAGATGTGGCACTCTCAGCTCCTCCTGCACCATGCCTGACTGGATGCTGTCATGCTCCCACATTAATGACGATGGACTGAACCTCTGAACCTGTAAGCCAGCCCCAATTAAATGTTGTTTTTTATAAGACTTGCCTTGGTCATGGTGTCTGTTCATAGCCTACCTCAGAAATCCGCCTGCCTCTGCCTCCCAAGTGCTGGGATTAAAGGCGTGCGCCACCACCGCCCGGCTAATCCTAGCATTTGAGAAGCAGAGGGAGAGATCTCTGTGAGTGCAAGCCCAGCCTGGTCTACAGAACTGAGTTCCATGACAGATAGGGCTACACAGAGAAATCCTGTCTTGAAAAAACAAAAAACAGGGCTAGAGATATGGCTTAGCAGTTAAGATCTCTGACTGCTCTTCACATAAATAAAGTAAGTCTTAAAAAACAAACAAACAGGAGGCAGAGGCAGGGCGGACTTCTGAGTTCAAGGCCAGCCTGATCTACAGAGTGAGTTCCAGGACAGCCAGGGCTATACAGAGAAACCCTGTCTCGAAAAACAAACAAAACAAAAACAAACAAACTTAATGTTACCAGCTGGAAGGACATTCTCACTTTAAAAAACAAAAAACAACAACAACAACAACAAAAACACAATTTGCCAATGGAACAATGCTCAAGGCAAACTCTGTAATACAAAACTCAAACCCTAGGCTTGCTAATCAGCCTTTTCCAAGTCTTATATTTTTTTAGGTGGGTGGGGAATGGGGACCTTGTGTTTGACAGAAAGAATGCTGCTGTCACCTTAAACCCTATAACTGCTTTACCTTTTTTTTTTTTTTTTTGAGAATGTCCAGGCTGTACTGGAACCAGAACTCTTCTTGCCCAGACCTCCCAAGTGCTGAATTACCAGTGCCACTATGTAGATCAACTTTCCTTTATGTTTAATTTATTTTGTTGCTTTAAGATTTACGTTTTTGCTGGGCGGTGGTGGCGCACACCTTTAATCCCAGCACTTGGGAGGCAGAGACAGGTGGATTTCTGAGTTCGAGGCCAGCCTGGTCTACAGAGTGAGTTCCAGGACAGCCAGAACTACACAGAGAAACCATGTCTCAAAAAACCAAAAAAAAAAAAAAAATTTACTTTTTTATTTTATGTGGATTGCTGTTTTGCTTGCCTATGTCTGTGTGTCATGAGCATGCAGCACTGTGGGGTCTAGAAGTAAGTCATGTGGGAGTTGGGATTTGAACCTGGAGCCTCTGGAAGAGCAGCTCCTGCTCTTAACCTCGGAGCCATCACTACTTGGTATTCCTTTAAGGATATAATTGAAGGTGTGCTGGGTAATAAGTAAGATTTTATTCAGTGCTATGCTGGAGACTTTTATGTCAACTCGACACAAACTAACATTCATTATCTAAGAGCAAGAAATTTTTATTAAGAAAATGCCTATAGCCAAGCACAGTGGTACCTGCCTTTAATTCCAGCACTTGGGGAAACAGAGGCAGGCGGATCTCAGTGAGTATAAGGCCAGCCTAGTCTACATAGTGAGTTCCAGCACAGCCAGAATTACATAGTGAGACACTGTCTCGAAGCACTTCTCCATGGCCTCTGCATGCATCAGCTTCCTGCCTCCAGGTGCCTGCTTCATTGAAGTTCTTATCCTGACTTCCTTCAGTGATGAACAGTGATGTGGAAGTGTAAACCACATCAACCCTTTCCTTCCCAACTTGCTTTGGTCATGGTGTTTCATCACAGCAATACTAAGCCTAACACAAGAATCATCATGTAAGTAAATTGTCCATATATAAAAGTTAATACTTCTAATATTCTTTTTTTTTTTTTTAGATAGTCTTTCAGCACAGAGACCTACCTTGGCTGGAACTCTCTATGTGGACCAGCCCTTCCTCTACCCTTCCAATTCTGGTGTTAAAGCCATTGTGAACATTTGTATATGCTTGGTCCAGAGAGTGGCACAATTAGAATGGGTGGCCATGTTGAAGTGGGTGTGGCCTTGATGGAGTAGGTGTGTCACTGTGGGTGTGGGCTTTAAGACCCTCATCCTAGCTGTCTGGAAGTCAGTATTCTGCTAGCAGCCTTCAGATGAAGAGGCAGAACTCTCAGCTTCTCCTGCACCATGCCTGCCTGGATGTTGCCATGTTCCTGCCTTGATAATAATGGACTGAACCTCTGAATCTGTAAGCTGGCCCCCGTTAAATGTTGTCCTTATAAGAGTTGTCTTGGTCATGGTGTCTGTTCACAGCAGTCAAAACCTGAGATAGCCATGCAGCAACACAGTCAGCCCTTCTTAATGTTCCCGATAATTAAAAATTGTACTGGCAAATCTGATTCTGAAAGTCAACTATCTCTTAAAAGAGACACTTGTTCTATTGAATCAAAAGAGCTCTTAAATTTACAAAATAAATTAATCCCTTAGGACTAGAATTTCAAAATGAATTACTCTAATTTCATTTCTGTTTCTGTGACAAATACCTCCAAAAAAGCAACTTAAGAAAGAAAGGGTTTGTTTTACTGCACAGTTCCAGGTTATAGCCCATTGTTGTAGAGAAGTTTAGGTAGAAACTTAAAAAAATATATATATCAACAATCAAGAGCAGCTGGGGCTGGAGAGATGGCTCAGTGGTTAAGAGCACTGATTGCTCTTCCAGAGGTCCTGAGTTCAATTCCCAGCAACCACATGGTGGCTCACAACCATCTGTAATGGGATCTGATGCCCTCTTCTGGTATGTCTAATCACAGCAACTGTGTACTCACATTCATAAAATAAATAAATCTTTTTTAAAAAAAGAAAACAATCAAAAGCAGAAAGAAAAAAACACAAGGATCCTTGCTTGCTGGCTCTCAGCTAACTTTCTCCTCCTATATTGTTCAGGACCTTCTGCCTAAGGAATTGTGATGCCCACAATGGGCTAGGTCTTCCTACATCCTTTAACAATTAAGCAATCCCTTACAGACATGCTCAAGGCCAAATGATCTGGATTATCCCTCATTAAAACTGTCTTCCCAGGTAATTCTAGGTTGTACCAAGTTAATAATGAAAACTAACCAGCACAAGGGCCTTAAAAAGAAGTTTCAGAACAATATACAAAGATTTCAAATATCCTAATTTTCAGAATAGTTTTATGAGTTAAATAGCATTGACTGTTGAAGGAATCAGCACAAAAAATACTTTAACCTATTTATAATGCAGGTCAAAGTGTTATGATTCTTTTTTTGATTTTTCAAGACAGGGTTTCTCTGGGTAGCTCTTGATGTCCTGAACTCACAGAGATCTCCATGTATCTGCCTCCTGAGTGCACCAGTACTCTCTAGCTCGAGTGTTAGTATTCATTCTGAATACAATTCTGAAATGAATTACAGGCAAAAACTGTAAGCAAGTATAAGTTTATATCAAAGTATGACTAGCTATTTTATAAAGAACACAATCAATTCTAGTCAAAATAATTTAAGAATTTTTCCAAAGTAATCTCCAAAACTTTCAAGAACATACCTTTGATTTAAAAAAAAAAAAAAAATCAGTTGCTGAGTGGAGGTAGTGCACACCTTTAGTCCCAGCACTCAGGAGGCAGATCTCTTCGAGTTCGAAGCCAGCCTAGTCTACAGAATGAATTCCAGGGCAGCCAGAGCTACACAGAGAAACCCAGTCATATCAGTCGATGAAGCTGGGGGTGTAGCTCAGTGGCAGGGTACTTATCTACATTTTGCTAGATCAGCAGTGCTCAACATATCAAGGGGGCTGTAACTCCTTTCGGGTATTAGGACCCTTGCACAGGGGTCACCTAAGACTACAGAAAAACACAGAGATTTAAGATTCTTTTTTTTTTTTTTTGGTTTTTCGAGACAGGGTTTCTCTGTGTAGTCCTGGCTGTCCTGGAACTCACTTGGTAGACCAGGCTGGCCTCGAACTCAGAAATCCGCCTGCCTCTGCCTCCCAAGTGCTGGGATTAAAGGCGTGCGCCACCACCGTCCGGCGAGATTTAAGATTCTTAACAGTAAAATTACAGTTATGAAGTAGCAATAGAAATAATTTTGTGGTTGGGGGTCACTGCAACATGAAGAACTGTACAAAAGGTCCACAGCATTAGGAGGGCTGAAATCCACTGTGCTGGACATGTTTAATTAGCAGCACTTAAAAGTCAATTAGCAGAGAATACAGCTCAGTCGTGAAAAGCATTGGCTGTTCTTCCAGAGGACCTGGGTTCAGCTCCCAATACCCACCTGGCAGCTCACACTCTAACTCCTGTTCCAGGGGATCTGACTCTCTCACACATGCAAGCAAAACACCAATGGACATAAAATAAGAATAAATTTTTAAAAAGTCAATTAACAGAGATTCTTTTTCAGCACTTTTTTCAAACACGTTTAAAATGTGAGCTGGAGATGTCCAAGGCTCTAGGTCTTGGACCCTTTAGTGATACCATATAGGACACCACTTTACAGATTTCTTAGGGATGATGCCTGGATTTGAGAACAGCATTACCTTCTGAAGGTGCTTCTTGAAAAAATTACTGAACAGGACTGTGTTGTAATTCCCTCATGAGAAAATTCAGACAAAGAGAACCCCCACCTTACAAGAATGAAGTATGCACTCAATTGTGTGACTAATGTAACAAAACAAACAGGCCAGGCTTGTGATCTCAACTATTTGGGAGGCTAATAAAAAGAGGGACATAAATTGGCCTGGGCTACACATCGAGCTCAATGCCTGCATCAACAATGTAAGAAGATCCTCGCAGGACAGTGGTGGCACACACCTCTAATCCCAGCACTTGGGAAGCAGAGGCAGGCGGATATCTGAGTTCGAGGCCAGCCTGGTCTACAGAGTGAGTTCCAGGACAGCCCGAGATATAAAGAGAAACCCTGTCTCAAAAAAAAAACGAAAACAAAAACAAACAAACACACACACACACACACAAAACAATGTAAGAAGATCCTATCTCAAAACAAAAACAAGTCTAGAGTTTTAGACCAGCAGGACTACACAGTGAGAACTTGTCTTAAAACAAAACAAAACTAACAAACAAATTAACTTTTTTTTTTACCCTTTTCTCCAATTAAAAAATTTTTTTACAATTCCCTTTCAGGCCTTGTTCCTACCCATCCAACTGTTACTGCGTTTTGTTTTTTTAATTCTACTTGTAGCTTGTATTTTAGAAATTTGTACACATTATGCTTTAAGTAAAACCCCAAGAACCTGTGCCAGTAACAACACCATATTATTAAGTTGACAAGGTCTCACTACATAGTCTTGGTTGGCCTTGAACTTAAGAGACCCACTTGCCTCTGCCTCCTTTGTGTTGAGATGAAAAGGATGTACTACCACTCCCAACTTCCACAGCATGGTTTTTATAAAACTTTTCGGATTTTTTATTTAGTAAGCCATTAGTATTGTCTCTTAATCCTAGTAGTATTTCGTAGATGTTTTATTTTCTACTGTGAAAACTGCGGTGGAAAATCTAGAAGATGGCAAGGTGGATTATTATTTTGACTACTATCCAATCCATAAAAGAGAGCAAAATGGAATCTTTCATTCAACTTGTCCCTAAGAGGACAATGGAAGAGAGAGGAAAGGGCTAGGGATCCACCAGAACTGCCCAACAGAGCCGTAGTCGCCTTCCATGAAAGAACTGAGAGGATCTGAGCAAGTCAAAGACAACATCAAAAAGTAGAGAAGCTGCAGGGGGCCAGTGGCACAGAGAGGAGGAGCACCCACCGTGCGGGTCCAAAGGGAGGAAAACCGCGAGGGAAGCGAGGGGACACCGAGGTCCACGGACGGAGATCGGTGCAGAAATGCAAGGCAAGTAGGCTACCTAATTCCTGTCGTACACCGGCGCACCGCACAGCGTTTGGGGACGTCAAGCCGCCGAACAGCGCCGCTGACAGACACCCGCCGCGCGGGCCCTAACTCCCGAAACCTCACTCGCCACCACCAAGACGCCCAGGGCAATGTCCGCACTTCCGGGAGGCGGGGCTGTCAGCAGCCAATAGCAGGTCAAGACACTGACAAAGCCATATACGTCATCCAAAGGCTGCACGATGACGTATAAGAGCTCGCCGCACTTCCGGAGCTGCGCAGTAGCAGCACCTGGGGCTAGCCCTTCCGGGCTTGCAAAGAGTGCGGATGTGTGCAGAAAACCAATTTTCAAAGCTTGATTCTGAAAAACTAGTGCAGTGGTGTCCAAGATTTGAAACGGCTCTGGGAGTAAGGCCTGCCTAGTCCTCACCAGCCATAGGAACAGCGCTGGTACATTATAGGATGTTTTCAGATTTGTTAAAACCAGGGGTGTTTTTGGGTTTTCACACTAGATGCTCAAAGTCAGGATTCTCTAGCTATGGTCTCCCTAGACGCTGGGGTTACAGTTCTGCTGCGTTAGGGACCGTCGCTCATGTGGGTCAGGGTTGTTTCTAGCATTCAAGCCCTGAGCTGCTGCCCATTTTACTCACTAGAACACTACAGCTGGTCTGTTGGTAAAGTTGTTAATTTGGAACCCTTACACACTGCTGCTTGAAACACAATACCTCTTGGCAATATCTTTATAATTACTGTTACTTTGCCACCTGGGAACACCGCAAAAGAAGCTACTCTCCAGAGCCTTGTACACAAAAATCCTTGTGTTGCAAAACATGCCCTGATATGTCCAAAAGACACAAATCACATTCTGGTGATCACAAAACTTGGGGAGCTAGTTTTCCTTCTTGCCCCACGTGTCCTGAACATCTAATTTGGAACCTTCACCGTGAGCCATTCCTCCAAGTCATCTAAAACCTATGGAGCAAGCACAAAAACCTAAAAAGTGCTTTCAAAGACAGTAGCAAAGGTCTACATACTAACTGGAATTTTATGAGTGCCTTAAAAAGGCAAATATTTGAAAACCTGTGCAGTCTTTACAGGTGTTAAGTCATGCAGTATGCTATTTGAGAAGTAATGAGGGATACTGTAAACTCCCTGTAATTTTTCTTGTATGGCTGAGCAAGTCAGAAAGTGATTATCAGCCCCTGGAGCTTAAGAGGTTCACTGCAGAACAGTATACACTTAGTCTACTGTTGACCCTTCTCTGCAGCCTTTCAATACAAGTTCAAGAGTATGGCCACCTATTTGGGTAGCCCTCAGCAGCAAAGAAATGGCACTTAAAACAGCTAATATTTAAGTCTGATAGAAAACTGCTTCATGTGTGGGTACCTTCCCCCCAAACCAGTAAAATATTCACACATTTAAGGCAACACTTACAAACTTAAAATGAACAGACCAAGATACCTAGTGGTGATACAGGCCTTTAATCCCAGCAATTGGGAGGTAGAAGGTAGATAATAGTTTAAAGCAAGGACTACAAAAAACAAAAATACTGTCCTTTAAAAAAAAAAGCAATAAATAAAATTTTAAAATAGCAAAATAAAAATAAATACCCTAAGCTATGTTATAGCTTAATTAGAAATCAATTAATCTCAGCACTTGGGAGGCAGAGGCAGGCGGATTTCTGAGTTTTCAGGCCAGCCTGGTCTACAGAGTGGGTTCCAGGACAGCAAGGGCTACACAGAGAAATCCTGTCTTCAAAAACCAAGAAAAAAAATTCCTTTCCCAAGGCAGGCTTATCACATACTCAATAGTTTGTGGAAGAAACAGATTTATATCTATAGTCCTCTGCATAAGTGTTCCTCAGTAAATGCTAATTCAATAAAGATCAACAGTCATATGTTTGTCAACAGCGTATTTCACTGCTGAATTAGTAAAATGCTTTTCTACATGTTAAAGCACATCTCTCTCAACAGGGCTGATTAACACGTAATCTAAGTCAATCTGCTTATAAAGACCACCAGAAGACCTTTACTTTTATCTGGATTTATTTTATGCTAAATTTATTCCCGTGCCATGAGCTTCTGTTTCTTCAGTTTCTTCTGGGATATCTGAGAAGACAAAGAAACCAGTTAAGTTTCTAGACTAGAGGAAACATTAAATCTTAGAAAAA
>NW_021605454.1:0-24969 GCF_004785775.1 Grammomys surdaster | reverse complement strand
AATTTACACTTTTCTAGTACCCATTGGGATATTCTCCAGTGTGACTTCGGGGAAGTTCCCAGTAAATTCAGAAAACCAATTAATTGCAGACTTCTACAATATTCAGAAAATCTTTCAAAGGCAGAATGCTACATATCTTCTTACTGTTCTGGAATAAAGATAGGGATGTTGCTCCTTTAAATATTCCTATGCTCACATAGAATTTTTTTTTTATTCTGACACTTGATATACACATAAAAAGAAGAAATGAAAGCTTTCCGCATTGATTTAACACCATTTGAGTTTTTGTTTCTTCTAGACATACTGTATGTGGACTGAGGTTTCTCCACGGCAACATTCTTGACTCTCATAAACTAACCTCTCAGTAAATTTAGCAATGTCACTACAAAAATATGAGTATCACTACAAAAATTTACCAGGGACTATGTACTTACTGCATGGCTTTGCATATATGTTTATCACTATTCAATGTGCAACATCTAAATATTATGAGACTGATCAGATTGGTAGTTCCACAGCATAGCTCTAATGGAGTTACAAATCAAACAAAGGCATCTCTTAAGGAATTGTTTCTATGTCTCCTTCCTTAGAGGAATGCCTTGCAAACACAAGTCAGATAACTGACATTAAGGCCCATGGCTTTGTAAGAATATTTTAATCATAGCTATAAAGGACTTAAAGGACTGATATCATAGCTTAAAGGACTGATATTTTACATACTTCCTTTACTTTACAGTTTCCAGGACATATTAAAATTGCCTCAGAGGCATATATGATTCAGTTTGCACATTAACATTACCTTTTGTATCGTCTAGTATTTTGAAATTCTGTTTCAATATGGTGGTCTTCCCAATTGTACCCTAAAACACAGTATGAAAAAATGAATGATATAGTATTGGAAATTAGGCAAAAGTCAACTTACTGTCGTTTTTCACAGCACTGATTCTGATTTATTTTACTCAGTCTTCCATGTCCCCAATTCAAATAACAGAGTGTCATCAATAGTCAAGAAATATTTGTCCCCTTATGTTGAAAAACAAAAGAAAATTCACAGTCTTACCTATAGCAGTAAGGTTCCAGTAGGTTTCCAGCATCACATCTTTGTAGAGATTCTTCTGGGAAGGATCCAGCAAATCCCACTCTTCTTTAGTTAAATTGATATGAACATCATCATAATTCATTGCATCCTAAAATATGTGTACAACACAAAGCGTGATACTGACATCACTAAATGAAGGTATGCTTCCTAGACAATATAATGATATATTTTCAGTGCTACCATCATTTATTTCTTTGACACAGAAGTTATAATCTAATCACACTGTCATTTTAAAAGGAAATTGTATTATGAGTATTGCATGTGTTACTTCTGAACCCACTGAATAGGATATAGCTTTACAAGTGAAATGCCAATTCAGAGGGAGATGGAGAGGGAAACAGACCAACAGCACTGAGCACACATTAAACAAATTGTGTAAACAATTAGTAACTACATAAATGATGGACAACCTCACCTCGGTGGTTTTTCTCATGTCTTTAATCTCAGAGGCACAGGGAGCTGTATGTCCTTGAGCTTGATGACATCATGGTCAATGAACAAGTTCCAGGACAGCAAAAGTTACATATTAAGTCACTCATGCCCCTGTAAAAATCAACCAAGATAACAGAAATGATAGAGAGAACTCATTGTTCTTTACTGAAGTTCCTACAAAGAAGTAGACATTCAAAGCAGTTCTGCATTCATCTTATAGAAATGTAAAGTGTACCAGTTTAAAATTCTACATTAATAAAATTTTCCTAAAATGGAATGCATGTTTAAACAGATACAAATGGACTGATATAAATATTAGTTATCTAAATGTTGATCATCAATAAGCAACATAGGGCAGGAGAATGAGATAACTCAGAAGTGGAAAGTTCTGGCTGGTCTTCCACAAAATGGTGGTCAATTTAAAACATCTACATGGGGACCAACAATTACCCATAATATGAAGATCAAGAGTTGTGAACCCACAGTCTGGCAAAACTAAAGATGAGGCACATATGATAATTATATTCAGCCACAGATGTAAAATACTCCTATTTGTCCAAAATTTTCAGAAGAAACACAGGAGCAAAGCAGAACCTCATACACCTGAAATCCAGTGATTCTTAAGCCTCCGGCAGAAATGATATCATGAACATATGCCATCTTTAGAAACAGAATATAATCTTTATATTGGGACAAATTTCAAAATTTAAGATGTGGATGAAGAGCAGCACAGAAGCCTGTACTTATTTCACAATAATATGTCAGGTGGCTTGTGTGGTTTCTATATCTACTATCAAGACATGAAGGGCTTCCTAGAGAAATTTTGTTTTGGAAAAATAAAAGCAAAAAGTTTAAAATATAAAACCAACAGACTTGCAAAACATATTAACATTGAAGAGCAAATATTTATACAGTGTCTTATGTGATTTCGGGACAGAGACTAATGGTGAATGTATGGGATCATGTGATCAAAGCTTAAAGATCAAATTCAACGACAATACAGTTGACACACAGAACAAAATTAGTCCCATCTAAAAGAAATGCAGGGGTATGGCTATAGGAGAGATTGAGGGAGTGGCCAGTGAAAACCTGCCCAACTTCATGAAGCTCATAAAAAAGAAAACCAAAGTGTGGGTGCTTTGGCCCTTCTTAGAAGGAGTAACAAAATACTCATGGGGGCAAGTGGAGACAAAGAGTGGGACAGAAACTGAAGGAGGCGCCATAGAGACTGTTCTACATGGGTCTCCCTTGGGCAGTTAGGAAAGGTAGATGCTGATGTGGATGCCAGGAAGTGCATGCTGACAGGAACCTGATATAGCTGTCTCCTTAGAGGTCTGCCTGAGTCTGAAATATAGATATGTGGATGCTCACAGCTAATAATTGAACTGATCAAGGGGTTCCCAATGGAGGAGTGAGAGAGAAGACTGCAGGAGCTGAAAGGATTTGTGGCCCTATGGGGAGACCAACAATACCAACCAACCAGAGGCCCCAGGGTCTAAACCACCAGCCTGGGAGCACAAAGGGAGGAACCAATGGCCCCAGTTTTATACATAGGGGAGGATGTCATTGTCAGTCATAGTTGGGTGAGGAAGTCCTTGGTCCAGTGAAGGGTGGACACCCCAGTGTGGGGAAAATCGTGGGTGGGGAGGTGGGAGTGGGAGGGTGGCTCGGGGCATATCCTCAAAGAAGTAGGAGGAGTGGGGGTGGGATAGGTGGTTCCTGGGTGGGTGGGGGAATGGGGAAAGGGGATTACATCTGAAATGTAAGTAAAATATCTAATAAAATCACACATACACATGTGTACACACATGAGTATGTGTGCACAAGCACATACACACACACACACACACACACACACACACACACACAAACTTGTGACTCTGTAGAGTACTCTGAGGACCTAATCACAAATTAAAAACAAAAGATCATACGAATAAAAAAAGATATGTCCAAGTTACAGAGACCCCAAAGACCTACAAGAGCCTATTAAAATGCAAACACACAAATGTCATAATAAAGACTCTCACCAGTATACCTAGCATCAGGTCCAAACAGAGAGATCAAGTCTAGGGGAGTTGTGTATTTTAATTGTAGTTACAGCAACATTGTGGCATTAACATACACGTGAGCCACATAATATTTTAGAAACTGTATGCCTGGCATAATTTGCAGAAACAAACAAGGAGGAAAATCATCTGACAACCATGATGGGTAGGGTAATTTTATTTTTCTCTGTAAGGTGTATTAGTTATTTATATGTACTTTAATCTTGCCAATGTACCTTCATTGGCTGTTGATAAGGGGGGGTTGTCATAGCATGTTTCTCAACTGAATATTGTGTACTCTCAAAATCAGAACTGATGGAGCTTTACAAACACATCTTTGTGTCTAAGCCCCTTAGTATTCTGCTGTTCAACCACATGCCATGCCTGAAAATATGCAAGTTTGGCTTTCCATAGATCTACCACATTATTTGTGATCCCAGATGCAATTTTCACAGTTGCCTCTGCCACTGTACTAAACACTAGAGGCAATTTAACCTTGTTCCTCACTATGTCTCTTTGTGAAATGCTAAGATCATCTCTTCCTGCCTGTCTCTTCCCCATGCTCCCAACATGAGCAAGCATTCCCTCTTGAACATACCCACCAAAACAGATCAGGAAAAGAGGCAAAACGATCTCTGAACATCCAAAAATCGAACAGTAACCCAGGAATAAAACTTCCAAACAAACCAGACAAACCCAGAAACCAGTACCTAGACCAATCATCACCTCAAATCCAGATACCTAGTTACCAGCATAGGAATATACTAAATAACAGCAAGGAAAATATGTCATCAAGAAATACAAGTTATCCTATCACAGCAGGTCATCAGAAATCAAAACTTGTAACAGATATTTTGCAAAAGTGGTTGTTTGGGGGAAGTGAAAGGAGTGAGAACCTGGGGAAGGGATAGAGGTACAAAAGAGGACAGACAGACAGACAGACAGACAGGGAGCAGTGAGAGAGAGCCATGAGTGTAGAAACAGAGAATAGAGAAGGGGCATATGCAGAGAACAGAGACAGGGAACAAATGTACAGACCTGCTGTATTTGGTGGTCTGTGTATATAAAGCACACCTGACAACAGCAGCAGATGTAGGAGGCAGGGAATGACTTAAGCAGTTGCTAAGTACCTGAAGGCAGGCAACTGAAATTGTCTGTACACTGACAACTACAGAGGCAAGGTTCACACACAGAATAGGAAGGGAAGATAAATAGAAAAATGGACATATTGGTCAAAAACAAAAATGTTGAGTGTAACAGTATCGTGGAAATAAGCAACTAGGGACACTGCAACATATGAAAAGGCAAAAAACTAGAGATGATTGGAAGAGAAAAAAGAGAATATCAGCTCAAAAGTCTAGAAAATATTTTCAATTAAATCATAAATAAAAAAGTTCCTAAACTAAAGTAGAAGATTCCTATAACAGTAAAGAAGCATTGAAAATACCAAATAGATTAGACAAAAAATATTACCTTTGCCACATAAAAATCAAAACACTAAACATATAAAGATGTATAAACAACTGCAACAAAATTTGACAAAAACTAAACAAAACAAAAACAAGTAACATGTAAAAGCAGACCTATTAGATATATACCTGTCTTCTTAATGTATACTGTAAAAGAGAAAGTGTTTGAACACATGTGTGGCAGACTCAAAGAAACCACCCATGTTTCTTTAAGCAAACAAATGATCCAAATGTTTTGGACCAATTCAGAATCAGGCATGATAGTGAAGTTATTCATAGGTCATCACCTGATTTGGCAAGTGAGGAGCACCACAAGGGACCACACAGGTGGTCACAGGTGGCTGATGGTTTCCCTACAGCCCAAGAGAAGACCCACCAACCCAGCTCCCACTGCTCAACTACCTGTTCCTCTCTACTATGGGCATTTTTTTCTGTGCTTACCATGTCTCGATTTCAGAGCTTCCCTAGTGTCCTCTCACAGCACCCAACAGCACAGCTCAGAGCAGGAAGCAGAGAACCACGCAAGCCTGCACTGATGCAGCAAACTTGCAGAGAGAAACCAGAAGATCCCACCTCTTTGTCTGACTGGCAGATCCACCTCGAGGCCTGATTGGCCAGTGAATTTTCCTCAAGGTTAAAGTGTGCTTCTGGTCTAGCTCAGACCTTTCAGATCTCCTGAGTTGTTTACAATCCATTAGCATTTGTGCCTCTCCAAGAGGAATCTCACCTCACCCAGCCCTGGGGGAGAACTCACCAATCCAGCTCAGGCTATTCAGATACTTGTTCTAACCCCCCTCTGTGAGCACTGATCCTGCACTTACCAGGACCAGACTTCAGACCTTTCCTGAGCTCTCCTCACAGCACTTGCTTTCTTCCTGAAATCAAGGTGAATAGCTTTGATAGGTGCAGTGGAGGAGGTGTCAATCTGACCCAGGATTGGAAGAGTGCCAAGTCTATTAACATTCAAGAAGGATTTTGGGAAACAACAGTTTTGTTTTGTGGCCTCATGCTGGGCTCAGGGAAACTACAACTCCCTTTCACCAGATGATTGGTATGAAACAACCCTGGGAGAAAAGCCAGAAACTTAAGGGAAACACTGTTGAGCAACTATTGTGAACCAGCACATCTTCATCAGTGATGAAGCAGAGAAAAACCACACTTGTATTAGTACAGGTTCTCTAGATTAACACATCTCAAATCATAGAGAGAATGAATCTCTCTATACATATTAAGGATATAATATAAGGATATTTAACAGAATGTCCCAATAAAGACTGTAGGCCAAGGGAAGTAAAGTAGTAAGTTTCCTCACAACATTGCCTACCTGGACCATGACCATCTTATTACCCCACCTTCAGCACAAGGAGGTTCTTTTCTATTGGATATGTCATCTGATGGGCCTACTCTGCATTGTTATCCTAGATGAGAGGTTACAAATCTCTTGCAAACTGATAATCAGTGATCCTCTGGCTGGATTCTGAACTCACAGGAACCTTACATGCATGTGTGGCAGCCTAAGACAATATGCATGCCTACCTCATGCACCTGTCACTACAGGTCTGCAGATATTTCTCTCTTTGATTGGGAGTGATCCAGCACACTTGGTGGGAAGGACAAAAGTCAAGTGCATTGCAGACTGGAAAAATGTGTTCTCTATTAAGAACATTTGTTGCAATCTCAGAGGACACACATGACTGCTAACAACCCTCTTTATCTTGAATTCTGCTGGAGTCTGATGCCTGTTTCTGGCCTATGTGGCATGCGTGCATTTGGTGCAAAGACATTCAGCAGGCTGAACAACCATATGTTATCAATTTTTCTTATTAAATATATCTTATCATTTTAATTGTTATGTTCCATGTAATTGTTTACTGTTATTTACCTTGCCAGTGTAGTTTTTATCATGTATACTTCTCCTCAGGGGACTCTTTTCTCTTGAACTCTTATTTAATTTCAAGATATTGGTAGGAATGATAATTTGTAGCATTTTTGTTTAATGTGTGCAGTCTTGGTCTTAATCACAAGTACTGTACAATTAGACTCAGTGTCCATGCTTATAACCCCAGCACGCAGGAGTTGGAGCAGAAAGAAAAAATAAGAATATCTTCAGGCAGGACAGAATAAGTTTGACATCATCTTGGATCACTGTGCATCACTAAACATGTACTGTGAGAACAGCACATAGGCCTTTCCCGGCATCAAACAGTAACACTGGTCAGATGGCTTCTCAACAGTTTTCCTAAGGACTTCAATAAGGATGTATGTCCTTCCCTCAACTTTTTCATTCCTGTTGGCCTGGACTCACTTTGAACATTCAAAAATTATATTATTTCTCAAATATCCTAAAGTTTGTGGTATTAACAAAAATTTGTATAACTATCCTGGTTTTAACCAAATTGCACCTAATCTATAAACTTCTTTAACTCACACAAAAAGAGATAACATTTCATACCAGTTTCAGTGGAAAGTAGATAAAGGACCTGAATACAGAGAGCTTCCCAATGTAGTAGGAACTTTTATTTGTGTGTGTCTGTGTTTGTATGTGTCTCTATGTGATCTCTTTGTTTGTCTCCCTCTGGCTGTGTATCTGTGTGTGTGTGTTGTGTGTGTCTCTATGTAGTCTATCTCTCAGTCTTCCTCTGTCTCAGTTTATCTCTCTCTCTCTCTCTCTCTCTCTCTCTCTCTCTCTCTCTCTCTGTGTGTGTGTGTGTGTGTGTGTATGTGTGTGTGTACACTTGATTATGACTGTGTTGGGAAAGTTTTATATAGTCTTTGTTTGCATTTTATGATACACCAAGATAAATTAAAGGGATAGATGTATCAAAGCCACAGATAAAGATATGTACAACAGTGTCTCTCATTCAAAGTACGATCAATAGATCTTCATATGTTCACATAACACACACAGAACATTAGTTCTAATCTGCATCTTAGGCTTTCTTTCTTCCTTTCTCTCTTTCTCTCTCTCTCTCTTTTTTTTTTTTTTGGATTGGATATTCTCACTTTAAATGTTATCCTTTTTCCCAGTTCCCCTCCCCTAGAAACCTCCTATCCCAATCCCTCATCCCCTTGTTTCTATGAGAGTGTTCCTCCACCCACCCACTTGTGCCTTCCTGCCAAGGCATTCCCCTAAATTGGGCCATCGAGCCTTGACAGGACCAAGGGTCTTGACACCCACTAATGCAGGACAAGGCCATCCTCTGCTGTATATGTGGCTGGAGCCATGGGTCCAACCATGTGTAACCTTTTGTTGGTGGTTTAGTCCCTGGGAGCTCTGAGGAGGGGAGGAACTGGGTGGTTGATATTATTATGCTTTTTATGGTGTTGCAAGCCCCTAGCTCCTTCAGTCCTTTCTCTAACTCTTGCATTGGAGACTCTTTGCTATAACACTGCTATGAACATAGAGAAACAAGTTCCCATGTGGCATGGTGGGGCATCTTTGGGGTAAATTCCCAAGAGTGGTACTGCTGGGTCTTCAGGTAGATCAATTTCCAGTTTTCTGAGGAACCTCCAGATTGATTTCCAGAGTGGTTGTACCAGTTTGCAATCCCACAAGCAGTAGAGGAGTGTTCCTCTTTCTTCACATCCTTGCCAACATGTGTTGTCACCTGAATCTAATAGAAGAGAAAGTGGGAAAGTGTCTTGAACTCATTGGCACAGGGGAAATTTCCTAAAGAGAACTCCAATGGCTCATGCTCTTACATCAAGAATAGATGAATGAGATCTGATGAAACTGGAAAGCTTCTGTAAGGCTGCTGTAAGGACATAATTAATAAGACAAATCAGCAACCTACAGATTGGAAAAAAAATCTTCACTAACCCCACATCTGATAGGGGGCTAATATCCATAATATATGAAGAACTCAGGAAGCTAACCTCCAAAATACTAAACAACCAAATCAAAATTTGGGGTATAGAACTAAGCCAAGAATTCACAACAGAGGAATCTCAAATGGCTAAGAAGCACCTAAAAAAATGTTCAAAGTCCTTAGTGATAAGAGACATGCAAATTAAAACAACCCTGAGATTCCACCTTACACCAATCTGAATGGCTGAGGTCAAAAACTGATGTGATAACACATATTGGCTGTATCCCATTTTTATTAGGGTTATTTGAGTCTCTGGAGTCCAACATCTTGAGTTCTTTCCATATATTAGGTATTAACCCTCTATTGAATGTAAAATTAGTACAGATCTTTTTCCAATCTGTTGGATGCCATTTTGTCCTATTGACAGTGTCCTTTGCCTTACAGAAGCCTTGCAATTTTATGAGGTCCAATTTGTCTATGGTTGATCTTAGTGCATAACACATTGGTGTTCTGTTCAGGAAAATTTCCCCTGTGCCCATATGTTCAAGGCTCTTCCGCACTTTCTCTTCTATTAATTTCAGTGTATCTGGTTTTATGTGGAGGTCCTTGATCCACTTTGACTTGAGCTTTGTACGAGGAGATAAGAATGCATTTTGATTTGCATCCTTCTACATACTGACCTCCAGTTAAACCAGCACCATTTGTTGAAAATGCTGTCTTTTTTTTTTACTGGATGTTTTTACCTCCTTTGTCAAAGATCAAGTGACCTAAGGTGTGAGAGTTTATTTCTTGGTCTTCAATTCTATTCCATTGATCAAAGAGTCCTTCTTGTGGAATTTATGTCTGCTGGTTTGCATGGCCACCACAAATACCTGAGCTTCCATCCTTACCTTTTTGCTTTTCAAGTTTTTCAGGTTTCTCACTAATCTTCCTGTCTTTCCATGAATCCAGCACTGGTGATGCTGTGGCAAAGTAAACATGAGTGGGCTGGCAATGTAGTCACCCTCGAAAGGATATCTGTAATTTTTTTGTGTTTGTACAATGAATAACCCTACATTGTTTTTTTCGAGACAAGGTTTCTCTGTGTAGTCCTGGCTCTCCTGGAACTCACTCTGTAGACCAGGCCGGCCTCAAACTCAGAAAACCACCTGCCTCTTCCTCCCAAGTGCTGGGATTAAAGGCGTGTGCCACCACTGCCTGGCCATCCTACATTTTTTAAGCTGATGAAATGGGTGACATAGAAAGAACAACAGTAATGGTACTTCAGAGACAAATGCTTCTAAGGGGAGAAAATATAACTAAACAGATAAAAAGAATCTGAAAATAAAAGAGTCATTTGAAGTTGGCAATTATAGCAGGAGTGTGTTATGTGTGTGGCATAACATACAGAGAAGTCAGACTGTTAGGGCTACTATAATTTCTATTCAGGGTATAGTTAAGAACATAATTAGGGTAGTATTACTCTGATTATAGAAACAGAATAGTAAAGAATACCATTTAAAAACCAGTGTCAATGTTTGTGTTGAGTGTTAGAATACTGGCTTTTTTGTCTTTCTTGTAAAGCAAGAAGTGTAGTGGAAACACATCAGGAATTTTGGACTAGCCAGTACAAGTTAATATTTTACCACTGTCTCTCCTCTACTATAACATTGTGTGATATATGAAGAGTTAAATTTTGAAGAAATATTTTTAGCATCAACATGAGTTATGTTTGGTAAGGTTAAATATGCTTCAATTATGAGTTGGACTAAAGTCCAGTGCCCTTCAAAAAAGGATGCAACTTGAATCAGCTGGTTGCTACTTTAGACCCCTTCATGAAGAACCATGAAGTACCAGGGGCTTTGTAAGAGAAGCCAGTTGAAGTCTAAGGACACGACCTAGGATACAGGAATAATTCTACAAATCTGTAAGTTTGATGACAGAAGATCCTGCATCACTTTAAAAATCAGGGAGCAGGCATGATTGGTGTACAGAAGGACAGAATGTATTATTGAGAAGTACTCTGCCGGGCAGTAGTGGTGCATGCCTTTAATCCCAACACTGGGGAGGCAGAGACAGGTGGATTTCTGAGTTTGAGGACAGCGTGGTCTACAGAGTGTGTTACAGGACAACCAGGGCTATACTGAGAAACCCTGTCTTGAAAAACAAAAACAAAAAACAAAAAAGAGAGAAGTAATCTTTGATAATGAGACGGTGTTCTATATTTGGTAAACATAGCTTTTAGATTTGGCCTCAGTATTTAATAAGATTGTTTAGTTTTCCTCAGCTGTATACAGGCCCTGATATGGTGAAGTAACCGATGTTCTTGTCTTTTATATGGGATAATTGAGATACATCCATTTATGACAAAGGATATCTGGAGTGAGAATTTATTTTCTAAATAACATTTCACATGATCAGACATAATTTTTGAGGTCTGCTCTACTTTCAGTTGCTGAAGAGACAGCCTGCATTTTAAAATGGACCATATTTCCTATTTAGCAAAATCAACTTCTGCTTATCGTCTGTTAGGCCTCTTGAAAATTCACTCCTAAGTTATCACTTGGGTTTCTGAAGAACCTTTGTATCTACAAGCTTTTCTTTGTCCTATTTTTCCCTCTTAGTGAACATTACTCCATAGCCTTGCTTGGGCTGACTGTGACTTCCCTTTGAAGCTCTGAGGGAATCTGTCCTGTATTTTGACTCTCCTCAATGTAGACTGGACACAGGATAGAATTAAACTTAGATTACAGCAAGTTTGTCATAAATGTTGTTCTGAAGACAGAGACATTAATCCCATATGTATTTCCCATAAGTCTCATACTCTAAGTGCCTTAAATACCTCACTTATTCATTCAGAATTTCCAAAGGCTTTGTAGGGTTTTTATTTGCACTTTTGGAAATTTCCATCCTCATCTCTATATAAATCCTTCTTTACTAAAACTATTTCTGTCTTTTGATCATTCTAACATTTTTTTTTGTTAGTACCATAAGACCTAATAGGTTGAACAAATAAATTCACAATCTATTATGAGGATATTTCTTCAGGGGTGGGGAATGTGCAACGTTTAACTCCTCTTTCTAAGTTCTCAATGGTACCACATTTCAAAATAATCATAGTTAAACCAGAGATGTCAGTGAAATTACTGTGTTTAGCCGGGCGGTGGTGGTGCACGCCTTTAATCCCAGCACTTGGGAGGCAGAGGCAGGCAGATTTCTGAGTTTGAGGCCAGCCTGGTCTGCAGAGTGAGTTCCAGGACAGCCAGGACTACACAGAGAAACCCTGTCTCGAAAAACCAAAAAAAAAAAAAAAAAAAAAAAAGAAATTATTGGGTTTACTTACAAAAATTTGACAAGGTGTTTCTTATGAGATTGTGGCTATCCTACAATCAGTCATATTTAAAATGCCTTACTCAGGCTGGAGAGGTGGCTCAGTAGTTAAGAGCATGGTCCTTCTAGAGGACCTGAGTTCAATTCCCAGCCATCACATGGTGGCTCACCACCATTTGTAATGGAATCCACCCCCTCTTCTGGTGTGTTTGAAGACAGCAACAGTGTACTCACATACATAAAATAAATAAATCATAAAAAAATGCCTTTCTCAGTATGTATGGAGACAACTTCATGTACATAAGAAGTTATACCCTTCTACCTTTTAAAAGTATTGGCCATCCATGTCCTCTCTTTTTTTTTTATAGAGATTTAGTAACATTTAAAGAGTCCTGCTGTAGTCATTTTAATTCAATGCAGCTGAAGGTATAAAGCGGGTTGTTGTTTAACTTAGGAGATAAGATACAAACACTGTGCTTGAGCTTTCAACCTTTGTATATTTATTTGCTTTTAATGAGGCTTTACTGGATATAAATATCTTTTAAATTATCAACCTGTTTATGTCTGTATATACATTCATATATGTATATATCATACTTAAAAGCACAGATTTATTATTCTTATACGAGTAAGGACAATTACCAATAGAGTAATGTTTCCTGGTCTAGGAGTAGTAAACTCTTTAAAAGTAATTTAGAATCTTAAGGGATAGAGACCATGTTGTGTACTAGAATTGGGATAGGGTTCAAAGAAGTACCATTGTGACCAGAATTGTATGTTTACATATATCATGTCCTTAAAAGTAGACATTAATGTTTAAATATATGTCATCATTTTACCTATTCCAAAGAAGGATTCAGACCTGTATTATCATTTTATGTTCATATTACCTGTGTGGATTTATTGATTAAATATATTTTTGTCCTATCATGTCAATTTTTAAGTTTACTCTTATTAGTAACAAAATGAACTAGGGCCAAGTTAACAAGCTTAATTTACTTGTAATCCATTTGCTATTGACTACACAATGTGAATGACAAACCATGATCCCATGTATACAGAGTCTGTACATAAGTAATAAAAAGGAAATTTTTAATAAGCCATGAGTTTGTGTTTATTGCTTGTTGGGAATCTATTTTCATAATTTTCACTGTCAAATGCCAATTTCACATAGAGACCTTTAGTAAACCTATTGTTAGTTTGGGCAGATGTAAAACCATACATGTCTAGGGCAGAAGAGTACTGAAGAGCATTTTATCTCAGAGGAAAAGTAGCCTGGACTTTCCAGGCAGAAAGAGCTGAGAGTGACACTCAGCAGAGGATGATACAAGTGTTCTTGGCTGGCAGCAGTCTGTCTAGCACTTAGCAACTTACCCTTGTCTGTTGGGTTCTGTGAATATCAAAGTCTTTGTTTCCTTTGTTAGTATGACAGTTTTGAAGGCAGGTGGCTGGAAAAACTTTGAAGTTCTTTTGAGGAGCCATTAAATCTCTAAGGTAGAAGCTATTAGATTCAGACCAAAACAAAACATTAAGATACCAGATGAAAACCTTGTAAGTTTGATATTTCTTCTTTGTGTAATAGGGATACAATTGACTGGGTGGGACCAGCAAGAATAATGGTGGCCACCATTTTATCATGTGTCATTTGGTTATATTAGTTAAAGATCTGGGAAAGTCACATGGCCTATGTTTTATAATATTATTATATATATAAAAAAAGATACCAAGTCCTATGATTGCTTCCATCTTCTAAGGATTCCCCAAGAAAAATTTAGAACAACTGAAGAAGTAGTTGTTTTCTGTTCAATGTAAACTGGGCACCAGAGTAAAGTAAACCTGTTTCTCATTAGGGAATCCCAGGTTCTTGCATAGCCCACTTTCTACTATCCTTGGGGCAGGAAGCAAGATGGTGATGAAATGAAAAAGAGGACTAGGAAGGCAGATGAGAGGAAGGATAGAACCCAATTTCACATAGCAAAACAAAACCTTTGTCCTAAACCTGAACCTAACCCTAAACCTGTAACCCTAACTACTCTAACCCTAATCTAAGCAACCCTCATCTTAATCCTGACCCTCTAGTCCCCTAACTCTAACTCTGCTTACTGTGGGGGGACTTTTCATAATTATACATTTTGAAGTGAGAAACCCTTGCTGTATCTTGGTCTTTTGAGAGATTAAGATCTGCCTTTAATCTAGGTTACAGCTTCTTTCAGATACCTACATATATAAAGGACATTGAACAGGGTAGTTCTTTCGTTTTCTGTATTTGCCCTACATTATTAGCAAGGTGTTTCATTTGGTCCTTTGTTTGCTTTTAAAACTGTCATTCATAAGTACTTCTTCAGAATTCTGGTAAGTACTGAAGATCCGCTGAGATATCCAGCAACATGAATTCAACCAGTCCTTGATTTTTCTAATTTCCTTTGGCAGACAGCCATTATTAGACTAAGAGTGTTTGTATTAGACTAAGTGTTTGAAAGACATTCTATCAAACCCTCTTTCTACATACATAGAGAAATTCATTCTCTCTATGAGATGAGGTATGTTTATCTAGAGAACTTGTGCTAATACAACTGTGGTTTTTTGCCACCTTGCCACTTAGGAAGACTTGCAGGCGAACAATAGTACCCTACAGTGTTTGTCCTCTGTATCCAGCTTTTCTCCCAGAGTTATTTCAGACCTATTTGGTGAAAGGAGCTGCAGTTTCCCTGAGCCCAGCATGAAGCCACAAAACAAAACTCTTGTTTCCTACAGTCCCTCTTTAATGTTACTATCCTGGACATCCTTCCACTGGTGGGACAAATTGAACCCTACACTGCAAGTTGAGTAACAGGGGATCCACCTTGATTTCAGGAAGAAGAAGGGAAGTGCTGTGAGGGAAGCTCAAGCAAGGTATGAAGTCAGGTCATAGGGAGTGCAGGATCACTGCCCACAAAGGGGAGGAGCAGGCAGCTGAACACCCAGAACTGGACTGGTGTATCCTCTTCCAGGGCTTGGAGGACAGGCACAAACACTACTGGAGTGCAAGCCAGACCTGAAATCTGGAAAAGGTCTGGCCCAGGACTGGAAGCACACTTTAACCTAGAGGTGAGGCAAGACTCACTGACCAGTCAAGGCCCCCCAGGTGGACCTGCCAGTCAGCAAATGAGGAGGATTCTTCCTGGTGCCTTGCTGGGCGTTTGCTTTGGCTGTGCAGGCTTGAATGATTCTTTGTGTCCTGCTTTGAGTGCTGCTGTTGGGTGCTGTGTGAGGACCTCATATAAACTCTGATGTTCAGACAAGGTGAGTGCAGGATCACTGCCCACAAAGGGGAGGAACAAGCAGGTGAACAGCCCAAGCTGCATGGGAGGGTCCTCCTCTGGGGGTGGATGGGATGACAGATAAATGAGGCTCTTGGAGGACAACCACAAATGCTACTAGAGTGAAAACCTCTCATGAGATCTGTAAAAGGTCTGGCTCTGGTCTGGAAGAACACTGTAATATTGAGGAGGTATAACTCACTGGCCAATTAAGGCCCCCAGGTGGAGCCTCCAGTCAGACAATGAGGAGGGTTCTTCTGGATGCCTTGCTGCATGTTTGTTTTGGCTGTGCAGCCTTGAATGGTTCTGTGTCCTGCTTTGAGCGGTGCCTTTGGGTGTTTGAGAAGACCTCATGTAAGCTCTGTTTCTTGAGACATGGTGAGCCCATAATGGGTAGGGGCTGGTGGCTAAGCAGTGGGAGCTGGGGTGGTGAGTCTAACCTGGGGCTGGATGGGAAGGATCAGCTAGATGTTGCCAGATGTGGCCACTTGTGCGGTCCCTTGTGGTGCTCCTCACTTGCTAGATTAGGCAGTGACCTCTGAATAACATCACTCTGAGGGCTGAATCTGTTCAAAACATTTAGACTGGGGCTTGCTTGTAGAAGAAATACCACAGTAGGATGCCAAACTTGGAGAGCCCCAGTTTCTCTTGATTCTTCTGAAAGTTCTGCCCTTAGCATTTTCTTTATTTGTTTTGGTTTTTGTTTGTTTGTTTGCTTGTTTGTTTTTGGTTTTTCAAGACAGAGTTTCTCTGTGTAGCCCTGGCTGTCCTGGAACTCACTCTGTAGACCAGGCTGGCCTTGAACTCAGAAAGCCATCTGCCTCTGCCTCCAAAGTGCTGGGATCAAAGATGTGCACCAGCACTGTCCGGCTGCCCTTAGCATTTACAACTTAAGTGTAAGATTCATTTGCAGTTAACTTTGTGGCTCTTTTAGAAGGCATTTCATGTGTTGGGTAGCACTCCAATGTGAAGCTGAGATGCAGAAGAGTAGAAATGATGATGTAAAGGATTGACCAACGTTCAGAAATAATGGTAGCAAGTAACATTTAGCTGATGGAGGACTGTCTCAAAACCACCCCACAGATCAGTATGCTGAGCAGGCTGGTTAGAGACTAGGCTGCTAGGACTCACATATTTGTTCATGAGGTGTGTCTAGAAATGTGCCTTCAAACCACAACAAAGGAGACAACTGTGATGTACAGCCATCCACTTGGCACATGCTCATAGCAAAATGCAGGTCTGTAACAAGCTGCTCAATGGGTCATTCCATAGTCACAACCAACATTAAGGCCTGAAGTGCCTGAAGCTCCCACTTTCTATTTGAGAAATGCATAGTTCTGCTCCATGGGAAAGGCTACACTGGTTGACATCTATTTGAAAAGGAAAAACACCTATGTACTTGCAGACAGGAGCCTAGCATGGCTGTCCTCTGAGAGTCTCTACCAGCAACTGAGACAGATGCAGATACTTACAGCCAACCACTGGACTCAGGTCAGGGACCCCTATGGAAGAGTTAGGGGAAGGATTGAAGGAGCTCTAGGGGAGGCCATTCACTTAAGAAGACCAACAGTATCAAGTAACCTAGACCCCTGGGAGCTCACAAGCCATCAACCAAAGTGCATACATAGGCTGGTGCATGGCCCTAGGAACTTATGTAGCAGAGGATTTCACTGTCTGTACTCAATGGGAAACTATACACCTAATCTTGTAGGGACTTGATGCCCCAGGGAAGGAGAATGGGGGAGGTGAGGTGGTGGAGGGTGGGTGGATGAGAGGAGTGGAGGTGGGGGTGGTGGACCACCTTCTCAAAGGCAAAGGGAAGGGGGGATACGGTAAGGCACTCTGGGAGGCTGGACTGGATACCGGGGCAACATTGGGATGGTAAATAAAGAAAAAAAGAAATGGAGAGAAAGAGAGGGCTGGACTGGATACCGGGGCAACATTGGGACTGTAAATAAAGAAAAAAAGAAATGGAGAGAAAGAGAGAGAGAGAGAGAGAGAGAGAGAGAGAGAGAGAGAGAGAGAAACACTGGAAACACTGTTGTATGGAGGGCAAGCTTTATCAAGCAAGTCTTTCCATGAGGCACTCATATGTGGAGAATGACATAGCTCATTCTCAAACCTAGGAACATACTTGGCAGAGCCAATAATAGCCTGGGGCCTAGGCCTTGAGAGCTTTTCCTAAGGCCACAATGTGTTGAGAATCACATAGAGCTTCTTTTCTAAAGCCAGGAATATCCTTGGGAGAGCTGGTAATGGTCTGGGACAGGGACTTCATGACAATTTATATCCCCAAAACCCAACTCTTTCTGCCATATGGGGCTGTGGTTATCAGTCCTAAGGCCACCATAGGCTTGGTCAGTAATGTTCTTGAGATAAGGTATATTCTCCTTCTGCAGCATTGATTTTGAGACTCTTCCCAAGTTTGCCCTATTGCACGATATTTTCTGCTGGCCTCTTAGAAGTCTCCCATTTCTTTCCATATTCCCTCTGTAAGTAGTATACAAGATGCTATTCTCTTAAGAGCTTTACTTCGCATAAGACATGGCTTCTGCAAGACCTCCCCACTATAACTTTTACGCATTTTATCTTCTACTTTTTCTCTTTTATATCCTCTGGGACCTTCAACTCAGGACCCTGTCACTGAAGAATGACCCTTTGTATTTGGGCACTGGTGTACTTAAGAAATAGTTTCAGGAATACCTTTGCTGTGTAAATCTCTCATCTACCTACTTGCAGTCTCCTGTCCCTATTTAAATTGTTCAAAGTATAACATGAATCTTGATCCTAAAAGAGCATTAGACAGAGATGAGTTCATGTTATCATTAAAGAAAATTTTTAAAAGTAATCTTTAATTGTGTGCAGAGTGATTTCTCCCTGGGAAGGCATATTAATTCTGAGACAGCTGTATCTTCAACATTTTAGAAAAAGGTTTCCATGAAAAGTAATGTTGACTCAGGTCAGCTTGTTGCCAGTCTGTTGCTACCCAGGGAAGTTACCTTGCTTTCCCCTTGAATGAACTTCTTGAGTTTTTTTAGTTAAAAGGCTGAACCACAACAGAGATTTAAATTACCCATTGGAGTCAAGTAGTAAACTGTTCATTGCAGCAACAGGAAAAGGATTTGCATGTGAAGCATGGCTTCTGCCTTCAGACCAGAACATGAGGAACAGGTTATTGTGTACACTGCACAGTGAAATAGGACAGGCAACAGCTACGTCACAGATTAAAGCTTTAGGGAGTCAGTTGTAGGGGAGCACTATTATGAAGAGTTGATACAAGCAGATTGAATGATTTTGTAATTTCCCAGCATGTGTTAATTCATGTAAGTGAAGAAAAACAGACCAGATTGTGGGGGTGTACAATTTGGGTATGTTAACTTGAGCCGGTTAATATTGAATTACCAATTAGGACACTATCCTGTGGAGATATGTGGAATCCTCACTGATACAGTTAAGTCAGCTCAGAAATTTGAGACACAAACCATTGGCTGTCCTTTCTGTCAGCAGTAATATTGCACATAGGGACAAAGTCTTATTAATGCCATTCTCCCTACTAGGGAACACCTGCTCTTTTTCAAAGTTAGAATACCTATGTATTTTTTCATATATATTCATCCTTTTAAGAAGTCAATTGCTGGTGTTGGTTTTTGAATTTCATTTTCTTTATGTATCACTGCTCTAATCTCTTGTTTGTTTCTATTCTCCAGAGTTTCCTCATCTTTAAGAATTTCATTCCTTTTGTTCAGAGGCTTTGGTATTTCTGTTTAGACTAGTGTCTTCTATAGCTGAGACTTTGGTCATTATATGTAGTTAAGGCTTGCTTTTGTAAGAGTAAAAATTAAAAACAACTTGGCAAAGTTCGCAGGACAGCTTGCTGAGCTTGCTGAGAATAGACATAATAAAAATATCAAGCCCCTCTAGGGACGAGGTGACCAGAAATGTAGAAACAACCAAACACATATCTTGACCAGTCTAAACATGCCCAAGTGAGTAATGGGCCACCTGGTGTTTATCCTAGAATGTCTGAGGCTTCATGGTCAAAAATAGTGGGCCATCCAGTCTGTCAAAATGTTTGCTTAAGCAAAGTGCTGATGTTTGAAATATCCAATTATATGTAACCGCTCCAGAATTTCCTGCTTTTCTCTTCCCCCTTGTGCCTCCCCCTATAAAAGTTCTAAACTTCCTGGGGTCTTCATTGAAATTCTCTCCCCTGCGTGGGATGAGTTTTGATCCAAGTGCCCTTGTTAGTAAACTGCCTTTTCCTATTTTGCATTATGTCTGTCTCTCGTGTCTCCTTGGGTATGTGGTGATTGGGAATTGAGTTGGGGTCCTCTTTCTGGGTCCTTACACATCGAAGATCTAATCCTGCCTCTGCTGCACTATGCCTTCAAGTCAGTCATACATCTCCTTTCAGGCTGGGCCCCACTGCTCAGTGTGAAGGAAAAGAAATTAGTGAATGAGTGTCCCCTAACCATCATGTTTTTGTTTTTGTTTTGTTTTGTTTTGTTTTGTTTTGTGGAAATTACAAATAAAGAGGGACCTGTGTAACAATTGAGTTTCATTGAAAAACTCTGAAGCTGGTGCAGTCACAGTACAGAAAGGCTCTGGAGGGAAGAAAGCAGGAGCTTTCCTGGTTTGACAGTAGTTGGCTTTAGTAATGAGTACTCAGGTAACCAATTTTAAATGGTCAGTAAAAGTCCAAACTGGCCATTTTGGGAAGTTCACAGACCAGGGCAATCAAGAATTGGGATGTGGAACTGAATTTATTTTTAGAAACCAAATTTCTGTAGTTACACTAGCTCAACCAGCACGGAAGATCTGTACAAACTGGTGTCACTGTGCATAACAGGATTGTTATGTTTTTGTCTGAAAGTGCACAACTTGAGAGAAAAGGTATGAATAATATTTGGTGTGCACTAATACATATGTCTAGTCCTTGAACAATATTGCACCATAAAGCCTGTTCAAACTTTTTAAGTAATTTTTGAGATTATCATTAATCATTTGAACCTTCTCATTTCTTCTTGCTGCTAAGTCTCAAATCCTGGGACAAATGGCTGAGGTGCCTTTCTACCAAATAAAAGCAGAAGTGCCTGTCAGTCCTGCATGACATTCCTCAATTCCTACCTGTTACAAGGTGTGCCCAGTAGAATTGCCCTCTAGCCCATTGGTTGGTCTGTTTCTCAACTGCCTTTTCTTTTGTAAGCCAACCTTTTTGTTAACTGGTCTTTTTTATCTATCATTTACCATCCTGACTGATAGATTATTTCTCTTCACTGGTGATAGGTTATTCCTTTGCCTTTGAAATAATCCAGTTGAAACCATATTAGATTATATTAAACGCAGGTTTATTGGGGAAGTTACTTTGGGGCAGGTGGCTTGAGGGGAAGAGAAAGACAGAAAGGGTTTGTGCACAGACAGACAAGGAAAGGAAAAAAGCAAGAGGAGATCCAAATGACTGGATTGTATAGGAAAGAGCTTCCATGAGAAGTCAGCCCTGCCCCTAGGCTGGAAAGTTCAGGGAACTTTGGGGCAGGTTATGCCAGATATGGACTGACGGGTGCTGGGAATACCTGGAGGCCAGGTCTGCTATAATATGTAAAATATACACCTCAGTCTCTTGTCTAGAACACTGACCTCATGATCTGATTCTACTCTCTACCCTCTACCCTCTTCTCTCTCCTTACTTGGCTTGGATCATGGCCCATCTGAAATTTCCAAGATGCCCCTATGTCTTGCTATGGTTTCCCATTTATCTATAATAAAATGTCTACCACACCATAACAAGGAGAAGCCATGCCTTTTCACTTCTTTTGTTTGTTTGTTTGTTTGTTTGTTCTTTGAGACAGGGTTTCTCTGTGTAACCCTGGCTGTCTTGGACCTCACTCTGCAGACAAGGCTGACCTCAAACTCAGAAATCCACCTGGCTCTGCCTCCCAAGTGCTGGGATTAAAGACGTGCGCCACGACTGCCCGCCCATGCCTTTTCATTTCCCTTTTCACTCACCTCTCATTGACCAATTCTTGCTTTCAAATTAATGGCTACATATTGCTCTAATTGTTACTGTTTGATTTGACAGAAGTTTGACTACAGGACTTCCCAGCTACCAGGTAGAGATGGCTCCACTGTAATATTGAGTATGTAATGTAATGTGCATACAAAAGACCCTGTGCCTTGGAAGAGTAACAGAAAGTACTCTGGAAGACTGGAAAGTTCTACTAAAATACAAATTTCCCAGAGTAGGGCTCTGTCTGTCCTTAGGGTGGAAGGGCAGAACTTGGAAGGCCTCAGCTGTCTGAGTCATTTGATCTCTGATCCCCTAGTAGAGGAGCTACTTCTGTCCTAAGGACCAGCTTGGTTTTCTAAGCTAACGAGGGGCTCTGGGCAGGACTAGCAATCAGGAGCACCAGTGGGAGGTAGCTTGCAGGTTCTTTCCAGGACTGTCCTGATAGAGCTGTAGAGAGCAGCAAGGAAGACCACAAGCCATGTCATGGTGAGTATGGGGGACACTGTCCCCAGGCCAGGAGGTCTGCTGAGTCTTAATCTGCTTGGATTGAAATAGCCTGTGGGTGAGACTGTGGTTCAGTTGCTGCATTTGTTGACTTGGGCAGAGGCCCTTGGCCTTTTACCCTACCTGAGTGTGGATTCCCTGGATGAGTGGGTGAAAGGGTGGATGGGATGAGATGTGACAGCAAGACACTGAAGCCCTGGCAGTGAAAATCTTATAATGTCACTTTCCACTGTGCACACACAAGCATTGCTTTGCTGTGCAGTAGGAAGACATACTGGAAAACTGAAGGTCTGGTTTCTAGAAGGTTTGAATTCATTTCTCATTCAGTTTTGTGTGACAACTTTTATAAATAGTTTTGAAAGTGGTATAAAGGAGTTGATGGGGATCATCCATTGGTAATACTTGATCAGAATCCTTTCACCTTTCCACTAACACCATGTACCTTGGCATGATTCAGGGTAGAAAAGGAGTTTCAGAGATGCAGAGATTTCCTAGGTGTGCATGGTGGTGGAAAAGTGTTATACTTGAAGTAAAATTGCACATATTTAGTGTATGTATCTGATGCATTTGGAAATATTACCTACATCCATATAACATCATTACCTACCACAAACAAACAAACAAACAAACAAACCAGGAAACCATGTTCTCTATGGATTCTTTTTTGAACAATTTATTTATTGATTTTAATGTCTATTTATTTATTTATTTATTTATTTTTATGTATGTGAGTACACTGTGGCTGTCTTCAGAAACACTACATGAGAGCATCAGATCTCATTACAGATGGTTGTGAGCCACCATGTGGTTGCTGGGAACTGAACTCAGGACCTCTGGAAGAGCAGTCAGTGCTCTTAACCACTGAGCCATCTATCCAGCCCTTTCTTTATACATTCTTATACTACCATGTTTGTGTGTCTACAGTATACAGAGTTCTCATAAAATGACAGACTTGCTATGAACCCCGGAAATGTCTTCAGCATATTTTCCAGGCACTTGAAAGTAACTTAAAGAAGTATCAGAATCCTCATGCTTGTTCCATTTAGATTCACGGTCGCCTAAATTATTAAATAACCTAACTTCTCATTAGTAGATGACAAGCTGCATACCTCAGGAGGACCCTGAGCTATATGAACAAAGACAAAGCAATGGTTAGAGGATTGTACACTTATAAAGGATTATACTCTCACAATCAGTGCTGTATCCCTTACAAAACAGCATGTAATTACAGCTTAGGCACTGTCAAGCTGCCCAATTCTTTCTCCCATCTGATTTTAATATGTAATGCACTCTCATTTGTCAGGTGAACATTAGAGTTACAGCCACTTTGTCTACACTGCCGGTAGCAATAGAAAATGAAGGGCAGAAAGAACACAAAATCTAGCTGACAAAATCAAGTGTTGTTATAACATTTTTTAGTTAATTTATGATTTTTTTGTAGCAAGAATAGTTTCAGAGATTAAAAGCAAATGTGCTCTTATAGATAGGATACACTAAAAAAAAAGACTTGCTTTATTTTGATGGTCTGAGAGCTTTCTGCCAATGAAACATATTGCATGAAGAAGGGAAAATGACGTTAAGAAACAGACTGACTTTTTATGTTTTAATTTAAAGAATGATAATAAATTATAGTTGAATCAAAATGTAATAGTCTTTTTAATAGTCATTTATGGTCTTTTTTATGTTGGTTTGTTTGTTTGTTTGTTTGTTTGTTTTATCAAAAGCCACACTGAGATGGTTACACTTTGATTCTTGTTTTGAAGAATGTGTTTAAACATTTAGCATTTTTATATGTCAGTTTGTATATGTTTAACATAATATAAAATTAATGTAGTCATACTGTATGATATTACATATGACATATATTTATTTTTATACTTGTTTAAACATTAGTTTTCCTTAAAGAGAAGCAAAGCTATTCTTTTGGAATTAAAGGAGCAGGAAACTCTGTAAATCCACAATCGAAAATCATGAGAACTCATACAAGAAAATAACCTGGGATTGTTTCCTGCATGATACAGATTTCACATTGCTGAGAGCAAACTTGATTTAACAGATGTAGACAGGGCCCAAGAATGAGCTTACTATAAACTCCTGTGTGATCCTCACTTTCTAAACAGACAGAATGAGAACTGGATCTGTCAAAGTCATTCCTCCCTGGGCTTCCCAATTTTGTGTCTCTGTGTTCATTATTGCTTCCCTCCTTTGCATTTACAATTAGGAAAATTGAATTAATGTTTTTAAATTGGACTAAATTCTTCTCTCACACAACGTATTCTGACTACTGTTTTTGCTCCAGGTACCCTCATAAGTCTAGCCTACTTTCCCTCTTCACCAGATCCACTTTCCCTGCTCCATTTCCTCTTCAGAAAAGAACATACCTCCAAGAGGAGACAGCCAAATAAGAACAAAGACACAAAAGGCAGTAGACCTCATCCTGAGTCTGGACAGGGCAAGTCAATAGGAGGAAAAGGAGCTGAAAGGGTTTATGGCTCCATGGGGAGAGCAACAATACCAAACAGCCAGATCTCCTAGGGTCTAAACCACAAACCTGGGAGCAAACAGGGAGGGACCCATGGCCCCAGCTGTATGTGTAGGAGAGGATGACATTGTCAGTCATAGGTGGGTGAGGAAGTCCTTGGCCCAGTGAAGGCTGGATGCACCAGTGTGGGGGAAATGGTGAGTGTGGAGGTGGAAGGGGGAGGGTGGCTGGGGCATATCCTCATAGAAGCAGGAGGAGTTGGGTGGGATAGGGGGTTCCTGCGGGGGGAGGGGGAATAGAGATAGGGGATTATATCAGAAATCTTAATAAAATATCAAATAAAAAAATTTTTAAAAAAAGAAAAGAAGGAGTGAAAATTTCATTCCTTTATTTAAACTACCACATTCCACTTCCTGGTCCCCATATGCTTGTTCAAACACATGAGTGTATGGGGACCATATTTTAAAATAGCATAATGCAAAATACATGAGGTTCAAATTAAAAAGTCCAAAAA
>NW_021605453.1:2458-13877 GCF_004785775.1 Grammomys surdaster | reverse complement strand
TAGAGAGGAGCTGAGAGGATTAGAGGGAGGTAAATCTATGAGGATGTGTTATATGAAAAAAGAATCTATATTTAATAAAAGGAAGGTGGAAGAAGATATAATGAGTCATCTGAATAAAGGAAGAACAAGACCTAATTTTTAAACCTCAAACTTCAAATACTAGCCCTAAAATAAAATAGAATTGTATTTTATATTCATTTTAATGGTTTTTATAGTGAAGTTGTAGATGATAGAATGAATTCATTTAAAGTGTGTGTTTTAAACTTAACTGAGATTCTGAATAAGCATCATTGTGGTGGGAAAAATAATATACAAATCTTCAACACTGTCTGACCTCCTTGTGGATGAAGCTTTCTGAATCTCTTCAGTAAAGCACATTCACTTTTAAAGTCTCCTATGATATTTGCATGTTGCTCTTTCAGGTTCACAGTGTTAATGATGTTGCCTTTCATGTATACCTTTGATATATAAAAGAGAATTATGTATTGAAAATATTTGGAAATGAATATGCATTTCACAATGTTTTTCTTTTTCGTGAACAGGTATTATCACTGATGACTATCTATCTATGAGCTATCTCTCTTCTATCTCTCTTTCATCTCTCTATCATCTATCTATCATATCAGATAAATTTTTGTGAAAATCTATTATTTAATAAAAATACCTATGGTTCAACAATTGTTAAAAGAATATGGTTTTAAAACCAAAAGACTGAAGGACATGCATGCACTTGTCACTTTGTCAGATATAGCATGAGCCTTGGAATCTTGACATCACAATGGCCTGCCACCCTGACCACCAAAGATCCCTCAGACTTCAGTGGTTGGTTTACCAACTGCAGTGTTCGGTTTGGTATTTAGTGCCTAGAAGGAAAGCGATAATTTCAAGGACCTTGATTGGTGCTCAATTGCAGGCTCCACTGTAAAGGTATGTATATAGTAACTAATTTGATTCTTATGACAGTCTAATGGATCAGGAAGTGTTCTGTCTTGATTCCTTCAGATCATGTGTACTAACTTTTAACTCAGCAGTGCCTTCATAACAAGTTACTCATTAGAAATATTCAGTACCAATACTCTAAAGAAACAAAGTTGTCAGGTATGCTTTGAGCTTCCAGGAGAAACTTTTCTATAAGTCTTCAAACAATACCTATCTTGGACAGGAAATTGGATTATTTTTCTACACTAATTGTTTTTACCCACTATGAACACAAATTTTGGTTGTAAACTGGTCAGATTTCAACCTAGAGTCTATGAACTCTCTAGTTTTCAGGAAATTCTTATTTTTTCCCTAGATATATTGTGTTTTTTTTTAAGTTTTCAATATTTTAATGTTCATTCAGATAGAAAGGAATCACTTTTGAAACATGTTCATTTATTTTTAATTTTGAATATCATGAAACTGAGTTGGTAATATTTTTGTAAAATATCTTTACATTATTGTAGGATGTGTGTGATGATAACCATTGGCTGCTGTTCCTCCTGACTCCTTGAATCTCATAGGTCTTAAATGCTTTCTAGGTAATAGCTGGTGTCTTTCTACATATTCATTGAAAGACATATCATATGTTTTGGGCAGCATGATATTCACTTAATATATGTTTTAATATTTGAATTATATGAGCAGGGTACAGTAAAGAAACCACCCAAAGAGTACCTATCAATCTATTTGTCTATTGATCTGTCATCCATCGGTCTCTATATTCTGTCCCTCACCTATATAACTTTCATATAGGTATACATGGTTGTGAAAATATGTTGTTCCTTACAAAAACTTACAGTTCAACAATTGCTAAAAAAAAAAAAACACCTTTAAAGCCACTAAGTATAAGGAAAGGAAACGTATGTGTCACTTTGTCAGATGGCATGAGCCTTAGACTACTGACATCACAATTGTCCTACAGCTTAACTACTACAGAGCCCTCAGACTTCAGTGGTTTGTCTACCAAAGGCAGTCACCAGTTTGGTGTTCAGGAGTAGGAAGGCAAAATAAAATTTCAAGTCCATCTGTTTATTGTCCTGCTTGTTTTTAACTATCTCGGTTTGTTGTCTTGCTTATACTTTGACTCTTTGCATCTATTGTATAGCTAGTTCCTCAATCTAGAACTGACTTTAATAGTTGCATGTAATTTAAATGGTATAAAAGCAAAAAAGGAGGAGGAGGGATTGGATAGGGGATTAAGTGGGGAGGTTGAATGGGGAAAAGAATGACATTTGAAATATAAATAAATGAAATATCAAATAAAAAATTATTTCGGTGAAAGAGGAAGAAAGACTAAAACAATAAAAAATTCCCTTCCAGGCTGCCCGGAAAAGGTATTTTTATAACTAATTAGATTCTCATGATAGATAATCATATCAGGTAATGTTCTCTCTTCATTCCTACAGATCATATGAGCTAACTCTCAACTCAGCAATGGTTTCTTGAAAAGGTAGTCATTGTAGGAATATTCAATACAAATCTTCTGTAGAAAAATTATTCTGTGAGGAGAGGTATGCTTTGGGCATACAGGGAAAGGATCCTGTAAATCTTAAAAAAAAAAGAATCTTCCTAAGTTATGATTGATGATTATTTTATATGTAACACAATTGTTTTAACCACATGAGTACAAAGATTTAAAAGAAAAATTAGTCAGACTTTTTAGGTTCTCTTCAGATTGTTATAGTTTCTAACACATATTGTGTTCTTTGGAATCTTTCCTAAGTATTTGAGTATTAATTCAGATAGACAGGAACTACTTTCCAAACATGTTCATTTGCTTTCAGTTTTGCTTGTCATGAAATTGAGTTGGTATTATTTTTGTCATATTTTACATTATTGTTGGAAGTGTGTGGTGACAACTGTTGGCAGGTGTATCTCTTTGACATTTTGATTTACAGGAAACCTAAATGCTTTCGAATGAAAAGATATGGTGCCTCTGTACATATTTGTTGAAAGATGTAACATGTTTCTGTCAGAATTTTATTCCCTTAAAGAAAATGTATATTATAAATATACCATTTGTTTGTGGAGGTCACATTAAAGAAACCACCAGAAGATTTGTTATTCAAGAATTACAGGGAGGAATTTTATTAGGGATAAGAGAAGAAACATGTTCAGAGGCAGGTGGAAGAGATCTGAGTAGAGAGAAAAAAGAAACAGATTTGCCATGGCCAAGGAAGGGTAATAGAGAAGGAAGAATATCAGGAAAGAAAAATGGGGATAACTTGAGTAGGAGAAACTTTGCATTCATAAAGATGGAGAAGGGGACTGTATAGTTAGCAAAGCACAGGAAATGGAGAGGTTTGGAGAGGTACAGAAATCTAGGTGGAGACTTCAAAAGTACAAGTATTTTTACTGCCCAGAATCCATGTTGATATCCTTATAGGAGCCACAGGCAAGAGGCAAGGGAAATGACTGTTATTCTGGACCAGACCAACTTCACAAATATTTTTTGAAAGCTGTAGCGTTTTTTGATTGTTTCTTTGTTTGTTTTTCTGATTTGACAGAGATCTAGTTTATTATAATGGTTTTGATAGCTCACCTGAACATGAGGATTGCGAAAGCAGAAGTCTTTGGCTTGAGTTGTTTAAATTAATAAAATTACACCTTCAGAAGACAGTATACACCAGCTATTCATTTCTAAGTTTTCACCATTCAAAACAGTTTGGAGAAGGGACAATCACTTTAAAAAGAAATTTCTGAGGGAAACTGACATATAGACCAATATAGGAAAGGACACATGTATAAAAAGCAGTCTAAAAATTTTCACTATGGTTAATATTTTAATTTCTCACTATCCTTTCCATTAGCATACCATTTATGTTACAAGTTACAATTCTATTTTAGTATCTCATTTTTATTCATTTTTGAATTTCATACCATATGTTAACTGTTATCATAAGTGTTGCTATAATATTCCTCAGATCTTTATTCTCAACTTTATTTACTGTGTTTTAATATCATGAACTCTTTAAAATTTATTATGAACACTTATCCACTGAATCTTGTTCTGTTAGGTGGAGACCTCTACCAGGAGAATCTTGCTTTTTTTCTATGGAAACAACTTATTAAGGAAAACATGAAAGGAATTCAGCGAACCTTGCTGTGCCAAGGACCGGTGGAAATCACGAGCTACAACAAAAGGAAGAAAAGATATCTATCCTTATTTAATGATGTTTTGGTTGTGTCTAGTAACCTGTGAGTATATGCAACATGTATTCCTTACTATGAGAAACTATACTTTAATTAGGCCTTTTTGTACAAAAATAACCTATGTCCTTTTACTTCTTTTTTTAAAAAGATTATAATTCATTTCTTCATGATTACAATTTCTCTTTCCTCTACCATGGTTTAGGTTTGGTGGACACTCCCCTACATGTTTGTCAATTTGTTTTAACAAAAGTTTTAGACACAATTTTAAAAAAAGAATTATTTAAGGTGCTCTCCTGTTACCAATGTGGTAAGTTTGGCTGTCAACCCTGATCAGTCACTGTAATCTCCCAGCATAGAAAATGGTAGTTTCTGACTGATGCAGGCTCAAATGAAGTGAATGGCCTGGCAGCCTTTCAATCTGTCCATCCTTCTTGTCATTTCTACTCAACTCACCTTCAGTCTACAGATGGAAATACATTTTTAAGAAAGATAGTAATCGACTCATTTGAATTAAAAACTTATATATACTGATAGTGTACCTTTTACGTGTACCTTTTAAGTACCTTTTAAGTGAAATTCACTTTGATTTTTGAGAGTAAAGGAAACTAGAATGACTGTTTTTCTTGAAAGGCCGTCTATTTTTTCCACTTCTGCTGTGTAGTGATAATAGGGAAAACTATTTTGAGAGTGTCATTCACATTATGGAAAGAGCATTATTAGTCTCATAGGAGATGATTGTCATTATTACCATTTTCAAGGAAGATTATCTCTTATTAGGCCTATTGAAATTAGAGGTTTTAGGTTTAGGCATTTCTTCTGAATTATGATTCATATATACACATATATGTATATTATATGTATATGTACAAACACATGTCTTGTGGTGGAAAGAAAATGTAAGTATGAATGTTTCATATGATTGATATATGTGTTTGTATGATTGTGTATAAGTGTGTATGTACACATTCTTTAGTAAATATTATATAACATGCTTTAATTTTGACCATTCCGTGTTATATTACATAGTGTGGAAAATCATTCACTGTAGTATGATGTTTCAAAACATCACACATTTGAAGTTTAGATAGGCTTATATATGCAATTTTTGGATTAGCAATTTTTGGATCAGTGTTTAGTTTTGTGTCATGTTTTCTCCTGAATATGAGAGAGGCAGAGTCAGTATCTTCAGTTTTGAATCAAAATATTAGCTTAAGTGTCCAACACAGAGTTACATACCCAATAACACACACACACACACACACACACACACACACAGACAAACAGAGGTAACATGCAGTCTATCATAAAAACATAGAACAGTCATGAGTCTTGGAAGGATTCTGTCAAAAGAAAAAAGAGAAAATAGAGAGCAACAAAAAAATAATGAGAACCCTTTATGTGAATTTCTCAAAAGACAAACTCCACATAAAAGATATGATGAAAATACAAAAGTTATGCTTATAAGATTATTATTTCTTACAAACAATTTGGTAAGATCAGAATGCTTGATTGGAAAACATAATTCTAATAATTTGTTTAAAATATTGGGATAATTAATCATCCTTTTGTATACTTGTATGGGATGTGCATTGTATATTTACTAAAGAAGCCATTGTAGTGAGCAGATGTGACTTCCTAGTATACAGAGAAGGACAATGGAAAGTGAATTTGATTCAGTCATACAACATTTCCACATTATTTATTTTGGAACAATGATTAAATCGAATTAATTAAAATACAAAATTTTTAACTAACTTTTTTTGGTATGAATTTTAAGGAAATAAAGCAAAATGCTTACAAATTGACAAAATTAAGGGAAGAAACCTTGAAACACATGGCTTTCTAATATTGACATATATACATATATATTAATATGTATATAAATACACACACATATTTATAGTATAGTCATTCACATTCTCCAATCAGAAACAATCAGGCTATGTCAATTTGTGTGCATTGAGAAGCTTGTATCCTCCAGTAACTTCTTCAACACATGATTTGTTGAATTCCATCTACCATGGTTTGAACTGTGTCTGAGTGATAAAATGGAGGAGTCCTCTTCTGCTCTGGGACAGGAAGAACTGGGTATTTCTACAAGCAATTACAACTACAATGCAAATGAAACTAACAGAGATACTTGATTCTCTTTCTAGGAAAAAGAAAAAGTTTAAGATAAAATACATCTTCCCACTGAACAACCTGTGGGTTGTGAATGATGTAGTCCTTTTCAGGAGAAAGGAAAACTGTAGTTCCAGGACCCTTTTCCTCTCATGTTGCGTTGAAAATTTTTTTGCCACCTTTCGGTAAGACCTACAGTTTGGACCTGTATTCACTATAGGATAGCTTTATCAATTGAAGGCCAATTAATGCTTCATAATTCACAGTTTAAACCAAATTAACCAGAATGTTTGCAAAATACAAATCCATTTAAGCCTGATTGTATACAGGTTGCCAACTCAAAATTTTCCCTTATATGATGGTTCTAGTGTGTTTCCCAATTGGGAAACATCACCTTCAGTGTTCACATGCAGAGATTCCTGATCACAGCATCAGAACCAACCCTTAAATATCACCAAGTACCAATAAGTTTTCCTGTGATAATATCACTTTTTATTTTACTGACATTAAATAAGTTATGTATGTGTGTGTGTGTGTGTGTAAGTTGAGGGGTAGAAGCATAATCCACCCTTCTGATAAAAATGGTTGCACCTGGAGAATAGACTGGGTGAACAGTTAATGCAGAAACAAGAATATGCCAGTCTTTGTGCAAGAATGAGTCCATGCTTCCATAGGAAATCAGGTTGAGTTAGACATGTTTGAACCATGGCTAAAGTGAAAAGAAAATTCTGTGAATGGAAGATTTTGAAGCCTGGGTAATTATTTTCAGGAAGAAGAAACAAGGTATACATAATTTACAGATGGAAAAACTATACCTGACATAGAGTTGTGAGCATAGGGAAGAGTAAAAGTGCATTGGGTAAGGGTTGCTGTTTGGACAAGAAAAACATTGAACAACAAGATAATGTTGATGACTATAAGACACTGTGAATGTGTCAAATATTAATGAGTTCTAACTGATTCAACATAGAATTTGCAGTTATAAAATGTTAGCATTGTGAGTTCATCTTTAATCCATTTTAATTTTGAGTATTACATGCTAAAGTGGAATAGTGGTGGGCTTATTAATTTGTATTCAGGAGAGTTAATGGGATGACACACAGATGAAACACTAGTTTCTAGGATCTCCTGTCTTGTATGCTAATTCTGTAATTCCCACAAGGAAATAAACAATATTTATTTTCTTAATAGATGTTCTCCCTGGGTTAAGTGTGTTCTAACCAAAGGTCATATAACTATGTTTTAGTGTGAATAATGGTACATTATTCTATGTGAACATGGCCTCATGATGAGAGGACACTTTTTTTTTCTTTCTTCCTTTCTTTTTGTTGGTATACACCTTTATTTTTTTTAATTAATTTTTTATTGGATTGTTTTTTACATTTTATATGTTATCCTCTTTCTCCATTTCCCCCCACCCAGAAAACCCTTATCCCATCCTCCCCTTTTCCTGCTTCTATGAGGATGTGCGCCAACCCACCCACCCACTCCCACCTCCCTGCCCTCAAATTCCCCCGCACTCGGGCATCCAGCCTTCACAGAACCAAGGACCTCCTTTCCTACCTATGCCTGACAACTAACTATCCTTTTATATATATGAAATTGAAGCTAGAAGTAATTGCTGGCCCAGGGATAGTCACACAGCTTTTGGAACATAGTCAAGTCTTTACATTCCCAACTAGCTTCCACACTCTATTCAACTTCCTGTCATACAAGTGTTCCATGAAACATGTCTTCCAGAAGGGCTGTCATGTGGGGAATACAATCTACCCATGCTCCCTCATTGTGGCCTTGGGTTTATAATGATTTTTATGTGCAATAAGCTTAAAAGTTGTATCATTCTCAAGTCTCTAATCCTGTTTTTCACTTTTAACATTACAGTTCGAAAGAACAGAAAGATCAGTGGTACTATTTTCTGAAAAGGTATTTTACTTGTGATTATACTTTAACTCTGTAACTGATATGGGAATTGCAGTTTGTGCTTTATTTCTTTCTTAAAATTATATTTGGTAGACTGACTCCAAATATGTTGTTGGTTAGATGATCACTGGATACTGCTTTGGTTTTTTCTGTCTATCACATATTTCATTTAATTTTGAGGAAGTTCTGTATTCATTGTTTCCTCTTTATATTGGAGTAAATAGTACTCTTCAGTCTTACTTTAAATTCCACTCTGTAGATGTTACTCTACCATGTCCATCCAAACCATCTGCTACTCTCTGCTTTGAGGTCAAGCAGAGTTTTGCCTTTTCCTTGTGTACTAGTCACTAAACTTTCTCTAGTGCCATGGAACTTATGGACTGTCTCTATGTATTAAGGGAATTTACTGTAATGACTTACATTCTGTAGTCCAACTAAGCCAACATTGGGCAGTTATGAATGGGAAATCAAAAACTCTAGCAGTTGTTCAGTCCATGAGGCTAGTTTGTTTCACCTGATCTTCTGTATAAACTGGAATCCCGAAGAAGTAGCTATCAACAGATGTTCTGGCAGTAACTTCAAGCAGGCAAAGAAGAGTGAGTCTGCCTTCTGTCAGTGTCCTTATGTAGACCTCCATCAGAAGGTGTGTACTGCCGGGACCTTGCTTTGTCCCAGGCAGACCTTGCACTCAGAGATCCACTTCCCTCAGTCTCTTGGGATATTAATCCCATTGGTGGGTGTGCCAATTCTACCTTGCTGGGGCCTAAGCAATTCAGGGCACCTATGCCTCAGGATCTCCATGTCAATATCCAAGTCAAAAGCCTGTGTCTTCCAGCCTCAAGATTTGGATTACAGGTGTGCCTTCCATTTCTGGATTGTAGTTCAATCAGATGTAGTCAGTTGACAACAACCTTGCAAACAAAAAGCTCTGAGGACAGGCTGTGCTTCCTAGATCAATGTGCTATTACCTGACTGTGGCTTGGGTTCTGAAACATTTTTAAATATTCCTTAATCCAATAATGCATATTGATAAACTGATTGTCTTGTATTTAACACTAAGATGGTACTTATAAAATATTAACAGTGACTAGCTTAAAAGAAGCTACTAGCAAATTAATTTTACTATGTTTTGTGTTTTTATTGTATTTGATCAGATCCATTCATAAAGCCAAGAAGGGTATCAAGAAAACTTTCTCACTGCAGATATTCACCGAGAATGTCCCAACCTGTGACAGTGTACGTGAATATAAATTCAAAACTGATAGTTCAGTTCATGACTAGCAGAGAGAGGCAATTTGTAGAATAATGGAAGATGGAAACATAAGAAGAGGGTGGAGGGGAGAGATAGTAAGAATTTACATATATGGAACAGCTATAGGTGTATGGCATGCACACATGTGTCTTTTATATGTGATATGGAGAAAGAAATATGAAGCAAGGTTGATCCATATGCTAAAGCAAGAAAAAAGAAGCAATATTTTTTCTTAAATGACTAAAAATTAAGTCAGGTATTTGCAACAGCATACATTTCCAAGCCAAGTATTATTATTAGAATTAAGCTGCTTTATCCTCTGAGTTCTTATTTCTTATATACTAACTTATGTGTTATCCAAATATCATTTATTTTAAAATATTTCTGTTTAATCAAAAATAATTATATAAGATAATCATAAATAATCTTAAGGAAAGCAAAATATTAGCAAGAATTTGTTTCCTCTCCTCATCCACATGTATCATAACTTTTTATCTCTATACCTCTGTCCTCTGCTCTCTCAGTATGTGTCTTACTCTGCATCCTGACACCTGCTTTGGAAGGCCCAGCACCTAATCATGGCTCTTGATGCTCTTCTTTATTTGAATGTTCTAGGCACAGGGATATCTTTTCTTGTAACTTCTGTTTAGAAATATTTTCATTGACTTACCATTGGTGTGTGTGTGTGTGTGTGTGTGTGTTCATATGTGTGTACAGAGCTTAAAATATCTCATGACATCACACATACTACATAGTAGTTTTATCATTGAGTTACACACACAGCTATTAAATACTTGTCTGTTTTTCTAATACTTATATTATTGTTCCATTTTCACTATTGGCTTTAGTGCAGATCAGAAATTTAGCTGTTGTACAACATGCAGAGCATTGAAGACCATTCCTACTGTAAAGCAGAACAGAATGTAGCTCAGAGGATCACCATCTGTAAATTGTCTTTTATGAATGGTAATGGGTGTAATATGTACCTATAGTCAATATTCGAACATGTCACTTTTGAAATTGCACTAAATTTACCGAGATGTGTATAATGATCACCACACAATTTGATCTTCCTACTTTCTTTTCTTTTTTGTCATTGATTTACATTTAAAATTCCAGATTTTATTCCTCTCATCCACCCTCCAACTCTTCCCCATCCCATACCTCCTCCCCATCCCCTGTCTCCATGAAGATGTCTCCACCACACACGCCCACACGCAGCCAGACCTCCAAACTCCCTGGGGTCTCTAGTCTCTTGAGGGTTGGGTGCAACTTCTCTGACTGCACCCATTCCCAGCAGTCCTCTGCTGTATATGTGTTCCTGTCCTCTTATTAGCTAGTATATGCTGCATGGTTGGTGGTACAGTGTTTGTGAGATCTCGGGATTCAGATAATTTAAGATTGCTGGTCCTCCTACAGGGTTGCCCTCCTCCTCAGCTTCTTCCAGCCTTTCCCTAATTCAACCTCAGGGGTCAGCAGCTTCTGTCCATTGGTTGGGTGTAAATATCTGCATCTGGCTCTTTCAGCTGCTTGTTTGGTCATTCGGAGTGTGTTCATGCTAGGTCCATTTTTGTGAGTATTCCATACCCTCAGTAATAGTGTCAGGCTTTGGGACCTCCCTTTGAGCTGGATCCTACTTTGGGCCTGTTGCTAGGCCTTCTTTTCCTCAGACTCCTTTCCCTTTCTATCCCTGCAGTTCTTTCAGACAGGAACAAATATGGGTCAGAGTTTTGATCGTGGGATGACAGCCCCTTCCCTCTCTTGATGCCCTGTCTTCTTGCTGGAGGTGGGCTCTCTAAGTTCCCTCTGCCTACTGTTGGGCATTTTATCTAAGGTCCCTTCCTTAGGGTCCTGAGAGTTTCTCACCTTCCAGGTCTCTGGTGCATTTTGGAGGATCCCCGAACTTCCTACCTCCTTAGGTTGACTGTTTCCATTCTTTCTGTTGGCCCTCAGGGCATCAGTCCTTTTCCCTTGTCCAGTACCAGATCAGGA
>NW_021605453.1:0-2358 GCF_004785775.1 Grammomys surdaster | reverse complement strand
TCTCTCTCTCTCTCTCTCTCTCTCTCTCTCTCTCTCTCTTTCTTTCTGGCTAATACCTGCTTATTAGTGAGACCATACTATGCATGTCCTTTTGGGTCTGAGTTACCTCACTCTGGCTGATATTTTCTAGGTCAATCCATTTGAGTGCAAAACTCAGGATGTCTTCCTTCTTAATAGCCGAGTAATTTCCATTTTGGAAATGAAGCACAATTTCTGGATCTTTTCTTCTCTCGTGAGACATCTGGGTATTTCCAGCTTCTGGCTATCACAAATAAGTCCGCTATGAACATAGTGGAACACTGAGCCCTGTGGCATGGTGGGGCATCTTTTGAGTATCTTTCTAGGTTATATAAACAGTACTTAAAGAGAAAAGTGTAGTATAAAAGTAATTTCTACCCAGTTACATAAATTAGGAGAACACTCACTAGCTTGTCTGAACTAGATCTGTCCTCAGGAGAGAGAAGATAAGAGCAGATAGTCCTGTAGGGATAGTTCTCTTGCCTCTGCTGCTTGATTTCAGCTCTGGCAAATGCTCATTATTATACATGAGCAATTTCCCTGGTGTCTTACTATACCACTGGGACTTAGATCCAATTCGTTAAAGGAAGCAGTTTTACTGATTTTCACTCATGACTCTAGTGGTCTAATTTTTATCCTGCCATAATTATTGAAAACATTTCTGTATTTCAGAAGAGTGGTAATAGACACTTTTCATCCTTTCTTCATGTGATGCTATGTTTAATTTCCTTTTGTTCTTGAAGTGTTTTCAGGACATAGAAACATTCTTCTAATTTAAATAAATATCTTCCATCACTTTTCTTTCTACAGGTTCCCTAGTGAGTACTCAGTAATGATCTTTCATATATTTGTCAATTTTGGGTGGTTTTCTTTGATATTTTGTTTACAGTTTGGCCTTTAGATTTAAGAGTTCTTGGAATCTTCCATGTATTTCATTACACTTAAGATAATCCTGTGTTTTTTCCCTTTGGTTGAATTAGGAAAATGTTTTTGCTATTCTTATGGATTTCTTTTCCTCGCAATTTTACTTCTTTAAATTATTCTTAGGAGTAAATGTAGATTTCTCAGACTCTCTTTATAATTTAAAACACAGATGCAGATGATTTTAGAATCATCTTTATTTGATAATTTCATATAAGTATAGAAATCCACTGCCTACTCACCTGCATGAATCCCAAGGTATCCCCAAACTTCTCTCTAAACTGCACATGTCTTCTCCTACTCTTGACTTCAAATACCAATATGTAAAATATTGAATTTTGACCTAATATTGTAGGGATAACAATTAACCACACTGTCTTCATGCGTCAATGCCTATACCATGGTTGGAGGACAGCATTTCTGCATGACCTGATGGCTTTAAGTAATCTGTCTTGAAATTCATATTTTAGTGATAGCAAAACCTCAATATTTCACATTGTTTATTAGTATGTAATTTCAATAGTTATGGGATTTTATTTGAGTTTATAGTTCCTTTTTTATACAGTGAACATATTTTTATATCATTGAACAATTACTAACTTTTTTCCTCATAGTAGGAACATGTGATCTATCATAAGGCTGATTTTCGGAGAATTACTTACATGTCCCTGGTTCACCATGAGTCAAGAAATATTTTAACATGTAAAAAAACCTCCCAGCTGTCTTTTCATTTTCATGCTTTAAAAACATTATTTTTAGAACTATTTTGTTTAAAAAGAGTCTGTCTCTGAAATGTTTCTGTTTTATAAACAACATTACCATCAGGAAGAAATGCATACATCTTTGCAAATATTAGTTAGATCTTAACATGTTTGAAATTCTCTGAGAACACAATATTTTACAGTAATGTGAATTAAAACCTATGTGAATTATTTCTCTATCTCATGTGTGGTTTTCTATAAGAATACTTTGCTTTTTAAAATTATACAGAATTTTTCAGATATTCCACAAAATATCAGAAGCTTTCATTTAATTTCTTATGCTCTATTTGTGTGTGTGAGTATGTGTGTCTTCACGCATGTGTATGTGTGCTCATGTGTGTGGTGTTTGAATGTGTTCTCCTAGAATATGTGATTTCTGAGTCATGAGGTATATATTCACCTTTAGATGACTAACTCTACATTCTGAGCTAATGCACACATGAGTTCCTTCCTATTTACATTACAACCACAAGAACAGAGCTCTTCTTACACATTCTAAGATATTTTTGCACAATTGTTAGTCTACAGATAGCAAAATGTAAATAGTGTGAGATGTCCTTGTTCATAAAATTCAAGTAACCTGGCATGTTATGATAGAGTCTTGGAGGAATATTCAGCAAAACACACACACACACACACACACACACACACACACACA
>NW_021605452.1:0-26859 GCF_004785775.1 Grammomys surdaster | reverse complement strand
ACAAGATATTTGAAGTTCCAAAATGTGGAAGGATTTGAAGATACCAATAGGACCCATTGGGTGGAGTTAGCTCAAATATGTGTGTGACAACAGTAAACTGTTTTTGAGTCAGAGACACAAGAGACTTACCAAGACCAAAGGAGTATCCTGATGAGACAAGCTAAATAATAAATGAGTCCAGTGAAACAGAAAAAATGGGGCCTGGAAACAAGCAATGCGGTAATAGAAAAAGAACAATGGGCCTATCACAAGGCAAAGTGCATTGTAAAAATAAGTGCCTTAATTGGATGAAAAGATCCCCAACTACCATGGATAAAATAGTAGCTTCGGCTACTATTGATTCCTTTAAGCTCTGAGGATCCTAGGGTAACACTTAAAGTTGTGGACAGAGCAACTGACTTCTTAATGGACACAAGGGTGACACATTTAAAGTCCTTAAGAATCCCATAGGTCAATTGATGTTCAAAAGATTTCAGTCCAAGGGGTAACAGGAATGCTACCTGACTACCACTGGACCAGTAAATATTCCATTGAATAGGGAAAAGAACCACATGTTTCTGGTGTGTCCCATTATCCCTACCCAGTGTAGGCATGAAAATATTTACATATACTGAAAGTTAACATCATCTTCTATGATAATGAGCCACAGCCTTCCAGATACTCGAAAGAGGAGTCCCCAAAAGTATAGTCTAGCATTTGAGTTTTCACATTTCCCCAGGTCAATCAGCATGCCTGGTCCCCTCACACACCTCACAGATCACCTGTATCCCAGTGGTCTGTGGTAATCAGAGACACATGTGAGACACCTGCCAGAATAGGTACCCAAGCTTGGATCACCACAGAGCCCAGCTGACTGAGGACCTATCCCCACTCTCTCAACTCCATCATCCCTGAGGTCTGTACCTCCATCTGCAACTCAGGCCGATCCTGACCCTGGATCCCCGAGCTTGTTTATATCCCAGGAGATCTGCTCTATCCAGAGACTTAGTTAAGACACCCATCCCAATAAACATACCAGCTGGCAATCCTACAGAATCCAGCATCACCGGGATCTATCCAGCTCTGCCTGATCTGAAGAGTTCTTCCAGTTTGCACATTCCTCTGCAAATGGGGTAGATCCTTCTCTTGTACCACAAAGCCTGCCTGTCTTCCATTATATTTGTCCTAATCAGGGCCAAAGCAAGTCTGTCCTAACTAGGAAACAGAAGGATTGTTATAAACAGGGTCACAGGGAAGAAATAAAGAAAGACTTTCTATAATTCAATGAAAACAAAGACGCAGCATTCCCAAATTTTTGGGACACAAGAAAAGCAGTGTTACAGGGGAACTGCAGAGCACTCAGTGCTTTCATCATGAATCTGGGGTCATTTTATCCCAGCAACCTTACAGCTTACCTGAAATCTCTAGGACAAAAAGAAGCAATCGAAGAGGAGTAGATAGCAGGAAATACTCAACCTCAGGGCTGAAAAAAACCAAATAGAAACAAAAAGATACAAAGAATCCACAAGAGCAAGAGCTGGTTCTTTGAGAAAATCAATAAGATAGATAAACCCTTAGCTATACTAAATAAAGGGCACTGAGACAGTACCCAAATTAACAAACTCTGAAAGGAAAAGGGAGACATAACAGCAGAAACAGGAAATTAAAAATTCATCATGTCTTACTAGAAAATCTTATACTCAACAAATCTGGAAAATCTAGAAGAAACAGGTGATTTTATAGACAGATACTGCATACCCAACTTAAACCAAGATAAGGTCAACTATAGAAAGAGTCTGATAAGCCCTATAGAAATAGAAGGAATCATTACAAAAAACTCCCAACAACAACAACAACAACAAAAAACCAGCACAAATGAAGGCATTGATCCTCTGTTCTGGAATGAATCATCTTTGAGACTTTAAAGACAGGTAGTTTTGGCTCCAAACTTAGCACTTCCAGATACCTCCAAACCTTTTCATGCACAGGCCTATGAAACAAAAATTACTGCAAAGGGTGTGGAACCACACCCTTTAGGCCCATGGCATCACAGTGTATTAGACCTGTCCAAATTATTGGACCCTGTATTGTCAGGCTTGTCCACTTGTCTAAGAGCTGTGGTGGCTACCAGTTTGCTAGTGAAAGAAACAGAGAAGTTAACTCTCAGTTAGCATCTTATACTTACATTCAACACTTGCAGTTGAGGCTCTTCTCAGAGGAACACCAGAACCCGGGCTCTTTAGTGCATGTGTGAAACAGTAGTGGGTCCTACTTCATAATCTACCTAGAGTCGGGTTTGAAAACCCCGCTGGCAACAATCTTGCCTTCCTCCATGAATTCCTTGGTTTCAGTGATGAGGACATAGATTTAATGACTCCCTTGAGGCCAGAGATAACATGGCAGTGTGCTGTGAGGAGTCAACAAGGCTGTTTGTGGAGGCCAGCATGAAGATATATGACCCATGGACCAAGCAGCAGTAGGTAGGATGCGTCTTATCCTACCAACCAAGGCTCCACATAACCCACAGGTGTGTTTTCCAACCCAATAATACTTCATTAAACAAACAGAACCCATGTTGCCAACATTTAAATGTGAATAATTTCATATTTATCCCTGCCAGCCCATCCCAAATCTTACCATGTGACCTCAGTTTCCCGTTCCCAGTCCTTCCCTCCTGCATTACAACTTCCTAACCCTGAGTTTGGAGGCCCACCCATGTGCTGGAATAACCACAAAGCAGACATGTTACTCATGGAGCGAGAGCAGGCTAAAAGACACATCAGAGAAAAGCATAGCTTTTTTATTTTGTGTTTCTCAACCCTTGCTTCTTGTGACCACCACACCGAGTTATGATCTGACATCCATGTATGCATCATAATATTCATTCACATACCTACAATAAATGAATAAGTAAGTAAATAAATAAATAATGAATAGCGAGTTCTAAGCCATTCAAAGCTCATGATGAGATCCTGTCTCAAAAATATAAACTGAAATTAATTAAATAAAAGTTTCAGTGTTTGGCACCCTGTGAGAAAAAGGGTAATCATGGAAAAGATTGACAAGAGTTTATTTTCCTTTACATTTCCTATTCAGACTAGTCTGGGAATGCTGTGCATGAAATTCCTGAGATGCTGTAATTGAGATCTCAGTCAGTAATTCCTGAGTCACCCTCCATTTCAGACAAATCCATTCCCTGCTGACACTTTCTGTCTCTGAATCTTTCAGGTATTGACAGTAAGATTTTAATAATAATAATAATAAATAATAATTGTTGTTGTTTTTACTATTGTTATTTTTGATGTTTTGGCTCATAATGCATGACTGCTCCAGAAAGCTGTTCTTAGTAGATCAGATGGGAAGGTGAGATCGGAAATCTGGTGGAAAAGTCACTGACAAACTCAGATTCATTCTTTGACTGTGCTATCAGCTGGTTCTCTGGGAAACTGCTTTGTGTGTACACAGAGGCCACTTATTAGTTACAGAGCAGTTGATCTCCAAGTGTGATCTAAGATCAGTACAGTATCACCCGGCAACCAGCAAAATACACAAGTGCAGTTTTCTTCCAGACCTGACCCTAGAATGGGACAGGTCCCAGGAGTCAGTAAGTTTCCAGTGAGCCCTCCAGGTAACTCTGGGTTCCCTTCCTCTGTGAAGGATTCACCACCAGCTATGCCCCTTCCACCTCTTCCACAGTGACCCTGGGTGTGACCAGGTTCAGGTCCCCGGCAGAGGGATTCATCCCCATAATATTTTATTGGAATGCCTCCCCCATTGCTTCCCAGGCTCAGAGATCATCATTGGCCAACTCTAGTTCTTTTTCATTATCCAGGTCCTTGAGTTCTCCATAAAGGCAATTCACACCACTAACTGAAAGACAGAGTGGACTTTTGACTTCCCCAACATATCCCCAGTCACCTTTCACCCTTGTCATAGTGATACTACAACAAATTATTCAACACACTTTTCTTTTGAATTGCTGACTAGCACAAAACACAATGGACAGAGAGGTATTAACTTGTTGGGAAGCAGATTGTGTCTGCAGAGGTTCACGAGTTAGTTAAATAGCCTTTTCTAAACATTCTGATCATTAATTCATCTCTTTTAGAAATATAAAATCAAAGAGCAAGACTATACAATGAAATTCATACTTTTATTTAAGAAACTAATCCTGTTATTCTTGCCTTTCTCATGAAGACCACAACCACATAGTGGAATTCATATTTTTCTGTACTAGGATTGACTATTATTCCAAATCCTTTGCATTTTGATCAATACATTTACAGCCACTTCTCTGCATAATTGCCACCTATGATTCTTGTCATAGTGATACTACCTGGCTGAAGGAGGTAGCCCAGGACAACACAGTTTGGAAAGGACTTACATGATTTTTCCACTCTGACACCTGAGAGGTGAGATCACCTTGTACCCTAAATTCAGCATACCTAGCTCAAGAAGGCAGAAACCACAGATGACATTGCCAAACACAGTCCCTCCTGAGCTTATAGACCCATTGAAATGGAGGGTTCATTGGATGTGAGGCCTTTCCAGCTTCTATTCATCCTACTGAGTCTTGAGTATCTTTTAAATACAGGATCATAGCTCAAACACCAACACCCTCTGCCCTGGAACTGGAACTCAGAAAGGTAGATATTGGAGAAGTGGTAGCTAATAGAACTACAGAGCAGCAATCCAATGTCCTATTGACCTTTGCTAATAGATGCCTACTGTGTCTGGTTGTACTGGGATTTTATCTTTTGAAGAAGACACATAAACTGTACAATTTGATATTCCCCCCTGGACATGAACTCCTTTCTATATTGCCAAGAACAAGGGAGTTTATATTGAAAAAAGATGGGATTGTGCAAACACATATCTGAATATATTGAAACAATGTCTCTGCTTAAGGCATGTGCACAATAAGAATATATAATTCAATTAGCATAAAGTTAAAGGTTCAGGGGAATAATTTTTGCCTCTGGGAAACAGGATCACCTGGGGAATTGGACTGTGTCACATGACTGGAGCACAGTGGGAGAGTTATCCTGGAGAAGAATCTCCCTCAAACAAGGATCCTAGAGCATTAGGTCCTAAAAAAGATGAGCTATCCATGCCAAGTCCCTAACCAACTCTCCCCATCCAAAATGTTTGACTTGTAATGAAGCAGAGATAAATCTCTAGCTTTGAGAGAAGTTGCCAAGGGGTATCCCCTGAGTCAAAAGAGAGACTTCAAGAAAGGGCACCTCAGAAACAGGTGAAATGAAGCAATCTGGTCAGCAGGTAGGCCATGGCAGTTCCCAATGACATCATCAGTAGTCACTTCCCTGGACATTCTCTTGTGTCCAGGAGAACCCTAGAATCTTCTGTGATGTCACCAGTGTTGTGGTGACACCAACTGCCTGTGGAGTATTCCTCCAGAGCTGCTGGGTTCACAAGCAGTCATGTTGTCCATGCTGCGCAGGTTATTTCGGAGGGATGATAGACTACAACCAGAGACCAGACCTAGGCAGAAGACATTTCATCAACCAGGAAGAAGATTATGGCTCTGGGGAAGACACAGTGAGTCCTGGGCTGTGCTTGGGGGAGCTTGCTGGAAGTGGGAGGCTTAAGCAGGTCCTTGCAGAAGAAGTGCTTATCATCTGGAGCCTCCACATTCCTCAATGGCAGACCCAGAGTCAAGAATTTCTGGTGATTAGTTTGGCAGAGATCCAGGAATTGACGAGCCTGCAGTTGTTTGGCTGAGAGATCTGAATTTCCTGCTTAGTGGCAAAAAATGCCAGGAGGAAGTTCTGTGAGAATAACAAAGCCTTGCTCTCAAGATAGAGTGCTGAAGGATTTCATCCTCAATAGATTCTTTTAGCTTACATGAATATGTGATGCCAAGAACAGAGAGGGATATTCCCCTGTCATGTATCAGATCTCAGATATTTTGGGCTTGAACACACATGATGCTCAATCACAGTCTGAGGTATATGTACTAGTGTGTGATCTCTCTCCATGCAGTTAAGAAGCATGGATAGGTGGTGGCTTGTGGGAGATGTTTGGTGCTTGTGTTAATGTTCAATATTTTTTGTGCTGAGCAGTACAGACTACATTGTCAGATATAAGCTGACATTGCCCTCAATTTCTTCTTGATTGGGAAAGCTTATGCATTCCAGGGTTAGTGGGTCTGCAGTAAGGACTGAGCTGTATGTCTAGTGATGGTGGTGGGGAGCAGGGACATAGGTGAGGAGACCAGCCTGAAGACAGCTTTCTTGCTCTTTCAGGAATTCACTGTGTCTCTAGAATGCTCTCTTCCTCAGGCTTCTGTTTGGGACTAAGCATGGTTTCTCCTTTCCCTGTCATATTTCACTACAAGTTTACTTGTGTTTATCTACCTAAAGGGTCTGTTGGGGAAGAATCATCCCAAGCCTACACCATGAGTAAGCAAGAGCAGAGAATGAAGAGGTTGGAGAAGCTCAAAAGGGATCTTGAGATGATGAACAAGGAGAGAGACGAACTCCGGGGAATCCTGGCACATTATGCTAACAGGGATTTGAATAACAGGTAGTCATTATGCCCAGTTTTCAGCTGACTATCTTGGGTCCTCTCTGTTGGTGCCAGACTTCTCATGTCATAGGAGGCTACAACTCTAGGCTGTCCTCATGTCCACATTCATTTTGCTGTTAGGATTTTAGATACAGAAATTGAAGTTTACATAGGAGTGAGATGGGGTCAAAGGCTATTTTGATTCCTTCAAAAGTAAATCAGAGTCCTTGCAATGAATCCCAGTCTGGAAATAATAGTAGTAATGTGTGAGCTCTCATCATGCGTTTTAAGAAGCCTGGACTGGTGTTGCTTTATGGGAGATGCTATCTGCTCTCCGTTTATGGAAAATCATTTTTGCAACTTCCTAGAGATGCTTTAGGTTCATTTAGTCCTGTCAAAAGCTGGAAGGTCCTGGTTCTGTCTGCATGCTGCCTTTCAGTGTGACTGGATTTGCTGAAAGTCATCATGTTTTTCTCAATTTGTGTTCATTATAATCTGAGATAATGCCACATCACTGTATTTATTTGATATTATGATTGTCTGAGCGTGTGTGTGTGTGTGTGTGTTTGTGTCTGTGTTTCAATTAAGGTCCAGGGAGTCTGTGTAGAGTGATGGGGCCTGAGGATTTACCTGACTCACTTTTCAGGTAATGAGAGTGATGAGGCCATGGAGACTCACTTGTAGCAGCACAACACATGACCTCTGTGCTCACCTCTGATAGTCATTGGAAACTCCTGATACTTATAATAAACCCTTTTCCTTGTAAATAGTGATTATGTCCTTTGGGAATTTAGGTAGCAATAGAACCAAGGATTGAGAAAACCTTATTTAGAAACAGAAAAACAGCCATCCCAGATTAAAGTTGGACCCAGGACTGTGAAACAGGCTCTTGGACAGTTTTTAAAGACCTAATCTATTTTTTAAAGCCCCGTCTGGGAGCTAAAGCAAGTCAGCTCCCTTCGTTTAGTTCCATAACTCTACTGGACTCAGACTAAGATTATCAAGTTTAATAAGCACCAAGAGGACCCAGTTCAAAGGAGCCAGGATGTGGCATGTATGGGTTGGGGTAGTTCATGAGTCAAGTTGAATTTATGTAATGCTTGAAACCTTAGTTCAGAGGATTATATGCTCCTTGTGCCATGCCCTCCCACAGGACCAACTTTGAGAACATGATGCTTGAGATGCAACACGACCAGGTAATGACCGATCTCAAGAAAATTCCTCAGGAGATCAGTGAGGCCTTGTACAAGTGCAAGGAGCTGTCTAAAGAAAATCAACTTTATTGGTGAGTGACTATCAGTGTCATTACCCCAGCACTAGGCACAGAATATGTCTGTCCATCACTAACTTTCAAACAAAGTAAGGGGCTGGTTCTGTACTATTTGCCTTTCAACAGGAAGCTTGCCTCCCTCAAAGAAAGGCTGTAGGATTTTTACCTCTTGGACTCATTTTGATGAGGTGTGATGACTCTGTGAGCCCCTGCAATCATTGTCCTTCCCAACTCAGTATCCTCTGGATAGAAAAGGTGTGCACCTTAATGGAGATATCAGTCAACCTTGAGTCTCTGGGCCCTGAAAACAGATTTATAGATCTGGTTTGCATGAGACACATAGAACGATTGTATATCTGTTGAGTCTGATCTCCTCTTCTAGATAAGGTTTGTCCTCTGTCTACCTACAGGTGGTTTTCTAATACCTGGACATATAAACAATCATGGGGCCTATGTACTCTTCTGCTAGATATATGAGGCCCTGTTGGTGTCACGGTTCTCAGAAGTACTTTGAGTCTTCTGGAATGTTACTCTGTTCTCGATTTGACCTTCTTATATGTGATGTTCTATGGCTGCTCTGGTCTGTAGTCTGTGTCTGTCTGGGGACCAGTGCCCATGGTGAGAAGGGATGGTACTTGGAGAAGTGGGAGGAAGATGGATGCTGCCTACATATCACCATTTCTTCTTTGTGGTTCAGCATCAGGAACTGTCAGCTCCTTACAGAGTCTCTTCATATAAAGAACCAAGTAAAAATTCTGTGGAATGAGAACAGGCAGCTGCTAAGGGAGCAGATTGCACTGGAAGAGTGTACTAAGAAAACCAAGAGGCTGTGTGTGGAGGCCAGCTTGAAGATATACGACAAGTATACCCAACAGCAGCAGCAGCAGCAGGTAGGATGCATGAAGCATCAGGGGCAGTTTGTGGACTCATGTCTAACCATAAACACAGCCAAGCCCAGATAACCATCCTCTACCTTGTCCAGACACTCTCCTATGTATTTCCAGTTCTTCATTTCTGTGATCATTTACAAGACTTTCTGTGGAGTTAGCCTCTTTCAAGAAACTGGATGATTGGCAAGCAATCCCTCCTACTCAGCTCCAAGCTGCAGTTCATGAAGATATTTTGAAAACACATTACACCCCTACATGCCTTTATGCTAGAGGGGTTCTATATGGGTGCCTCCGATGTAGTAGCACAGAACATTGAGTGATGAAGTCAGGGCCTGTAACTCACTTGCTTTGGATCCATGGTTCCAGCTGCATATGTAGGGGAGGATGGCCTTGTCAGACATAGATGTGAGAGGAGGTCCTTGGTCCCATGAAGGCTGGAAGCCCCAGTTTGGGGAATTCAAGGGCAGGGTGGTGAGTTGGGGTAAATCCTCATTGAAGGAGGAGGAAGTTGGATGGAATAGGGGATTTCTGGGTGGGAGGATGAAGAAAGGTGATAACATCTGAAATATAATAAAATATCCAATAAAAAGATTATTTTAAAAAAAGAGGTGGGGTGGGGGCTTGTGTCTTTTCTCTCTCTCTTCCCCTGCATTGCAAAATTGTCTCTTCCCACTGGTTAGACCTTGATTCACACTGACAGAGCCTGAGGAGCAGCTTGTCAGTCATGGATTCTGTCAGTGTTGCTAGAGTTCTTTCCTGGAGTTTATATTCAGGAGCTTACTGGATGAACAGGGATGTGTGAAAGGCTTCTCTCAGGCTGATGGTTGGGTTGAGAGATGTGAGGCTCCAAGAGAAAAATTTCCAGAACTCTCTCAACCTAGTCTGCAGAAGAAGTTACTCACTAAGTGTTTTTAGTTCCCAAGGGATGGACAGCAGAGTCCTGGGTCTCACTTGAAGCATTAGCTTTTCTACATTCAATGCTTCCTCCAGCATTGATATCTCCTTATTGTTTCCTGCTCACTTACGATTTCTGGTGTGTGTGTGTGGAGGGAGGGGCATATGCAAGTCTGTGCCAATATGTAAATTGATGGGTGTGCTGAGAGGCCAGTTAATTACATATGGTTTTGATAAGTCTTTCTGCAACATAGCCCAGGTCTCTCACTGAGTCTGAACCTTCCTGTATTGGTTAAGGTGTCTGATCATCACCTTTGAATGTTCTGTCACCTTCCATCTAGAGCTCCTGAAATTGTTTGGTCTCAGGTAATTTTTACAAGGTTTAATTACTCATAGAGAGGAAGAACATTTTTACATATTTCATTGTTTTGGGTTTTGTTGTTGCTTCTGGAAGGAAACAATTCATTATCATGGAAGAAGCCAACGGTGTATTTGGCAGTTGTCAGGCACACAACTTGGCCCACTGAGCCTTGTCATGAGCTTTCTTGTCATTTGGCTGAAATCGGCAGAATAGGGAGGAGGGTATTGGTGTGCCAGAATGGGTCTTACCCAAGAAACCTAGGCTCCATGTAACCCACAAGTGAGTTTTTGAATCCAATAACACTTTACAAACAAACAGAACCCATGTTGCCAACACTTACATGTAAATAATCTCATATTTAACCCAACCCACCCTTTCCAAATCTTACCATGTGACTTCAGATTCCCCTTCCCAGTCCCTCTCTCTCTCCTTACCTAAAGTTTCCTAAACCTGGGTTTGGAGGCACACCCATGTGAGGAATAACCGAGAATCAGACATGGTAGTCTTGGAACCAGAGCAGGATATGGGTCAGGAAGTGGTGCTCAACAACTGCTAGCTGCACTCATGAGACAAAAGGTGGCTCCAAGGTGGTCCTATCCAAAGGAGCCTTAGGGACCTGAACACCAGCCTCTCTATTCTAAGGTGTGAGTGTGAGGCTCTTAGAGGGCAAGGGGCAGGAGTCCAGGCACCCAAGAGTCACACAAAGGATGGTTCATGACCTGTTGGGCATGTGGTGGGTGTGGTAGAGGGACTACCAAGGCCACCTCACCTGGCTTCTCATGAATGGCCATCTGCTGCTCCTCAGAATCCAGTGTCTCCAGAGACCAAGCTTCTTCCCAAAGCTACATGTCTGTGTCTCACCTCAGCCCTGGGACAGCAGCAGCTGCAACAGCAACTCAAACCCTGGAGTGAGGGGTACAGGCACCCAGACCAGAAATGACCTTCCTAGCCACTTCTGCTCATGCCTCTCCATCTCCTCCACCTGCTAAGGCTGCCAATGCTACCCTATCACTCTAGGCAGAAGACAGCTCTATCGTATGTAGAGGAGCCTCAGGATGCCACTTCTTGAATTATCTAGCACCCAGGTCCTCCATCCTTCTCTATGGTACCTCACTCTGAGAGGCTTAAGAGCAGCCCTCCCCCAGGACAGAAAGCTGGTCTCTTGTTTTATTGTTTTGTAATTAAATTCTTTAGTTATAAACAAAAACTTGAACAATATAGCTATTTTAAAAACAAAAATTAGACTTCTTTGCCTTCCTTGTACTGAGATAACACCCTGGAAATTCATACTGTGTGTTACTGGCTTTACCATGAGGATTTATGAAATCCTACAGTGCATCCCTCTGCTGACATTGTGTCCCTGAGTATATCATGGACATGGTTTTGTTTCAGGACAATTCCCCCTCATAGTTTTGCAGTGTGCTAAATTTCAGAAAAACCATTCCATGTTAATTCCCTAGCTTCCTTTTGAATAACATTAGGGATGTTTTAATATCATGGGAACTGTAATGTGTTGTAAAGTTCATGGATAATAAACATGATTAACTGTTTCTTTTAATGGTGCTACCATGGTCTTCTGAGAAGAAGTCAATGTAGGTTTAGAGAGCAGAATATGACGTTTCAACATGGAGCTTGCTGGAGGATGTTCATGCAACTCTCTTTCTTAGGCTCTTGAGTGTTGTGTGTACCAGCATATGTGTGCAGAGCTTGTGACTTACTTGTAGGATCAGCAACTATCAGCTTGGAAACAGTTCATGACACGGAAATAAGTACAGGCCTGGGCAGCAGAGCCTGGGTTTGTCTAAGAGCCTACTACACAGCTTAGGTCCCACTACTTCCTCAAGTGACATGAAATGTGCTGAACACAGCAATCTTTTGCTTGGGGTGTGTGTGTTTATTTTTGTGTGTCTGTGTGTCTGTGTGTCTGTGTGTGTGTGTGTCTGTGTGTGTATATTAATGCATGCACTGGTTTTTTTTGTACATATATGTGTTTATATGTATGTATGTATGTATGTATGTATACATATATTTACTTGGTCAGCAAACATCTTACACAAGAATAGAGGCCAGCTTCAATGAGAAAGTCCTCTGTCAATTCACTTTGCATCAAGGGAACATCAAACACAGCAACCTGTCATCATGCTGCTCTACCCAGCTCAATAGAACAAAAGGAGACAGATAATGCTGTAAAGTCAGATTGTCAGCGATTGGTAGAGGAAAACTATTTATCACTATTGAAACTGTATATATAGAGAAACCTGTGAACCCATAATGAAATCATTTTTAGGAAAACAAAACACTGTTGTACATGGAGGTGAGTAGGAGGCTGCTGTGTCATATCCATGTGCCTGAGAGTCAACAAGGCTGGCTAAGGGTCTGTGTCCCTTCTCTGCTCTTGGTGGATAGTGACTGCCCGCAGGGGGCTCGGTGCATCTTCTCAGCATCCTAGTTTGTCTTCCTTACATCTTACCATTTTCTTTCTAACTCTGCTTTAGTTTGTCTCAGTTATCCTTGGCCTTGGAGTTTGTCCTGGGTATTACTATTTGAGAAACTTAGTTGCTTGGTGTTGCATCTGCATCTAGCAGGAGGCCCATACCTATGGTGAGGTGCTAGACCAGGTCTGGCTCAGATATCCCTTTAGGGTCCTGATAGTCTAAAGCACTCACCCTGTGTTCTGTCTGTAGCACTCTGTAAAGGCTGTCATTCAAAAATGATTTGCTTTGAGTTAAAATCATCCTCAAGGAGGGTTGGAGGAAATGAGCAACTTTACATATTGCTGATGGTATAAAATGGGGTAGGCCTCTGAGAAGCCATGTACAACTTTTCAGAAAGTTAAACTGTCGTTCCCGTTTACCCAGCGACTCCAGAACAAGAAGTAGGTTTCCACAGAGAAATTAGGGCAAATCACAGTTGTAGTGGTACTTCACAGAACAGCCCTGAAGTAGAAACTATGTAGATGTCTTTCAGTCAAGGAGTGAACAAGTATACTGTAGGTCCAGCCCTTCCATGGACTTTTGCCTAGGGTGATAATACATGCCACCATTTTGTCTTGAAGTAGCCAGACTTATTTTCCTCAAAATATCCCTGACAGAATCTCCTTACATGGAGGAAAGTCTCACACTGCATCCTGCTTATAGAGATTTCCTGATTGCCTAGCCTCAAAGCTTTGGTTATAAACCACACAAGCTGTGGAAAGTGGAGGGCCTATTGGAAGATGCTGCTAACTTTGGAGCCCCTGAGAAACTGTGAGCAAGAGGCAGGAACAGGCTTGTCCACCCGGATCCCATGGGCCTTTCTTGGGAACCGAGCCTACTGTGCACAGCTTTTGGAACTTGCTAAGAAGACTTATCTATCATGCCAAGACCCCATATTTCCATCTTTTGTTTATTAGGGGAAAGCACTTTTTGACGGAGCTATGATTAGGCTGTGCCTACTATGATCTTATGCCATTCAGGGTTATTTTCTTTTTCCTTTTTTTAAAATTTATTCAGTTTATGTATGTGAGTACACTGTTTCTCTCTTCAGACACACCAGAAGAGGACAATTGATTTCACTAAAGATGGTTTGTAAGCTACCATGCAGTTGTTGGGAATTGAACTCAGGACTTCCAGAAGACAAGTCCGTGCTCCTAATGGATTAGCTATCTCTCCAGGCTTTTTCTCAATTCAAGGGTTTATTTCTTATGGCTTTATAGTATCCTGGGTGATCTCTTATATTATCATTAACTGGGAAGATAAAAATGTTTCTGCAGTGAACTACACTTGTATGTGTGAACATGTCCTTCCATGTGTTCAGGAATGTGTGTGTGTCTCTGTGTGATTGTGTGTGATTGTGTGTGTGTGTGTGTGTGTGTGTGTGTGTCCATATATTGGCTGTAATGATGCAGCATCGTGTTGCTGTCACTGAGATGAGGTACTAGCACAGGATTGCAGAAGTCAAGGAGATTTCCTATACCTGTATAACTGTATTTTTGGGTCTCTGTCTTTCCACATGACTCTCTGCCTAAGTCAACTAGGAGTACCTAATAATATTGTTCTGATCCAGTTTAAAGGAACTCGTTTCCATGAAACATTTGTGATCCATCATGTTTCTGTCAATTGTGTTGTATTCTGTCTTCCCTTCTGAGTTCTCTGGTATAACTTGAGCCTATTTTCCCTTAAGTCACCCCACAAATAATACTACGGTAGCTATAAACATTGCAGGGGCATTGTTTTTCCTCCATGAATGTCCCTGTTAGCGTTCATTGCTTACCCTTGGGAAGATTTGCATGTTGCTGACTATAGTATGTCTCCAGTGGGCATGGTTCCTGGCAGATAGTTTTTCTGGGGATTCCCAGATGGGGGGGTTCAGAAGTAAGAAACAAGGCAGGTTCCAACACTTCAGATACATTAAGAGCCTTCTCTTCAATGGTATCTAGTTTCCCTAGAACACTTCTTAAAATGTTCGATTTATACATGGCTACACAGCTATTTTTCAATATAATATATGTGGACCATTGTAGAAATGTGGTGTTTTATTTTAACTCCAGTACAGTGGGTAGTTCATAGTTCCCTTGCAAGCTATTTTTTAAATCTGAGAAAAAATTTCAGGTCCAGGTGCTCTCTGAACCTTCTTCTTTGGGGATACAGGGAATGACCTTAGCTGAATGGTCATACTGGATTGTACTGGTCAATAAAGCTGGTGTTTGCTGGATAGCTGACTTGGCAGGTCCTCACCAGACCTTTGTCTCTTCCTCCTCTAGGTCTGAAATACTCCACCAAAAGCTCAAAGAGGGCACAGACCAGGCCAAGTTCTCCCTCAGACACAACTCTTCACCAAGAACACTCAGTGTGCAAAGCAAGTGAACCACCATTGCATCTCATCCATATAACCTTGGCAATCTTGGACTGCATTTTCTTCTATTATTTCAGTTCCTACATGTCACAAGGTCTTCATTGTGTCTAGCCTCTGGTCCAGGCAGAGTGCATGTTTGGAAGGCTTCAGTCACATGCTGAGGGACATCAAGATCTGCTGGAAATCCATGAGGAGCCTGAGAATGTAAAGTTTTGCTTGTCCTGATGGGTCATCAAAGATAAATTCATGAGGATCAGTCAAGGGAATTTTAAGGACTTTCAGATACCACCACTAATATCTTTCATGCTTTGCTTTGGGAGGACTTGCCCATCTCAAAACCACACCACAATGAGGCATGTACTCATTCACCTTGAAGAGTTTACTATCAGCATTGACTGCCTTTGCACTATATTTCCAAGGCCAGCAACAGGCTGTAGGTCTGGGCTGCAAAATCTGCAGCTAAAGAATGTTTCTTAGCTTAGGAATTGTGTTTTGGATTTTGTTATAATTTTGATTATTTCAGTATATGGTTTCTTTGTTTACATTTGAAGTTTTGTTATTTGTTTATTATTTTTGTTACTGTAATTAATTTGTTGTTTTGCTAAGTTTATATACTATATTCATTGACTTCCCCACTTTAACATGGTATTGAATGAATTTAATGTATTCTTATGGATGAAAACATAACCACTAATTTTTCCCTCCTAAGAACCTTCTGTATTCATGTGTGGTTCACAGTCTTGTAACACTAAAATATCAGGCAGGAATGGGCCTCTTCAAGTAGCATTTGGCTTAGACTTCATTATTGGTACCCAGTAAGACAATGTGACACAGAGAATTGGGCTTTTGATGTGGATAGTGAGTCACAATGTGTGGATCCCCACTTCATGATGAAAAAAGTATCCCTGCTGTATCTTTGTGGACATGAATTTAACTATGTTAAAATGTACTACTATGTGGATGATCAAGTTGAACAAACAAAGTAGGAACACAGGTGTATTTCTCTAATATGTCCCAAGAAATAAAAATATTCAATAAAGGAGTATAAAAGAAATCAGTAAATACAGCGCTCTATGCCTCTTGTTTTCTTGAAATATAACCTCACTTATAAATGCACAACAGAGATAATGGATTCCAAGACATTTTGTGAGATGTTGGTTATTTGTTTTTTTGTTTTGGTGGATGTTTTTTTGTTGTTGTTCTTTGTTTTTTGCTTTGTTTTCTCCTTTGTTTTGTTCCTGTTGTTGTTCTAATGATAATGATGATTCCTTTTGCTCATAAACCGAAAATGTATGTGACAGTTTTTAAAAAAAATTATGTGAGGCGTTTTTTTCTGTTTTCTAATTATTTCTTTTATATGTAAGGGTGTTTTTCCTGCTGTAGATTTGTGTGCTACATGAATGAAAGTCTCAGAGGCCAGAAGACTTCAGTGGATTCCACATGGAACTTAAGGGACAGGGGATTGTTAATCCTTCTTTAGGTCCTCTGTGAAACAAATTCTCAAATGCATAAGCCATCTATCCAGTCCCTGCCTGGACTTTTGTCCTTCCTTGTGTGGTGTATTAGTTGCACTGGATGACCCCCAATCAAAGAGAGAAGTTTCTTGAGACCTGTAGGATCACATACTTTGGGTGAGCATGCTCAGTGATTAAATTTGAGGCCTCCATGTAGGGCATTATAGTGTGTTCCTGATCCTGCCTCAGGATCTCTTATCTTCAGGGTTGGAGCAGAACTCTCATGACTCATCCTGCATAAAAATGCAGATTAGGCTTTATCAGATGAATTGCAGAATTGAGAGCTCTCCTAGGGGTGGCGCTGGTGAATAAATCATGTTGAAATGCCATCTAAACAGTGTTTAGAGTAAACCTCAGAGGAGCCCAGGGGGATGGAGACTGCAACAGAGGGCACAGGACTATGAGGGTGAATATTTCAGTTCAAGGCTAGCAAGGATGAGGGATGATAAATGTTGCCTGTATCTTTGCTCAACCTTCTGCCTTTAATCTGGAAAGTGTGCTACCAGTTCTCTCCTAGCTTCCTTAAATCTGAGGCTAAAACAACACACACACACACTCACACACACACACACACACACACACACACTCACACACACACACACATACAGTGTTGTTCCTTTTCTGTTTGTCTTCTTGAGCTTGTACTACCTCCTGCCTGGAAAAGGATGCCCTCACCAATTTCTTATCTCCACCTCTCCTGCCTGCCCTTAATGTTAGCATCTCAGTCAGTCACATCTTTCCCCTGCTATAGACCCCTGAACACCTCCCTATAGAAGCAGACTGTGTGGCCACTTTGTATTGATACTTCACATTGCTGCACTGTACTTCTCTCTCTAAAGCATGCTCCACTACCATTTGTCCACTTTTCCTCCAGGGACCTGGACCTTCTGCCCAGCAATGAGCCCATGGCTTTGTTTACTGACTGGTCAAGAAACAATTGAGGACAGGACTTTAACATCAGAAACGTCCCCTACAGGTGGAGGCTCACTTTTAAGGTAGTAGATCTCACAGTACATTAGGAAATGTTTCTTCAGATTAGTAACTGATTCTGGTAAAGCTCCCTGAATCATATAACTTCTGAAGCTGTGGAGGAAGTAATCCTCTGGGTTTCCAGACTGGTGTTGTCAAACCAAGAGGAAAAAGTATCAACTCTTTGTGAGTGATGTACAGATATACACACTGCACATCATTATAGATACAGAGCTTCCTCAGTTCCATGACAGAGTTGATCAGGAGGTTTGCTGTCTCAACAAGTAAAGTCCTTTACTCTCCAAAACTGAGCTCCTTCCAAAAAGCCTCCATGGTTGAATGAAAGAAGAAACTTCCCACACATTATCCTCTGATTTTTCTGTTGTTAATAGTGCAATGTGTTACCCTCCACTCCAAACTTTCAGTACTTTGCTGTTAGGTATCTTAACTGCACTAATTTCTTTAATAATTACCACTTGGTCTTAATCTTCAAGTTTTCTGACACACTTTTCTCCATAATTTTGTACTACAGTTTATCTCTAATCTCACTGTAAATCAATTTAAATGTGGTAAAAACACATCATTTCATTCTGTCTCAGAATTTCATCTGCCATGTTAATTCATCTTTCATTTTTGAATATAGATTCACTTAAAATGTAAAATGGAAAGAAGAATGCAGACATATTTTTGTTTCTTTTCTATTTTTCTTTTATTGAAAATAGTTTTTCTAGTACAATACATTCAGGTTATGGTTTCCTCTCCTGCAACTCTTCTAAGATCCTCTCTCCTTCACTTTCTATCTGAATTCACATCCTTTCAAATCTCTCCTAGACAACAAATAGCCATTTAGATAATATTGATCAACCAGCTTGCCTATATGTTAGGATTGAAAACTATTTCATAGGAATGAAAAAATTATGTTCATTGCTGTTTAGGATTAAATATGTTTCTCAAGGATTGGGTTACATACCACCAGTCATCTTAACTGAAATGGTTCTGTACTGCCTGTTTCAGAATGGAAAAATGCCTTTGTTTGTCATAAAGATAATCATGATCCCCTGTGTAGATCATCACCTGTCATATACACTTTGTCATGGTGCTGACATTGTGACCATGTTTTTGTCTCAGGTGTTTTCATAATCCACTTGTAATGTTTAGGTTCTGCTTCTGTAACAACATTCATTTGCCTGGATGTCACTAGGAAGACTATTTTCTAAACACAGGCAGAAATGTGGAGGCAGAAAGTGTAGTATAAGCTACGGAGAAACATTGCTTACTGGCATGCTCCTCATGGAACCTACTTTCTTATACAACTCAGAACCATGCCTAGGGTTGGGAACACACACAGTGGGCTGGGCCTACTCATATCAATAATTAATCAGGAAACAGTCCAATAAAGTTTCCTATAGGCCACCTTTATGGAGGCATTTTCTCACTTGAGGGTCTCTATTCCCAATTGGTTCTAGCTTATGTCATGTTGACCATACACTAGCCAGTATATTTAACAATGATAAATATACAGTGAGAAAGAAATGAAGGAACAATGGCATTCACAGCAGCCTAAAAAAGCAAATGATATTTTGGAGTAAACCTAAAGAAGTACATAAAAGACATCTAAACTGAATGTTAAAAGACTGAAGAAATTGAAGATGACACTAGTGGGTACAAAGATCTCCCACGTCCACAGATGGGTAAGATTAATATTGTGAAAATGACCAGTCTATCAAATTAATCTATAAACTAAATGTAATATCTATTAGATGCCAATTTTTTTTTGATGTCAGAATCAGAAAACAATTTTAAAATTCATGTTGAAGCACAAAAGACATGGCTATCCAAAGCAGTTCCCCAAAATAAGAACACTGTTGAAGGTAACTCAGTGTCTGAGTTCAAGTTATGCTACATGAAATAAAACATGGTACTGTCACAAAATTAGACTCAAAGTACAAGGAACCAGAATGGATGGCCCACTCGAATGGAAGTTCACACACCTATAGCTTTTTGAGTTTTCTACAGACTGACCTAAAAGACACATCAGAGAAAACAAGAAGCTGTGCTTGGAAAACTGGGCCTACATAGAAAAATGAAATTTAATCTTTATCTTTCACCCTCCTTTAAAATTTCAAATGCACCAAAATCTCAGTGTTAGACAAGAAATTCTGAGATTGCTGTAAGATGATGTAGGGGTCCATCTAAAGACAAAGGTATTGCTAGGAACTTTCTGTAGGACTCCAGTCTCTCAGAGTAAGGCTCATAATTGAGTGATCAGCCCTTGAGAAATTAAAAATATCCTGTAATGTAAATGGGGCGGTTTGAATAAAAATGGTCCTTAACAGTTTGTTTACTTGAATGATTGGTACCTACTTCATGGAAATTCTCTAGAAAGCACAAGGAGATATGGCCTTGCTGGAGGAGGTGTGTCACTGTAGGTGTGGTTAGGGTTTCAAAAGCTCATGCCAAGCCCTGTCTCTCTCTCTCCCCCCCTCTCTCTCTCTCTCTCTGTCTTCTGCCTTCACCTTGTTAACCTTGTGGATCAGATGTAAACTTACCTGTCTCTCTCGGCCATGCCTGTCTTCATGCCTGCCTGTTGCCATGCTCTCCACCATGGTGATCGTGGATCACCCTCTGACACTCTTAGCCTGCTCCAGTGAAATGCTTTACAAGTTAGCCTGGTCAAGCTGTCTCATCACAGCAATAGCAGAATGAGTCAGACAGCAAATGAACTGTTAACTCAATTGAAAGCCTAAGGGATGGAGGAGAATCTTTGCCAACTATACATATAAAAGAGAGTTTATTGGTAGACTATATAATTGTGTTAAAAACTAAACACCAGGAACCCTATCATTTTAAACATTTCAAGAGGTAATTATAAACGAAAGCATTTAAAGTTTAAAACTTAAATTTAATTTTATATTTAAGGATTTAAAATGCTTCTATGACTGGACATTGTAGTGCATACCTTGGATATCAGCACTTAGACAGCAGAGACAAGAAGCTCTCTGTGAGCTTGTGGACACACTGGTCTATGCAGTAGGTTCTGGAACACCCACACATATGTAGAGAGACCTTGTCCTCTACACCACCTCCCAATGTTTTATGCAAACGGGCTGAATCTTCAAAAGAAGAAAAACAAATAGATGATAAATACGCTTTAAAATGTTTAATATCTTTAGGCATCAGAAAAATGCACATTAAAATAACTTTGACATTCCATCTTACCCTAGTTAGACTGAATATTATCAATGGACTAAATGACAACAAGTGTTGACATGGGTGTGGGATAGGAGAACATGTTTTCACATGTATAGTCACTATGGAAATCAGCACAGATGTTCCAGAATATATCCCTAGAAGTACATCTACCATATGATCTACTATACTATTTGTTGTATTTGAATGAGAATGGCCTTCATAGGCACATAGATTTCAATACTTGGTCACTAAGGTGCAACACTATTTGATAGAATTAGGAGGTATGGCCTTGTTGTGGGGTTGGGCTTTGAAGTTTCAAAAGCCCAACTCAATGCCAGTGTTTTTCCTGCTTCCTATAGATCTGGATACAGAACTATCAGCTACTTCTCCAGCATCACGTTTGCCTGAGTTCTGCCATGCATCTGCCAAGACAATAGGGGACTAAACTTCTGACATGGTAAGCAGGCCCCATTTAAATGTGTTCTTTAAAAAGAGCTTCCATGGTCATGGTGTCTCTTCACAGAAATAGAAAACTAACTAAGACACTCTTCCTGGGCCTATACCCAAAGGATATGATTCTACTTCAGAGGTAACAGGTTTGTTCATGTTCCTTGCTGCTTTATTCCCAATAGCCAAGAAAGGAAAATAACCTAGATGTCCTACAGCTGATGAATGGATAATGAAAATATGGTTCCTAGATGTTGACTGTGAAATAACAGCATGGTTTCTAGTCGAGCACCAACTAGAAATCTCCTGGAACCCTAGGTGTTTCTAAGTGATGGCATGCATTTTGCCATGCTGCCAGAATCCAGGCTTCCCACAGGAGGCCACAGACCTCCATTGATCCATGCTTTCAATCCTGTAGGCTAGCCGCTCCACAGGTAGAGGGGATGACTACAGGTCAAGGAGCCTCAAGACAGATCTCCATATTGATGAGGTACCTAAAGGCCAGAGGGACATAGCCAATTAAGCATTCCTTCCAAGACACTCTTTCTTACAAGAGCTCTGGCTCTCTTGGAGACCTCACACTGTGCTCCCCAGCTTAGAGTAGAGTCCTGCAGCTAAACACAGCCTTAAGTCCACCTGGCACTATCATAAAGTGAACACAGTTGAATTCCTGTGCCTCTGTCCCTACTAGAGGACCTAGTCACATGGCAAGACAGAAGCACGACCCACACATAAACCCAACAAGCCTCACATATACTACAACACAACTCACATACACAATCGAATTCAGCTGTAAATGAAATGAAATTTACAAGTCAATGGATGGGGCCAGAAATAATCATTCTGAATGATGTAACCCAGACCCAGAAAGACATTCCTAGTGTCCCTTCACCTCCCTGGTTGAGGATGAAGATGGATGCTCTCAGCTGTTGCTCTAGCAACATCACTGCCTGCCTGCATGCCTGCCTAATGCCATATTCCCAGCCTTGGTGTCAGGGAAATACTCTCTGAAATTATAAGTTCCTAATACACATAGGAACTTATCATGTCATCAACTTGACTAGATTAACAACTACACAGATAGAATAAGTGTAAAATAAAAGTGGCAAAACACTGTATCTAGTTAGAGCCAAATCAATGTGTGTGTATTTTGTATCTGTACTGGACAAAAAGATTTGGAAAGATAAGTATCACAGTCTTAAATGTATTTTTTCTTCCGTGTGGTGGGGGATGGGTCTTAGAGGGTCTTATAGAGCCTTTCATTTTTCATTTTTTTCTGTTTGAAGGTTTTATAAGTATGTATTACTTTCATAATCAGAATTCTTAGTAAATATTTTGCTGATTTAAAGGCTTAGGCATGTTCAAACGTCTGCAAAACCACTTATTGCTCAGTTTTAGTTTTTCTAATCCAGGAAGCAGGCCAGTTAACTTTTCTGGTGCCAATGTGAAATTTGAATGTTTTTGTTTTACCTGCTTTGTGGATGAAAAATATTGCTGAGTGGTAGTTTTCTGACATGTAGATCATGTCTTTTTATCTTGTTTCAAAATACATATTTCTGATTTTGTAAAATGAAATATAAAATATCTCTCAGATCTTCCAATTAATTAGTAAGGATTCATCCTTAATCCTTGCCAGTTTAAGCCTGCCTAAGTCACTTTTCTAAAAGATCTTTATTAACCCAGTATTTTAACCATCTGTCTGCTTCCATAGGTAAACGTAGAAGCATGTTTGTATACGGCTTGTAATTTTAGTGTCAGCTCTCCGTGTTGAGATTCTCAATGTCATTTTGTGTCCTAAAAGTTTCATGTAGTCTTTGCTGTTAGGATGATTAAGATGTATATAGTACAGAGTGTTCAGTCTTTGATTTTTTTTAATGTTTGTTTTCTTGACTAGTAATGGTAGTGGATTCTTTAAAAATATTTTCTCAAGATCCTTAAAACCTTGGAAATTTTAATATACTGACAAGAGTAGTTTAAATATTTTAACAACTTATATAAGTCAATATGAATACAATCAAAAGCTAAAATGCTTCATAGAACATGGGATTTACCTTAAGTAATTATCATGATAGATCTCTTGTAATGAATGGTCTGTTTTACTACAGAGAACAGTTTGGGAGCGAAACTGTTACAATTCAGACTTTTTGTTGTATTTTCTAAGAGAAAGAGTATTGTTAGGTTCTCCTAACCTCTGTTGACCACTATGGTAATATGGTAAGTGATATTATTTTAATTGCAAATTTAAATAGAATCCAACAGAATTAAGTAACTGACTGCTCCTTTTTCTCTTTGTTGTTGTTGGTTTTTTTTTTTTTCTTTTTCCCTGAAAATCCTTAGGTCACTGTAGCGTCTTCTGCTTAGGTTCAGTTATATAATTGTTAGGTTACATTTGATCTAATTGACTAAGATTTCAATTTATATTTCAAGCATTCTACCAGGAAATAAAGGTGTTAATTTTAAAAATTGTTTCCAAGACACTTCAGGTAAAATTCATATAGGTAGTTTGTTTAATCTAGTTATTGGCCAAGGACTTAAGGATTGAATGTTTCCAAATAAGGCTTTTCTTGTTCTCAGAGCCTCAGTTCATTAAAACTCTTTTAAAACCTGTGTGCTGAGAGTTAAGCAAGGCCTCTTTTCTTGTCTTCAGGAGTTGCGAAATTGAATTCATGGAGCTGATGTGGCTAACAAGTTTATTTTAGGAATTGTTTAGAAAATGCTGTTGCTTCGGGTTCTTAACTTCAAAGCACTCCAGGTCTAATCAAATTATTGGAGACTTACCAGAGTTGGTCTGAAATCACACTTAAGAAAAAAACACTTGATCCCTTCCAATATGGTAGTGTAAAAAACGGTCACTTGGAAGGTCACTGTATAACCAGATCTGAATCACCACCCCTGAGAGAGTTCTCAGTGTCTGTGTGTTAATGTCCTTTTTCTGTATAAAGTTCACCCATTTTACTACATAGTAGTCATGTGAAATTTGAAGTTATTTTGCAATAGTTACTTTTATTTGTTATTTACTGTGTTGATCAAAAGTTTTGTGAGTATTTAGCATATTCTAAAGTATTCTCTTTCCTCCTAGACTTCTGCCTCTTCCTGTAGTTAGGGCTAGAGGTGAGGTGAGTGTACTAAGTGAATACAGTGTGGTTTCACTATGGTAGGATAGTTTGTTGTCTTGTAACTTACAGTGTGTTTTTATCTGTTTTTATTTTAGTAAGATTTATATTTTTGAGCTCTCTGAATGAAAACTGCCACTCTAAATTTGCTGCATGCATTGTTCCCATTAGACCTAACTCTTATTGTACTTATGAGTACCTAGATACTGAATAAAGGAAGAGGAGAGATGAAGTAGACTGTCACTGTTATTAGAGAAACAATAGAAGGGATGGAGAAATATGTGACAGGTACCATTTTAATCAAATTTTCTCTTTTCCAAAAGGTAGCTATCAGCGAAGAAAAGACCTAGTCAAATAGTCTTAACAATGTGAATTCAGATCCCCAGAACCCACATAAAAGCTGAGTGCAGCCAGGTGGTAGCACACTCCTTTGATCCCAGCTTTTGGGAGGCAGAGGTAGAGACATCTCTGTGGGTTTGAGGTCAGCCTGATCTACAGTGGGAGTTACATGACTGGGAACCTTGTTTCACAAAAGAAAACAAACAAAAAGTTAAGTGCACTAGCCCAAGTATCTGTAATCCCTGAATGCTTACATGAATCAGGAAGTAGATAGGACAATGTCCAGAAGCTCTTGGTCAACAAAGAGGCACCATGGTAAACAAGGTGGGAAGGTGAGGGCCCACCACCATCCAAAGGTTACCCACTGCCTCCACACATGCACCATGACAGGTATCCACTTACTCCCAGATACATGCACAAAAGAGAGAAAGAAAAAAAAAACAAGAGAATTAACACAACCATCTTCCAAGATGATGGAACACAACTCAAGAACATCTTTTTTTGGTTTGTCGAGACAGGGTTTCTCTGTGTATCTCTGGCTGTCCTGAAGCTCACTCTGTAGACCAGGCTGGCCTGGAACTCAGAAATCCACCTGCCTCTGCCTCCCAAGTGCTGGGATTAAAGGTGTGCGCCACTACTGCCCGGCCAAGAGCATCTTATATATACTCTTAAGTGTTAACTCTCATCTTAAAATCTTGAGACTCCTCCATGGGTTTGTGTTGATGGAGGATCTTGGACTATAGCATAAAAGAGGGCCTGGAAAAATAAAGTCAGCTGTTGAGAATCCTTGCTGCTTTTTCAGAGGGCTTAGGATCAGTTCTCAGCATCCACATGATGGCTCACAAGGACATATAATTCCAGCTCTGGTGCCCTCTTCTGGCCTCGAGGGGTGCATGCATGCATGTACCCATATATAATCATACATTCCTACACATAAAATAAAAAGAACCTTTAAGACATAAAGGAAACTCTTATGTTAATTATTACTCCCTATTTTTTGTTTCTCTGGATGCTTCTTATAACAATGCTATAAACTGTAATAAATAAATAGTTCAGTTGTTTAAAAATATTTAAATTCCTTTTACAAAAACTAGAAAAAGTACTCTTACTAAATTCAGTTGAGTTTTCCTAATAAAAACAGTCAACTTATTCCCGTCTTAATACTTTAGTTTGGCTCTGAAACATTCAGCGCAATGTAGATTTCTCCCTTACATAATAAAGTAACAGACTATCAGAGCTAGAGATGACCTTAGAGAGTCACTTACTCACACTACCACCACCTTCATTTTATTGTGGAGGCGACTACTCACAAGGACAGGAAATTGGTGCAAAGTTACATAGCTAACTAATGATAGATTCTTTACTGGGACATAGTTTGAGGTTGAAAAGCCTCACCATACCAGCCACTTGTCCTGTAAGTTTCAGGGGTTTTTCAACTATTCATTCTATAACACTCTTTTCACTGGATAATAAGTGGTGCTTTATAATTTCTACAGTAGGACAGTTGCTGATATTTTCAAATTAAACAATCTGACAGTGGTATGCTGACAGTGAATGCTTGAGAGGTCAAGTTCTCTTTTGGAGGCTGAAGTTTGCAGATGTGAGTCCAGCTGTTTGACATTTACTATGTGCTTATGTTTCATTAATGAGCATTTAAGATTACTGTGTAAGTATATTTTATCACTGTCTATACTTAACCAACAAACTTGCAGTTTTAATTTGATATAATAATGGCTTTAATGTAATTTCTGTTTTTGCATTTTTGTTATACTTTACCTGAAGGAATGACCAATTGTTTTGTCATGTTTGTATACTATATTTGTGAATATAATTTTATGACTCTGTTTTTGTTCTCTTAATAGATACCTTTCTTTCATTATGGAATCTTATGAGAATTGCTTTCTGCTCTATAATCTGTCATTTGTTGTAGATTAAAGCTTATTTTTCTGTGAATAAGACTTATTCAATAAAGCACTATTCTTTAAAAAAAAATAAGTAGTTACACAAGCTAAGGTAAGAAGAAATGCAATATTGATCAACAGAGATAAGAAGTGCCCATATGTTTATCTACATTAAATGTTGGCATTTCCTTGCAATTATGTATTGGCATCATTCTTTGGGTGTTGTGATGGGTGACCTTGGTTGTATACCACAGGATCTGCAGGCTCTGAGAAAACTCTTCTAGGAAAGGAACGGCTGAGGTTGGCTACTGGAAGCTCCATGATCCAGGGTAGGAAAGTGCTGGGGTGCTGGGGCAAGAAGGGGTGGGTGAGGCAGCATCCTCATAGAGGCAAAGGGATGTGGAAGGAAAGGGTTTAAAAGAGGAGACTCTGGGAATGGGGACAACATTGGCAATGTAAATAAATAAATGAATAAATAAATAAGAAAAAAAAGGACAAAAGAATCATTAGACAAATCACAAATGTGGTCAACACTGGAGATGGAAAAGGTACAAAAGAGATCAGGAGATAAAAATGTAAGCATCATCAACAGGATACAAGAAAGGAAAGAGAATCTCAGGCATAGGAGA
>NW_021605451.1:0-7025 GCF_004785775.1 Grammomys surdaster | reverse complement strand
GTATGTATTGGATATTAGCCCTCTATCAGATATAGAGTTGGTCTTTTCCCAATCTGTTGGTTGACAATTTTTCCTTTTGACAGTGTCTTTTTGCCTTACACAAGATTTACAATTTTATGAGGTACTATTTGGTAATTGTTGATCTTAGAGCATAAGCCACTGGTTTTCTGTTCAGGAAATTTTCCTCTGTTCCCATGTATTTGAGGCACTTCCCCCTTTCTCTTCTATTAGTTTCAGTGTATCTCGTTTTTATGCAAATTTCCTTGATCCTCTTGGAATTTAGCTTTGTACAAGGAGATAAGAATGGATCAGTATGCATTCACCTACATCCTGTACTATTCAAGCCAGCACTATTTGTTGAAAATGCTGTCTTTTTTCCACTGGATAGTTTTAGTTGGATCTAGGCCCCCTGCACATATGTAGCACATGAGCAACTTGGTCCTCATGTGTGAACCCCAACCCCCTGGAGCAATGGCTGTCCCTCAACCTGTTGCCTTCCAGTCTGCCTGTGGATCCCTCACTTCTAAATAAATACCCCTGCCCAGTCTCAGTGTGGAATGATGTGTCTAATCTATTAATAACTTTCTGTGTTGAGTGTGTGTTGTGGGAGGCTAGAAGTGTTTACACTTAGGGGTTTTACCCTTCTAAGAGGAATGGGGGAATGACTAACATGAGGAGTGAGCAAATATTAGATGGGAAACTGAATAAATAAGTACATTTAATAAGATAGGAAGAATAAAAGAGAGAGGGGGGAGGGAGAGAGAAAGAGAGAGAGAAAGAGAAGGAGAGAGAGAGAGAGAGAGAGAGAGAGAGAGAGAGAGGAAGGAAGGAAGGAAGGAAGGAATAAAGTTATCTGCCTCATTTTCACGATCCATCAGTTGAGAGTTATAATATCTCAGAATAATATTTGACACACTAAACGCATTTATATCTTAGAGCACAATTTGTTTCACAGATTACTATGTGACCTTGTACTTGATAACCTGTATGTCCAGATCTCTTTGGATGCTACATCTTAATGTCAACAGGAGACAACCTTAAAAAGAAATAATTTTACCAGAGGACAAACATTGAAAAAAATAGATATAGACTTTGATATTTCAGATTTGAGGATAGTGCTTCTTAAATTTTGGTTTTTTATTTGAAGAAATAAACTAATTTCATTTATCAACAAAAAATTATGCTAATATTTGTTTTATTATCACATTCTAAGGTTGAATGACAATAATGCACTTAAAATAAATTACAGTCATTGATGATAATCAACTTTCGGCAATAAACATTGTGTGAATTCATATGGGTCATAGTACTAAGGGATATTAAATCTTGAGGATTTTAAAATTAAATGATAGTATAGTATAACAATCAAGTTTAACATCACTGGAGCATATCATTATGATTTATTCTATTTAAAAACGACTATTATTATCTAGATTAATTCTTATTGATTCCTTGTTACTTTTAGGGAAATAAAAATTGTTACATAACAAGAGGAGTATTTTTACCATATTACTTTTAGAAATTTGCATAAATATTAAATGCTTCTTTCAATCTACTATTTATCTATACTTTCCCAAAACACACTATAAAATTTATCATCTAGAATGACAAAAACGCTGGAAAACATAGATTTTTCCATGATTAATATGGAGAATATAAAACTACTTCTCTAGGTACTAATTCTTAAGTTTTCAAGCACAAGTAACTTTTATTGTAGCTGTGTTTCTAGCCACTCACTGAATACTCAATTGTAATCACTATAGAGAGAGGTTGTTTGTGTCAGTGTCTCAGAAGGGAGGAGAATTCATTTGAGTTCTCTGTCCAAAAGCAAATGGAATTGCAAAGCTGCTGTGAATGATTCTTGTTTATTCATTTCCAAATTCCAATTTTAATCTTATGAACTACAATACTTAAGTCTATACTCTATGCTCAAGAATTTCTGAAAGCATTCAATTTGATTTTTAGCTTTATAATTTGCTCTTGAGATCTATGCAGTTAGTTCTTGTTTGTAAATCTCCTAAGCCTCAAATATGGATAAATTGTAGTATTTGTCAATTGTTTAAAGGTAAAATGCATTGTGTTTATTTTTTTAAATTAACAATTAATTAAAACAAATGTCATTTGAAAATATTTGAGCAGATAATACAGAGCTTTGACATAGCCACAGATCTACGGATATGTCAAATGACTTTGAATAGATCCTCTGCTTTTTTAAAATTTTTCTCTTGCAAGTGGTATATTAGGAGCTGTAGACGTTTACGTGAAATATAGGGTAAGAATCAATTTAATTACATATATTTCCTCTCTCCAAATAATTTGTGAGTAATTAGTTGTTGCCTCCTGACAATTTATTTTATAAAAAGAAAAGCTTCCACTAATTCTTGTTATTACTGGAATAAGTCTGTAGTATATACATACCTTCAGTGAGAACATAGGAGTGTGCATGTTGTTTTTTCTTTTCTTCACTTCTTTTACTCATATTGAAAATAGATTTTTTTGTGATAAAATATCTCATGATTTTGTTTTTTCTTCCTCTACTTCACTCAGCAATTCCCCACCTGGCCTTACATCTGAATCCACCCCTTTCTATCTCTCATTAGGAATCAAACAGGTTACAATAAATCAAAATAATATAAAAGAGAAAAAAATTATGAAACAAACAGAAGGAAAGGAGCCCAAAGGAGGCACAAGAAACAGATCTCCATGTTCACACACTCAGGAACTCTGTAAAATCCCTAACCTGCAAGCCATGATGTATATGCAAAAGACCTGTAGAGTAAAATGACCGAAACACAGGAAAGAGAGTTGAACATTTGTACTTGTTCTCTAGCCTTGTTGTCTGATGTATTCCAAGTTATGCTGCTTGAATTAGAAGCTGTGATGTGGGGACAACATTGCATGGGGAATGAAGGCTTGAGGAAAAGTCCTAAGTGATCCTTTGGAGATCGAGTTCAGAACAGAAGTGAAGATCACAGCAAGTGTCCTGTTGCAGAGCTGGTGATAAGCCTGAGGGATTGGCATTGGAGGAATCCATGGAGAGATGAAGCTCTGGAATTAGCTAGCCTGTTGCTTTCCTGGCCTTAGTAGCCTCAGGGTTCCTAGGGAGTGCTGGCTGGAATTTGAGGCTAGGATACAGGAATTATTTGAGGCATAGAAGTTTGGATGGGAAAGACCCATGTGATGGAGGCAGAGGACAAAGGGAGTCTGCACCAGGTGGTCTGCTGCAGAGGTAAGGTAAGTGAAATTGGATTTGGAGGAAGTGAGAAAGAGGCAAAGGTCTGTAGTTAGGCTCTTATTTCCCAGGCTGGAATCCTATATTGTATTAAGTATCAGTATTTTGCAAGACCAACAATGGGGTCCACATATGCACAGTAAAAGCCACAGGGTATCCATGCTCATCTACTTCAGCTAAAACAAACAAACAAACAAACAAACAAACAAGCTAACAAAAAACCTAGCAGATATTTTTTTAAATTGCATATTCTTTAAACTGTTGCCAAATCTTTTGATGTATAAAATGATTTAAATACTTTTTGATAAACTCATGAGAACACACATGATCTAGCATTTGTTGTATTTTATGCTTTCAGTTATTTTGGAGTGAAACAAGAGTATTATTTTACCTATTATTATACAAATTGAACCTTTGCATACATTAAATCCATATCATTTGAGATCCCAAACATACCTCGTTCATACCCTCTTGTGGTATGGAGGAAAGAAGCTTATGCTTCTTACTCGCTAGCCTTGACTCTAAATGACAAGTTTATATAATTTGTTGGGTCATTTTTTGACTGAAATTAGAAACTACTTCTTTGGAATTCTGACAAATAATGAAGACCAGCTAATTCATCCAGCCCCATGGACTGAACAACTATTGAGCTCTATTTTTTTTTGTTGTTTTTGTTGTTGTTTTCATTTTTTCTGTGTGAATATAATCATTGATAGACATGTTTGACCTCAGCCTATAAGTCACTGTAAGAATTCATTATATATAATATAGATATTATATAGAGACAGTTTTCACACCAACAAATACATGCTTCTTAATCAGTTCTATCCCTCTAGAAAACAATTAACCAACAAGGATTCATTTTTCACTAATTGTGTGTGTGTGTGTCTTTGTCTCTGTGTAATGCCCAGGTATTTCTGTCTTCTCAGAGAAGAGGAGAGATAATGGGGTGAGGGAGATAATGGGGTGAGGATCTGTGTTAGGGTGGACTGTAAGGAGGGGGGCCGAAATTGAAATATAAAATGAATAAATAAGAGACAAAAATTATTTGGAAAGAAATAAAATATATATGTGATATTGGGGAACAAAGAAAGGTTTGCAGTCACTTTATCATTCTGCAGGTGTGGCAGACATTTCGGCTCACCAACATTTTCTTCATTAGCAACAGGTAAAATTACTGGATACATATGGTTGTATATGATCTCTTGTCTTGCCCTCAATCCATTCACTAAAGATGGATGTCAACATTACTTGAATGACTGTGGCCATGCTGTTTCAAAGAATTCCACAGCCTGGCAGGAGTAATTTTTTTCTAAGTGTTTTACTAACTTAAAAAAAATCAATGGATAAAATCAATTTTCTTTCTGTTTATTAACCTTGAAAATGAGGATTATTTTGCAGTGATTAAATGTTACCTAATTATGCTGCATGGATATCAAGCACTGGTAAATTATCAAATATTGACTCTAAAATCTTGTGGTTTACTTGGATGTCTAGTTACAGGGTTTTTAGAAAGATATTCTTTTGAATCTATGAACTCTTCAATCTTCCAGTTGTGACCTGAAGATATTTTACAGGCACAGTTATTAAATATGTGTATCACATACTATATATATGTGTATAAACATGTTGGTTAGTATTTCTGTTCATATTCCAAGTAAAAATCAAAAGAATGGGAGAAAACTGTCAAATCAATCATGTATGGTTGATTATTTTAAACATCATATATTTTTGATTATTTGCAATGCAGAGTCATAAAGGGAAGTTTAAAAGACCCATCAATCTCCAGTGGATACCTCCAAACTCATGATCATGCACCTCATAAGCATAGTAGTTCACAAGGCAAAAGAAGAGAGAGAGAGAGCTAGAGAGAGAGAGAGAGAGAGAGAGAGAGAGAGAGAGAGAGAGAGAGATTATAAGTGATTCCATAAAATTTATATTCTTTTGAGTCTGGGGTACCTCACACAGGAGGGAGGGAGGGAGAGAGAGAAGGAGGGTGAAAAACAAGGAGGTCATGAGTGAGAATAGTCAATATAAGGACAAATTCATCTGAAATGCACAGCTAAACACTAAGAAAACATCTGAACTAGTTCTGGGTGCAATTCATTCTCATGATTAACAATTCCACACCACCTGGAGTCACCATCCCCATGAAACAGCAAAACAATCCTCCAAAGTGTTTTCCTCTATTTTTCCTATGTTGGACTTTTTTTTAAATCTTACAAAACTAACAAATAAACAAAACAAGTTTAATTAATAGAAGTAAAATTTAAGAAGGCTTCTCCATAGAATTATCAGCCACTGACATCTAGTGGAAGCAAAAATTCACGGCTATAAATGAGTTTAAGTAAGCCTGTAGCCTAAGTGTAAGCTAAATTCAGATGCAAAGGCAGAAAAGAACATAGATGTGTATATCTTATTTATTGGGTGATCATGCCCCATCTGTTACTTATTGTCAGAGTCAATGAGTTTCTTTCAAGTCCAGGAGTCAAATAAGCTGTCTTGCACTTTCCTATTAAGCAGTTTCACAACCTGTCAATTTCCTCTCAACCCACAAACTCTTAAGGTTATAAGGAACATGTGTCTATCATCTTTTGTGACAGACACAAAAATTAAAAGAATTATCTTTGCCAGAACAATTTCACTAATGTACATACAGCAAATGCCTGATTCAGAGAAGCTAGAAATATATCATATCAAGAAAGCACATAGGCTCCTCCTTTTGAGTGGGAGGGATTACATCTCAAGATACTTAGGATCCATTCCTTTTCCCTTCCCACCCACCTTGAGCTTCAGTTCTGGAATGTATTTCTTTAGGGGAATATGTTTTAGTGGATACTTCTCCTTCTTTTAAATCTGTCCTTAAATGATAGCTTTCTAATCATGCCTTTCTTTTTGATGTATTTAAAATTGAATGTTTTTTCCTGGAAATTTCTGTTATTCTTGGTAACCTGTTATTTTACTTACCAATAATATTTCACTTATAACAACAGGGATATTTTGTTATTATTTATATTTCTTTACATAGGGATTTTTAGCTATTGAACAGTTTGAGATATTACAAGAATCTTTACCTGTCTCTTAAACACATTATTATTTAAAATTACAAAGAGAAAATTTAATAAAACAAGTAAAACTGAACCTCATGCTAACATGTTTTATTATACATTTACTGAAGTTCTGGACAAAACACAAATAAATATAAATTATAAAAGTTTCTAATAATATGACACTTTATGTGTGCTAGGGCATGAGATGGTATTAAAAAATTCCTGTAAGTGTTTTAGTGTGATAGATGAACCACTACAGTTTTTAATGAAATAATTCTCTATGTTTAGACATATAGATTCTAATTTTCTTGGATATGGTAGCTTTTTTCTTTTTTTTAATTGGATATTTTATTTATTTACATTTCAAATGTTATCTCTTTCCTGGTTTCCTCTCTGGAAATCCCCTATCCCATTCTGCTTCCCCCTGCTCCTATGAGGGTGTTCCCCCACCCACCCACCCATTCCTGCCTCCCCACTTTGGCATTGCTTTACATTGCAGCAGCAAGCCTTCATAGGACCAAAAGCCTCTCCTCCTAATGATGTTCGACAAGCCCATCCTGTGCTACATGTGTGGCTGGAGCCATGGGTCCATTCATGTCTATTCTTTTGTTGGTGGTTTAGTCACTAGGAACTCTGAGGTGTCTGGTTCATTGATATTATTGTTCTTCCTATGGGGTTGCAAACTCCTCAGCTCCCTCAGTCCTTTCTCTAACTTATCCATTGTGGACCCAGTGCTCAGTCCA
>NW_021605450.1:0-21774 GCF_004785775.1 Grammomys surdaster | reverse complement strand
TTTAGATTGTGGAATTCACTCAATACTTATTAAATCTCAGGTTTAGATTGAGAAAATCGACATTTCTTCACTTGTCAGATTACATGTTAAGTAGAGTTGTCTTTGCAAAACCTTGAATTGGATGCTTATTTAAAATTGAATTTGTTCTTTCCCCACAAAGTAAAAAAGATAATGATTTTGAAATTTTATTTCAGGTTGTAGAAACTTCAAAATAAAACAGAAAGCATTTCAAATTTGCCAAATTTGATGCTATTTTGCTTAAGAACAGTGTAACCATCTGGAAGAAGTAGAAGAACATTGTATGAATAAAGAAAAATTACCTACTGACTCTTCAATGTGGAAAGTGTTATTGTTAATTTTAGGGGCAAATGGGACAAGTTGAAATTTATCATCCCTCGGTAGATCAATCTGTCCTTAAACTCTCTTGCTTCATCTTATGGAGTGCTAGAGGATAGAGTAAGATATTATGAATAGATTTAATTGTTCTCATGAATGCTGCAGTGGTTACAACTGGACATTAATGTTGTTTCCTTCTATAATGATCAATTTCTTCTGCTCAAGTTCATGCATAAAAATGGTTTGAAAGGCTTACACAGTATGGCTGGCGACATTAGCTAGCGCTCGCTCAACTCTCTCTAACGGGAAAGCAGCGGACTACAAGAGACTGAACTGTATCTGCCTCTATTTCCAACAGACTCACGTTCAACTTTCGCTCACGAAAATAGCCGGGAAAATTTTATTAGTCCTTTTTTAAAAAAAAGTTAATATAAAATTATAGCAAAAAAAAAAAAAAAAAAAGGAACCTGAACTTTAGTAACACAGCTGGAACAATCCGCAGCGGCGGCAGGAGCGGCGGGAGAAGAGATTTAATTTAGTTGATTTTCTGTGGTTGTTGGTTGTTCGCTAGTCTCACGGTGATGGAAGCTGCACTTTTTTTCGAAGGGACCGAGAAACTGCTGGAGGTCTGGTTTTCCAGACAGCAGTCCGACGCAAGCCAGGGATCTGGGGATCTTCGTACCATCCCAAGATCTGAGTGGGATGTCCTTTTGAAGGATGTGCAGTGCTCAATCATAAGTGTGACAAAGACTGACAAGCAGGAAGCTTATGTACTCAGTGAGAGTAGCATGTTTGTCTCCAAGAGACGTTTCATTTTGAAGACATGTGGTACCACCCTCTTACTGAAAGCACTGGTCCCCCTGTTGAAGCTTGCTCGGGATTACAGTGGGTTTGACTCAATCCAAAGCTTCTTTTATTCTCGTAAGAATTTCATGAAGCCTTCTCACCAAGGGTACCCACACCGGAATTTCCAGGAAGAAATCGAGTTTCTTAATGCAATTTTCCCAAATGGAGCAGCATACTGTATGGGACGGATGAATTCTGACTGTTGGTACTTGTATACTTTGGATTTCCCAGAGAGCCGAGTAATCAATCAGCCAGACCAAACCCTGGAAATTCTGATGAGTGAGCTTGACCCAGCAGTTATGGACCAGTTCTACATGAAAGACGGTGTTACTGCAAAGGATGTCACTCGTGAGAGTGGAATTCGTGACCTGATACCAGGTTCTGTCATTGACGCCACACTGTTCAATCCTTGTGGCTACTCGATGAATGGGATGAAATCGGATGGAACATATTGGACTATTCACATCACTCCAGAACCAGAATTTTCTTATGTTAGCTTTGAAACAAACCTAAGTCAGACCTCCTATGACGACCTGATCAGGAAAGTTGTGGAAGTCTTCAAGCCAGGAAAATTTGTGACCACCTTGTTTGTTAATCAGAGTTCTAAATGTCGCACAGTGCTTTCTTCACCCCAGAAAATTGACGGCTTTAAACGTCTTGATTGCCAGAGTGCTATGTTCAACGATTACAATTTTGTTTTTACCAGTTTTGCTAAGAAACAGCAACAACAGCAGAGTTGATTAGGAAAAATGAAGAAGAAAAAACGCAAAAAGAGAAGACACACAGGAGGTGGTGGCTGCTTTCTAGATGTTGATCCTGGGGGCCATGCTGACCATGACCACCACCTTGTAGTTGCAGAAAGCCCTAGGTGTAATGATAGTGTGATCATTTTGAAGTGTATGCATTATTATATCAAGGAGTTAGATATCTTGCATGAATGCTCTCTTCTGTGTTTAGGTGTTCTATGCCACTCTTGCTGTGGAACTGAAGTGCATGTAGAAAAGAACTTTGACTGTATGAATCTTTCCGACACTTGTGAAAATGACTCGATTTGGTTTATGCACAGCGTAATATTTCTGCAGGCATCGTCCAAAATCCCCCACAGACAAGGCTTTCGTCCCCATTAGATGCAGCCTCAGCTGACCATCTGCGACTGTTCTATTAAATTGCTACCAGAGTTTTTACATCTGGTTACCTCCACTTTCTAGAGCATATTCTCTGCTAATGTGATTCAGAACCAATTTTTACTTCATACAGGTGTTTTATGCAATGGCAATTAAAGTTTTTCTTCCACACATTGAGTCTTTGTAAGAAAATGATTCCAGTTGCTTGTTTTGTGTTCTACTGTTTTAATAGTTGCTCCTGCATTTACAGTCCTATGTTTTTTTTTTTTTTTTACCACCCCTGATGAAGCAATATACTGTTACACTGTGGGCTTATTATAATCTTACACCCCAGATGAGTTTGGAAAATGGTCCCTTGCTTAATTTTTTTCCTAAGACATAATAAGAATGTGGCCTTCTTATTGGCATGAACTTTTGTGGAAGATAAATGACAAAACTGAATGTATCAAGTGAAAAGAATTCAGTCTCTGGGGTGATGAGCAAGGAGAACCCATTAAAAAAGAAAACTCCATGGAAATGACAGGCCGTGTAGTGCACTTTAGTTAGCTTTAATGGAGTGTCTACCATGCCTTCACTAACTTACTAAGCAGTGATGGGAATGTCCACTAAGTCAAAGCAGAAAGTTAATCCTAAACATTCTGACCTCAGTAAGTGCCGCCATTGCCACCAGTCTAAAGGAGATCTTGATTCAAAGGAGAGTCCGTGGTTTCTGTTGATTCTGACATCGCCTGTTCTCTGGTCTTCCTTTCACCATGGTGTTAAGATCAAATGAATGGCTGACCAGAGGGAGGGCTCTCCAGGCTACTTGGCCAGATAGTGAATGTATGAATGGATGAACAATATTCTGAATCTATTTAATGTCACTAGAAATGTGGGCATTTGCAAATGCTGTGGGGTTTAAACAGAAAAGAGCAAACTGGACTACGCTCTCTATTTATTGCCCTCCTACTGTTTTCTTGGTAGTTTCTGGACTGACACAGTGATGTTTTGTTCCTTCCGTATTTATAATGAAACACTTTTTTAGCGTTTCTAAACGTAGAATCTACTTGGTTTGAAATCAAGTGGTTGGAACACTGATTTTTTTTTTTACTTTATACATGGTGTTGATTGAATGCTTCATTGGGGAAGCTTTCGGTCAGCTTTATCAGTCTTGATTCTGTAATGAGCACAGCACCTATTTTGAATTGCTATTTGGAGGACCAGTGCTTATTTAAGCTGGATTTTGTAACCCAGTAGGTTTTGGCTTGAGGTCTGTTTCCCCCATCTTATAAAATTAAGAATTCTAATGTTGAAAATTGCATAGGTTTGTGTGGAACAAAGCCTAGAGAAGAGACTGTAGGTGGACTAGTGATCTAGTGTAATTACAGGCGGGGAAGTTTTGGTGCCATAATTTCTCTTTGTTGGTGTTGGACTTTTAATCAGCTGAAATGTATTTCTGTACCACAATGTAAGCTTCAATAAAAGTTTGCTTAATTGTCTAGCAACAAAAAAAAAAATGGTTTGAAAGCATAGACATGTGCACTCATTCCTGCTTATATATATCCTTGCATAATTTATGTGTGCATAATCAAACCACCTATATATGTGAGCATTTACAAAAAAATGTTGGATATGTTTATGTATGCGTGCTATCAAAATAACTCAAACACATTCATAAAAATGCATATATCCCAGATATATATGCTTTAACACTTATATAATCCTAGGAACATGTATATATATTTCTGATACACATTATTTTCACTGTAAACTTTTATACATATTAAAAAATATGTGTGATTATCATTCACATTTTTCTTTCTGTGTTAACATGTGAGCTTCCTCATAAGTGTAAAAGAAATGATAGAGCCAGGGTTGTCACTCAGCTTTTCTACGCTATTTAACTGAAACATCTAATAATGTTTTCACTATATATTATTAAATATATGTAGTATATGTAATATAGTCTACATCTATTAAAAATTATATAAATATAGCAATATATACTCTAAGTTATTAGACTTATGTATATTATATATAATATATATACAAATGCATATGTATATTATTTGATTAAGCTGATAAAAAATCTAATAAATTAGTGAATGTTTGTCAGTAGAAATGTCTAAATAAAATAACAAAGTTAGTGAATTGGAGGAATAAGGAGAAGATTAGATCAGGAAAGTTAACATAATACACAGGCATAAAAAGCAAAGCTATGCATCTGTGCTGTGTAAAGGTTCTGCTTTTAAGTGGAAACCTGCAGAGTCTGAAGAAAACAATTACACATAACCATGGTTAGGGTTGGAACTAATTTTCCTTACTCTCTCTCTCTCTCTTTCTCTCTCTCTCTTTCTCTCTCTCTCTTTCTCTCTCCCTCCCTCCCTTCCTCTCTCTCTCTTTCTTCTTCTCTCTTTTGGTTTGGTTTTCAAGAACATTGATTTTCTTTTTCTCTCTTACTTTTTTTGTTTTGTTTTTTGTTTTTTTGGTTTTTTTTGTTTTGTTTTGTTTTGCTTTGCTTTTTGAGACAGGGTTTCTCTGTGTAGTCCTGGCTGTCCTGGAACTCACTCTGTAGACCAGGCTGCCCATGAACTCAGAAATCCACCTGCATCTGCCTCCCAAGTGCTTGGATTAAAGGCATGCACCACCACCACCTGGCTGGATAATGATTTATTAAGTCTGTCTTTTCATATGTTAACGAAGTCTCTATAAGAGATGATGTCCAAATCTCTTCCTTCAGGTATGTGTTTATTTATATATCAAAATAAGAAACTTTTTACAAGTGTATTATATCATGTGTATTTATTTTACTTTTCCTGAATTCTACCACCATAGAGCAGGGTAAAAAAAAAAGAAATGAATTTTTGGTCTTTCTGGCCTTGCCTTTAGTGAATTATTAAAATTATTTAAAAACAGTCTTAAAAATGCTTGAGATCTTAAGGAATACATCATGAAATTGAGGATTTACTGTGATCCTAACATATTAAAAATCTTAGGCAGAAGTATTGCTATCAAACAGCCAGCCTTGGATACAAAGTGATATGTAGGCTAGTCTGAGATATAAAAACTTGGGTCAAAAAATAAAAATGAATATAAAAACAAGAATTAAATAATAGAAAATAAATCTCATTGTTCTGTAATATAATATAAATTTTGATTGATTAAAGCAAATAAAGACATTAATTTTCAACTATTGAAAATATGATTAGTTCTGAAAATTCAAAATTTCATGTGTGTGTGATTTTTACTGTCATTAAAATTTTTTAAAGAAATTTTATAGTCCTGAAATATAACAAAATGTAAAATGCTAGAAAAGAATTAGGTTAATGTCATACTATAACATTAATATATTATTAGTATATATTAATATGTATTAATATATACATTATTATTATATTAGTATATTAAATTATATTAAATACAGTTTAATATACTTTTGATAGTTTTGTAACTAAAATCTAAATAAATTAAGATAGCTTAAAGAAAATTATTGCTGGATCCAAGCATGTCTTTAAAATCATTGAAGTTCACATGTATAATTAAGGTAAATGAAATCTCTCTTCCCATTTATGTCTGTTGGCAAATTATATTTTGACACTTAAATAGTTGAAAATCCTTTACACAGATATATTATGAAATAAAATTGTGCAATCTATTGGTCAAAATTGACACTATTTTTCTCTTGAAGTAGTTATAACATTTTCTACAAGATATAACATTATTTTACAGTCAATTCTGTCTTCATATTACTAAAGAACAATAAACCTTCAGTTAATTTTGCCTTTTTCCTTTATAATTGCAAAGTAGATGTACATTTATTTACAAAAAGTAACTGCTTCTGTTCATCTCCATATTTATTTTGACTTAATTGTTGCAAACTTACTTAAAATTATTTCCCATTAAATGAAGGATAAACTTTCTTCACAAGAGCCACAAATACTATAAAATATTTTGAGGTAATTTTAATTAAACAAGTGAAAGATCTGTGTGACAATAACTTCAAGTCTCTCAAGGAAGAAATTGAAGACGATCTCAGAAAATGCAGAGATCTCCCATGCTCATGTAGCAGAATTGATATAAATGACAATCCTACCAAAGGCAATCTCCAGATTTAACAAAATCCCCATCAAGTCCCCAACACAATTCTTCAAAACATGAAAGGAGCATTTCTCAAATTCATCTGGAAAGGCAAAAAACACAGAATAGTGAAAACAATTCTTAACAAAAGAAAAACTTCTGGGGGAGTCATTATCCCTGACCTCAAGCTGTACTACAAAACAATAGTGATAAAAACTGCATGTTATTGGTACAAAGATAGACACCTTGATGGTGTCTTCAATGGAATAGGATTAAAGAACCATACATAAAACCAAACATATATGGACACTTAATCTTTGACAAAGAAGCCAAAATATATGATTAAACAAATAAAGCATCTTAAATAAATTATGGTGCCCAAGGGCCCATGTGAGGATGCCTCAATTCTACTTGGAGGGAGAAGAAAGCAATCACAGGAGGGGAAGGAAGGGAGTGTCCTAGAAGAAGAAGGGGACAGGGAGGGAAGAGGGGACTATGATCAGGTGTTGCGAGGGGACAGGACTAAACTCATGAGGGCCCTCAGAAAAGTAGAAATGAGCAACCTTAGGAGGTAGGAGGTTGGGGGAGGGGACACTCCAGAATGTACCAGAGGCCAGAGATGTGAGAGATTCTCAGAACTCAAAGGGAGGGACCTTAAATGAACTTTCCCTACAGTGGAATGAGGAAACTTGTAGAGCCCACCTCTAGCAGAAAGACAGGGCATCAAGTAAGGGATGGGGTTGCCATCCCACAGTACACTCTAAACCATAATTGTTCCTGTCTTAAAGAACTGCAAAGACAAAACTGGAGAAAATCCTGAGGAAAAGAAGGTTCAGAAACAGGCACAAAGTAGGACCCAGTTAAAGGGGAGGCACCAAGGCCTGAATATTACTGAGGCTATGGAGTGCACACAAAAAGGGGCCTATCATGACTGGCCTCTGAAAGACCCAATAAGCAGCTGAGTCAGATGCAAAATATTTACACCCAATCAATGGACAGAAGCTGATGTCCCCTGTGGTTAAATTAGGAAAAAGCTGGAAGAAGCCTAGGAGGAGGGAATCCCTGTAGGAGGACCTACAGTCTCAATTAACCTGAACTCACCCAGAACTCTCAGACTCTGGATCACCAAACAAGCAGAATAAAGCAACTGATATGAGATTGCCAAAACATACACAGTAGAGAACTGCCAGGTCAAGTTCAGTCAGAAAAGATGGACCTAACCCTCAAGAGGACCCCATGGAGTGGGGAGATTTGGGGTTTGGGGGTTGGACAGGTTGAGGACATCCTCATGTAGACAGATGCGGGGTACATTGGGATATGAAACAGTCAGAGGATGGAAAGGGACGGGGATAAAATCTGGAGCATAAAAAAAACAAATAAAATTACAAAAAGAGTCAAGAGTTACCCATCAAGTATTTATTCATAAGAAATACATTTTCAAAACAGGCTTTAAAGAAAGGTTAATATAAGCTGTGAAACACATTAGCAAAAATGAAAATCAATAACAAGAATTATAGTATCCCAATGGTGGTATGGCAATCACCTCATTCTCTCTCAAGGGGTTTTACAAGACAGAGAAAAAGACCCTGAATCAGCCTGGCTGTCTCACTGGCTACATAGTTTGGGACCATTCACACTGTGGAAATGATCTTTGAGGAAGGAGATTCATCCAAAGAAATCTGTGACTGTTGAGGAGGTAGCTCAGCAGGGGGCTCCTGAGGTGGCAACTCATTCTGCAGGAGGCTCTCCTGCTGGGATGTGGCCAATTCCAGCTCTCTTGCAGCTTCTGAGACCTGGGAGAGGAAGGCAGTTATTAAGACACAGGCTTGGTGGGGACATGCATGTCAGATGTCAGCTGCTGCCTCCCACCACCTCAACTACACTTCAACATTGATCTTTTAACTGAAACCCTTGTTGCTAAATCTGCAAGCAGGGCAAAATATCAAGCAAAGCTCACAAACACATGGGCTGACAAGATGCTACTCAGACTTCTATCAGTGCAAACCAAGACCTGGCCAATGGGAAGAGACCTCATTGGGCTGCAGGAGAAAGGAGAATGCCACATGCCACCCAGACCACTGACAGTGAGAAGCACTCATTTGACATTTGCATTAGGCTTTACTTTCTGCAAGGTGATGCCTACCTGGGAGGTCACATGACCCCTGCACAACTCCTGTCACAAGACATAGAACTTTCTCAAAGCTCTGCTTAGCAACCCTCCTATCATGAGGACATGCAAGAGTGTGACCTGTCATTCATCTGTTACCCTTTCTAGATTGCAGCTTCAAGCAGAGTAACAAGGTACACTTGCCAATAATTCAGTGTCTCCCAAGAGTTGAAGTTTCCAGAATACTTGTGCATACACAGAGTAATGAACATCTACATTCCATGAAGTGGGTGGCTGTTTGAGAGTGTAGATATAAAAGATAGTGGGTGAATGCAAATATGTATCCAAAGGGCAAATGACATCAGACAGTATTAGTTTGAATAAGCTGCTTGTCCCTACCTGATGTTGCTGTTTCTGGAGGTTGCTGGTCTACTCCTGTTCATCTTCAACATTCAGGTTCAAGGCAAACAAGTACTGTTGGAGGAGGTACCAATCAGCCTGCACTTCCTTGTAATCCTGCTTCACTTTGACCAATGTCTTTTTTACAACGGATGACTACAACAGGAGTCGACTGTGCAGGTTTCTGGAAACACACTCTGCATATTAAGATCCTGCAGCCTCCTCCTGCCATTCCTACTTATAGGTTCCATTACCCCACCAGGATCCATGTTCCCATGATGACCTAGTACAATACATTTCAATATATCCATGAAAGCTGCACAAACAGTAAACAGCCAATACAGGCAAGAATAAATCAAGCTTCACTCCAAACACTATTGAGGCTCCATGTCTTTCTAAAAGGAAAAAGTATCTCCATCTTTCTGTCCAAAAGAAACAGGTATCACCATGAGAACCAAATGAATTGGGGGAACATCAAGTAGTAGGGGACAAATACCCTAAAAGGTGGTCAGGAGAACTAAGGGGAGGATATTTTATCCCTGATTCCACCACATTCAACTCTATAAAAACCTGCCTGATCCCCAGAGGTCCAGTACATTGCATAAAAACCCTCTCATGAGCTGAATCACTTTTCAATCTTGAGGCTCCTGAGTATGCTTGGATAACATTGGGAGGGATAAACTTCTCTTGCAGACTTAGGAAAACTGAGTTCAAAAGGCCAAAGTTACATTGATGCCTAAAAAGCAGAAGGGATAGACATAGACCTTCAGATGCTCTAATCCAGACACAAAGAAATGCAGAAATGGTGATTCCACAACTGGTAGCCTCCATGACCAGTTCTTACCTATAGAAGTTAATCTTCTTCTTGTGCTCCTGGAAGTTCTCACAGGAGTCAATGTTCTCCATCTCTAATTTATGCAGAAATGACATGACCGTCTTCTCTTTTAACTTCAATTTTTCATACAGTGGATTTGGCTTGTGATAGGGTCTGGCCCAGGAAGACAGAACTCCATGAACATGGCTTTTAGTAACACATGAACTCAGGCTGGGTCCTTTCCTACCCCAATCCCAGAAGGCCATCTTCTTCATTCTACATACTGGGATCTTTTCCAGCTTTGGAAACTTGTTATCCTGGCCCAGGACAGCAGAAGTTAGGCATCCAGATGGAGGTTGCCCTAGCTCCCTGTGTTTACTTGGCTAGCCTGAACTGGAGGTCTAGCAGCTTATGCTCTAAAGAGACTAGGCCACATGTCCTTGACCACCAGAAACCTGTGATTATATATTTCCTACTTTCAAAACAGGGACTCTAAATCCTGGATAACTAATAGTGTAGAGACATTCATTACACATAATTCTGGAGATAAGACCAGACATCAACACATTTTCTAGTCTGCCAAAGAGATACCAATGTACAGACACATGGCATCACACAGGCAATGAACAGTGGTGCTTACAGTAGGGGCACTCAGACCTCAGGACTCACTTCACCTTTAAACTGTTATACAGGTAAATCCACAGGACAAAACACAGAACCCTAGTTCCCAAAGAGTGGAAGGAAATATATACCTACTATATGTCTGCACATCCATATGCATGTGGACACACACAAGCACACAGACAAGGAAAAGGAAAAGGAAACAGAATCAGAGAATGAGAAAGAGAGAGATACAGCAATGGAGAGAGAACAATCAGAATAAGAAGAAATTCATTCAACATTACTGACTCAGAGTATAAGGCACACAGAAAAAGAGGAACAGGCATAAGATTCAGGCCTTCTAGTCAAGCACTGAGATGAACAGTGTGGGATCAGCTGCTTCTGGGACCTTCCAGCCCTCAATTAAGAGCCAGGTAAGTACAAAGTGTCACCACAAACTCACTGCATCTGTCGAGGACTTTCCAAATGCATGCTGCGCATTCACTAGCCACTGCCTCCATCCAGAATTCTTTACTCAGACCACAAGTTCAACATTTCAATTGGAGGAAGCAAAAGAGTCCATTTCCCTTCTCGCTCCTGACCAAGCTTCCGGTTCAGCCTCTCCTCTAAGAAGCATTTAGGGACATAAAGTTGGGCACAAGGACTCTGTGGAGGTACTGCTTCCCAGAACTCACAACCTTACAAGGTTAAGATGAGGGTGACATTCATGATGTCAGACTGACACCAAAGTGTTTGGAGCAAAGAGTACCTCTTTTTCATGGATCCCTCTGTGACATAGATAAAGAGGTCTCTCAGCTCGTTTCTCTCCCGGGTACTGAGCTCCAGCTCTTTGGTCAGACTCTTTGCCTCCTTCTTGGCCTCTTTCTTGCTTAAGACATTTGCAGGGGATGATGACTGTCTGCCAGCCACTGTAGGCAGAAGAACATAAGTAAATTGCCCCAAGAGAATGAAGAGAGTCCTGGGAGAACACCCTCAGCTCTAAGAGAAGGAGACCATGCCTGGAAACCAGTGACACCACAAACAGTTTGGTCCAGGTATTAGATGCCTCCTAAGTGAATCTCAGCTCTCCCATCATTCTATAGAGACCAGGAGAGGAATGCAGCCAGGTGTTTCCTCTGTCTCACACACATGCTCATGATGACCACAAAGGTAGCTTCTCCACAAGTATTGTCTCCTTTACAGGGTGCTATTTGACATTAGATACCTCATTCCTGAGGTTTCACAAGGCATATGATACATTAACTACACATTGAAACTTGAATGCTTGAAGATGCTCAGATCTCCTACCCTGTTACTCAAGGTCCAGTATTTGGATTAAAAATTCATGCAGTGTGACACCATGGTCAACACACTGAGCAATTCTATCTTCGGAAACACCAGACATCACAGAAGTGGCAATAATATTCATTGTCTGAGTGTATTAACACTGACAGGTTTTGGTTACACTATAGAAAAGCCTACCACACACACTGGGTGATAAATAAAGCTACAGTGGGTACTTTCATGGTGAGGAGGTCAGAGGAGTTCTGAGAACATAAGATCATGGTCAGAAGCACAATTTTTTCTCTGGTACAACTGTTAGATAGCCACTGAAGCAAAAAGAAAAAAAGCCATAGGAGTGAAGTGCAGTGATGCTGTTCCTTAAATTTGCATAGGTTAGACCTTCTGTAACTCTTTATGGTCTCATTGTGTCCCAATGGTACAACCATAATACTCAGTCAAAATAAAGACTTGGTGTTTGAAAATACCTGCTTTGGCCTTGCCATCACCTGCCTTTAGGAATGGAGAAACTAATGATCTGAAATCTTTGATATTCAAGTATTGTGATAATCATGGAAATTCTTTTGATTTCCAGTGACTCCAGTTTCTGTTCCCAAAGGTCTAGAAAGGGCAACTCAGACCACTCCTGACAGGAAGCTCAACATCCACTTCCCAGGACTTACTCCACATTCCCCAAGACCACTTCCTTCGTCCTTCATTATTCTCAGATGAAAGGCCAGCTTCTTTCTTCCTCTCTCTAGTTTCTGTCATATCCATCTCTCCTCATCCAAAAAGTCTCCTCCATCAGGCAAACATGTCTATGAACATATGCTGTAGACACTGACTGAGAGAGCTCAGTGCACTTGGTGTCACTACAACACTGGTGGCATCACAAGGGATGCCAAGAACTCTCCAGGATACAATGGAATGTCCAAAGAAGGGGCTGCTGATGTCATGGGGAGCACCCTTTGCCTCCCTGCTAATTTTCTCCCTGTACATTTAAAAAGTCGAGGCATCCTTTCAAGAGTGATTCCTGGGTCACTGACATTGGGCACCTCCACTTTCCAAAGCCATACATTGTTCTAGATTTGATTGAAAACACCTAAGTCATTTCTCTGTCTTTAACTGAGGTTTTTTTCAAACCCTGCCTAGAAATGTCTCATCCTACCTCATGTCTTCATAATTCAGCAACATAAGCCATTAAGAACTCCTGAGAAATCATATCAGGAAGAATTGGAAGAGGAAAGATCTCCTGTCTCATCATGTATAGGTGCTTGAAATTACATCCAGGATGAGCCTGCAGGGCAGGTAGCAATGTTAGTATCATTAGGGGGTACACTCATGAAGTCTTGTGCTTAGCATTATAAATGTTACCCCAGGGGCCTTAAGAGAGAGAATTGAAGTCATCATGTCCTGACAACAGTCTGGAGATCTCTTGACAGAGAAAACTCAAATATTGTAGCCACAAATGAAAAAGCCCTCAGGTTGTGTGTGGGGATATCCTCTCAGTGCCAAAGTCACCAAAGCAGGATTAATCACAGGCCTCTCTGAGCTATACCATGCGAACCTCTCTGAAAAAAAAATAGTCAGTAGTGGTGGGAGGCAGGCACCCTGTGTAGGACAATACTATAGACATAGCTGAGTTGACAAAGCAAGTCCCTTGCATCCTGCGTTCTGGTTCCCTAGTCACCCCACAAACTGCACAAACACCAATCTCAGTCAAACCCTGTTGGTTTATTGAGTGCATACACTATTGATCAGAACCATAGCTCATATTTTTGGGGCTGAGCCATAGCCCCAAACACCTTTGTCATCTAATAAATGAAAAAGAAAAAAAAACAAAAACAAAAAAAACAAAAGTAGGTCATAAGAAGGTGCAGGAAGCTACTGTCCACTGGTTAGTTCTGATCAGGCAACATTAGATATAACTGTATATATGGACCCTTAATTTGATGTGCACGATGTAAGTCTTTGAGAAAAATTGAAGATTAACAAATGTCATACAGAACATTACAGGATGTAATCACCCTGACCTACATTGCTCTGCTCAATTTATTTTTATGTGTCATTTAGTACTCATTTTAAAACAAAATCTGAAATAGGTGGCAGAGATGGAAAAAAATGGCTATAGGCACACTGGGGGATACTCACCTCAACATTAGAAAACCGATCTCTATCAGTGACCATTGCTGTCCTCAAAGTCCCTGAAGGCCCCACTTGTAAGCCTAGCTATTGGAAAGTGGAAGCAGGAATCTCTGATCTCAAGGTTAACCTGGAATTCCAAGAGGAAGACAACATGGGGTACATGAGACCCTGTTTTCAAAACCGACTCTGAAACACACCCTAAGTCCAGGGCCACACCTACCAATCCTTCTGTATTATGAAGAACTTAACCATTCTCTCACTGCCAGTCTTTCATTCTGGGAAGATGGAAAAGAAGTAGAAATGATTTTTCTATTCTAAGGACTTTGTTTTATCTTTCCTTACGTCTAAATTAAGAACAATTGAAATTGGGAAACACTATCTGAATAATTGAGTAATATCGACTAATTCAAGCATAATACTGTTCCTAAGAAAATCTCTAGTTTCTCTGAGTGTGTTGCATTGGTGGAGAATCCAGCACCACCGAATAGTGGGAAAACGACACTGTTTCCCTGCATTTGTGGTCCTAGACCTGGCTGTGGGGCAGATGGGTGCACACCTAGGGATCCTCTGAAGGGATAGAGTGAGGTGAAACGGGCACTGAGCAGGCTGCACACCATTGCTTAGCCCCTCATTTCAGGTAACAAACACAATCTCTGTTTACCATTTTGGAGCATCAGTTGAGCCCATGGCCTATGCCTGATCATGGTAATGTCATGCACTCATCATGAAAATAGAAAGCAGAAAAGGGAAAGCTAAAGGACTTCACTGCAATTAGTTCAATATTGATTATGATTATTTCTTATTGATATCTTTGACATGGAATCCTTTAATAAATGTTAGACTTTAGTAGACTTCAGAAAGCCATTGCGTTTTGTAGCATGTATTCATTCTATGTCAAACGGATGGTAAATTCAATGACACTCAGAACAGAATTATTCCCAAAGACAGGAAATGTTCCACAACAGCAATATTGGAAGCTTGTTTTCAGTTTCATGATAAAAATTGCATAAAGAGGGACCTATGATTACCAAACAATAAATTGGTAAGTGGCATTGATATGTCCCAGGATGTATTGCTAGGTAAAGGTGAATAGACTGAGTTATAAAGCCAGATTGTACTGGATGATCAACTCTAGGCACTCTGTCATTTCTCAGCATTCAATGCTTCAGATAAATAGGATAAATTCTCAGAAAAAGAGGTCCAAGTGTCTTACTAAAATTATACAACTCACAAAGAATTCCTTTACTGATTGTTTGCAAGGATTGACATCAGTCTCAATTAAAATATTATTAAGATTTAAAAATCTGAAAACTATGGATTCTAAGTTTGTCTTTTGTATGTACTGATTCAGAATATGAAAAGGGGATTAGACATTAAATGCAAAACGAGAACTGATACATGAATGGATTAGAGATACAACTGATATTGGATCTCACATTTATGATGCTAATTAGATAGGCGAAAGAAGTGATATTTTAAAGTCGGAAGAAAAATCAAAATGTCAGATCTTTTCATATTGATCAGGAAGGGCATTTGAAAGAAGATTTTACTATTACCATGTATTTTAATTCAAAACCATGTATAAGAACACCTATACAAGTTTCTTTATTGCACCTGATTGTTTTGGCTCTCCTGGGGGTGGTCATTTTAGTATCCATGGACCAAGGAGTGGCACTATTAAGAGATGAGATCTTGTTGAAATTAATTGGCTTCATTGGCTGAAGGGTGTTCCATGGGGTTAAGTACTGAGACCTCCCTCTGTCTACCCTTGAGACAGCCTTTTAGAATTCACAATAAGATGTAGAACTATCAGCTCCTGCAATGTCATTCTCATCTGGATAGTGCTAGGCTTCATGTCATGATGATAATGGTTAGAAATTCTGAACCTGTAAGCCAGCCCCAATTACATGTTGTCCTGTTTAAAAGTAGGTTTGGGCATACTATCTCTTCACACCAATGGAAATCCTAATAGAGAAGTTGGTATCATTACTGGGGTATTGCTGTAATAGACCTGATCCTGTGTTTGTTAGGTAGAATGTGGAGTTGGGTATTTTGGATTTGGAGTGTGGTGCATTGCTTTCAGGTGTGCTTTTGGGCCACCCTAGTAGGTATATAGAAGATACTGATGATGAGAGTGATTTAGATTGTAGCAGCCTATCTCAAGGGATTTGAGAGGCGAAGGAAATTAGTATATGGCTTGAAGTCATATATATTAATATGACTCCACTCGTATACTAAAATGACTCCAGGCCATATACTAATGTCATATTTTAGTGAAGAATCTGGCTACTTTTTGCCCTTGACATAGAGATTGAGGAGGCAAATGCTAGGGTGATCAAAATCAGATTAAGCATGTTAACAAAAAAGACTGACATAAGACCAGCAAATACTAGGTGCTCTGGCTTATGAAGAGTGTCTTGATGAAGATTTGCAAGCTATTAGTGGAAGAATAAAAAAAATGAAGTTCAAGTAATAAAGGAGCACTAGGAAGAGAAAAGGAGCTGACTCCCATGTTGAAAGGAATAACCAGATCAAGGGATTGATGATCTTATGGAAAGATCCCATACAGCTAAGCTTGTTATTTCTATTTGCAGTTGAACAGGAAATAGCTATATCATATTTGGTGCTATAACTTGGTTACTGTTTTAGTTTAGACTTTAAATCAGGAATGGAAAACTGTCCAGAATGAGAGTGCACACTAGTCATCCAGAACTTGAGGCTGGAAGCACAGATATTTATTCAGATCTTGAAGAATAGTGGCCATGAAAGCCTTTTGTTTCAGGCCTGGTGGAACACACCAGGAGACAGGCAATGAGATCTCTGAATTCAAGACCAGGCTAGAACAGAGAGAGTTCCGGGTGTACAAAACGTTGTTCCAGGTATGTTTGATCATACCTTTAATCCCAGAATTCAGGAGACAGAGTCATGCAGATCTCTGAATTCAAGGCCAGTTTGCAAGCAACTTTTAGGACAGCCAAGCTTAGGCAGTGAATGAAATCACTTCAAACAGAAATCAGGTAATGATATAAAAGAACAAGGGGGCATGTTCCAGTTCCATCAAGAAGCAGAACTAGGCAGCTTCAGCCACATGGCTCAGCTTTTAGAGTGAAGACTAGAAGGAGTTACTAGAACAATTGATGCTATTTAGCAAGAGCAAAGAAACCAGCAGTGATCAAGAGGAGATGAGAACCATTGAGGGTAAAAGCTTCTAGGAGTGTTTGCTCAGAGAACAGAGAAAATGGGTTCCACAGATAGTTAAGGATGTACTTCTACTACAGCTAGACTCTGTATGTGTAAGAATGACCCAGTGGTAGTGGTTTTGAGGGTGTGAAAGGGACATGGGAGGCAGCTGAGGACTGACATTGTGAGAACACTGAGAATGTTATGGTTGAAGGTGAAGTCTCAATTGCAGTTGCGGTCCTAGTGCAGAAGTGGTCATGCAATGAAAATGAGGTTTGACACAATGAGGAAGGGCTCTGAAAGGATATTGGTTAAGCCTAGTTGCAGCAGAAGGCACCAGCATTTAAGAGAGGGCAGTACTATGGGATTATTACCAAGAAGATGAAGGTGTAGCCATTTTAATATCTAATCAAAGAAACTGGAAAATAGAACTAAATATAAGAAATTGGGAAGATCATTGTTTATGTATCAAAGAAAACATCTGTCAACATGATATTTCAATTCTCAACAGCTATGATCCAGGCACAAGGACACAAATTTGTATAACGGAAACAGTACTACTGCTTAAATCACCTAGAGACACTCACATACAAAATTGGGATACTTCAATACTTCAATCTCAAAATGGACAGGACATCTAGAGACGGACTAAAACCAGAAATACTGGATACAAGAAAGGTCATAAACCAAAGTCCTAAACAGATATTACCAATAGTTTTAACAAAACTACAAAGAATAAAACTTCTTCTATTCACATGGTGGACCTTTTGCAAAAATTGACCTTGTAATCAGAAAAAAAAAGACAAGTCTCAACAGATACAAATATTTACATCACTTCCTGAATTTTATAATGTCGCCACTCTATACAGCTGTATATGACAGACAACAGAAAGTGTATACAATCATGGAAATTGAAGAAATCTGGACTCAAGAATGAATTAATGTTTCATCATTTGAAGATGATATGATATTGTGCATAAAGTTCACCAGGGAACTCCTATGGTCTATAAACAATTGGAGAATTCTAGGAAAATAAAAAATAATAATAATCACTAGTTCTCCTATATTCAAATGACAAATGAACTAAGAAATCAAGGAAGCAACACCTTTCACAATAGCCTCAAATAATATAAAATATCCTGGGAAAAAAATCAAACCAAGACAGCGAAAAACTTATATGTTAAAAAACCTCATCTTTGAACCAAGCAATTGAAAAAGATATCAGAAGATGGAAAACCTCTGATGCTCATGGATTAAAGACTTCAACAAAAAGACTGATGCACTGGTTCTGCTCAATGAGTAGTTGGGGAATAGCCTTTAAGTCATTGGCACAGGAGAATTTTTGAACACAGCATGAAGAGCTCAGGCACTCAAAACTACAAGCAATAAATAGCACCTCATGAGACAGAAAAGCTTCTGTAAGGACATCTTCAGTTGGAAAAAGCAGCATCCTTCAGGGTAGGGTAAGATTTTTACCAACTCTGGAGAGAGATACAGAATGCTTGTAATATATATATATATATATATATATATATATATATATATATATATATATATATAACTCAGGAAACTTTGTTTGAAAAGAACAAGTTATTCTGTTGGAAATGGGGTAAACTTCTAAACAGGGAGCACTCAAGAGAAGTTTCTCAAATGTCTGAAAATTAATTTGGGGGATTCTTTTCTGATCTGTGCATTCAGACACTCTTTTCTATGTCCGAACATCTGGATGCAGGCTTTATGTTTGATAAAAATTATTTTCCATCACACTTGAGTGGTTAGTAAAAGAATTGATCAGTCTATTTACTAGACAGAGCAGAATAGAGTGGGAGCTCCAAATTCAGTCTGGGAGTGGATTGGAGTTACAGGGGTCCCAGAATACATGGAAGTGTAAGAGAGAAGGACCTCTAGGAGGAGAATTCTGTAGAGGAGTCACATGAAGAGAAAAGGGAGAATTTTCATGAGGTCAAGATGAGAGAGCAGCTATAGACCTGAGTGAGCATGTAATTGGCAACTTGACTATTAGCAGTTTGGTTGAGTGACAATAAGACAGATGTTACTAAGGTATTAGACTTGCAGCTTGTTAATAAAAAATACCAGGTCCCCAAGTCTTTTAATTTTTTGTTTTTTTTAATTATTTTATTTTTTAATGGATATTTTCTTTATTTACATTTCAAATATTTTTCCCTTTCCAGGTCTCCCATTCAGAAACTCTCATATCATCCAACCTCCCTCTCATTCTATGAGGGTGCAACCCAACCAACCGATCCACTTCAGTCTTCCCTCTCTTGCATTCCCTTACACTGGGGCATCAAAAACCCACAGGCCCAAGGGGCTTCTCCTCCAATTATGACCTACAATGCCACCCTCTGCTACATATGTGGCCAGAGCCATGGATCCTTCCATGTGTATCATTTGGTTTCTCTTCCAGTTCCTGGGAGATCCATGGAGTCTAGCCAGTTAACACTCTTGCTCCCTCCATGGTGTTGCAAACTCCTCAGCTGCTTCAGTCCCTTCTCCAATACTTCCACCTGGGAACCAGCACTCAGTTCAATGTTTGACTGAGAGTAACCACTTCAGTATGTGTCAGGCTCTGGCAGAGCCTCTCAGGAGACATCTATATCAGGCCTCTGTCAGCAAGCACTTCCCAGCATCCACAATAGTGTGCAGGTTTTAGGAATGGATCTCCAGGTGGAGCAGTCTCTGAACGGCCTTACCTTCAGGCTCTGCTCCACATCATGTCTCCATATTTCCTCATGTGAGCACTTTGTTCACTCACCTAAGAAGCAATGAGATATACACGTTCTGATATTCCTTCTTCTTGGTCTTCATATCATCTGAGTATTGAATCTGAGAGTTAAAATGTATTATAACAGACATAAAATTGCACTGAAGTTATTTGGAAACAAGGGGACATAGACACACCCTCAAATATTTACTTCTACAGACATACCACACTGAGGTTAAATGGTGAGTTCACAGTGATTGCATATCAGATATCCTGTGTATGAGCTATTTCCATTATAATTCCTAACAGTAGCAAAATTACAGCTAAGAAGTAAGAATAAAACAATTTTAAGGATGGGAGTTACCACAACATAAGTGACAATATTACGGAAATGGTCACAGCATTAGGAAAGTTGAGAAACAGAGGTGTAGAAGGTCTTGTGGTTTTTACTGGTTGGAAGAAGTTAAGTAGATTTTGTCAGCTGAGCATGGACAGGTGGAGATGTGATGGACAAGGAGGATGATGCAAGTGGTGAGATGGAGTGGAGATACCTAGGATTGCGGAACCATTTGGGGGATTGTAAACCTAATACAGTGGAAATTTTCTTTACACTATGATGGTGTTACTGATGAGGTGTTTTAGTATTGGGGAATACAGAGTCTCAAGTGTCATCTCTTCTAGTCATGAAAAGCATGGAGCAGTAGAACTTAGTTGCATTTGAGTTTTTGGCAAGAGATTCCCGTGGAGATCATACAACACCTCAGACTGGTGCTGAGACAGAGGGATGCTATCTGCAAACCGAGAGTAGGCCCATCGCTGATGACAACAACCACATAATTCACTGACCATGGAGAAGTCAGCTGGTGCCTACATAGAGGTTTTACCCTAAAGTCTAGTATTTTTATGAGGGATGATACCCTGCAGGCTATTAAAAGAGAAACATCCAACTCAGTAACAAAATGTTTGACCTACTGTATGTTTAGCCTAGCCAATCAGTCTATGCTAGGGCAATGGTGACCAGTGTTTTGGGGAATAGCTAACCAATGACTGTTATAACTTATAGCCTATTCTACTTGATCGAACCCATTTCTAACAATACTTGGGGAACTAAGAATCAGAGACTAGGTAGCCTAGAGACCTGGAGTAGACAAAAACATTGGTGATCTTTAAAAAAAGAAACTCAAATAATTTCTAAAGAAATTCATTTATGATCAAATATCAGTGTCCTCTCTATTCATCATCAGAAGTGTTCCTCTAGTACCAGATGTGAACAGATGCAGAGACACACAACCAGACGTTTTGCAGAGATTTTCTCTATCACTTCCTTCTACACAGAGCTCAGGGATTATAGCAAGGCTTTTGAGGTTCTGCTGGACTTTTACTAATAATGACACAGAGACATCTATATAGTTTATGCTGTTGGCTTTTTGCTGGGGCAGTGTTTCAGCTAGCTCTCACAACTTAACTCAACTTCTTCCCTGATGTTTTCCTACCACTCATCCTCTCCCCATGGCTGTCACTGTTTCCCTCCAGGCTTCAGTCACCTTCATAAGATATTCCTGTAGAACAGGAGACACAGTGATTACAAAAGAGGACAAAGGACACCTGGGGAACTAGGCTCTCTGAATTAACTAAGCAATGGCCATAGGAGCTCATCCAGACTGAAACTCAACTACAAGGCTGACAGGGGCCTACACCAGGTCTTCTGCATCTTTGTTTTAGCTATTAGCTTAATATTTTTATGAGACACTGAAGAAATGTGTCACTGACTCTTGTGACTGATCTAGAATCCCTTTATCTTCTGTAGGGTTAGTGAGTTCAAATTCAGTATCATACGTTTTTCTTCATCTTACTATATCTACTTTTGTCACATTTCAAAGCTAATTCTTTGAAGTCAGTTCTTTTCTCATAAGTGGCAGAAAGGGATGAATCAGGGAGGTAGAGGAGGGGGGAGGAACTGATAGGAGGAAGGTAGGGCAGGCTATAATCAGCATATGTGGTATGAGAAAGAATCGATTTTCAGCAAGCTGCCAAGCCCACACCAGCTCTTCTTTGCTGTCTCCAGGCAGGCCCGGCTGTGGTGCCTTTTCTTGCCTTCTCCCTCCTCAGCCATCCCCGCGTGTTTTGCCCGGTCTCTGGGCACCAGGGCTGGGGTGAAGAG
>NW_021605449.1:160912-177986 GCF_004785775.1 Grammomys surdaster | reverse complement strand
TCTCAGTGGCCAAGGGCTGTTTTGGGGGAGATAATTGAAAGCAAATCCGCGTGAGAACATGGGACTGACTACCTGAGACAAAACTAAGTCCTTGGAGGTTAATACACGGAGCCTTTTCTCCCAGTAGATGGGCACCGGCTGTAGAAGTTACTTCTAGTGGAGCCCTTGAGCCCCAGGCTAGAACTTTCTTCCTTGGCATAGGCTATCCTTTGGATGATTCAAAGTGCAAGAAAACCAAGCTGGAAGTGTAATCTTAGCACTGAGGAGGATGACGCGGGATGGTTGCAACTTCAAGGCCAGACTAAGCTTCACCCTTAAGTCCAAGCTAGCCTCCTCTAAAGTGTGCGGGGCCGCCTGGTGAAATGGCTCAACAGAGAACAAAGTTCTATTCCTAGCACCCACAAGGTGGTTCATAATCACCTGTAACTCCGGAAGATCGGTTACCCTCCTCTAGCCTTGCAGGCACGAGACCCGTAAATGGTACACAAACATACTTGGAAGCAAAAATACACATAAGATACACATAAAATAAAAAAGGCAGTGATGTTGCATGTCTTTAATCTCAGCACTCTAGAGCAAAGGCAGGAAGATCTCTGAGTTCAAGGCCAGCTTGGTATATAGAGCTAGTTCCAGGACAGCCAAAGTTACGTAGAGAGACCTTGTCTTGAAAAACCAAACAAGAATAATTTCTTAAAAGGGGGAGAAAGGTCTGGTTTTGATACTGTTGTCACATAAACCTGATAAGAGCCTGGAAATTTCAATTTGGTCAATAGAACCCAGAACACTTTGCTGAAGTGGAAAAAAAAACTGTAAGGAAATATAACCTCTCATACATGTGGCAGCTGTTTGCCTTTTTTTTTTTTTTTTTAAGAAAATGGATGTTTTCTTTCTCACTCTGCTTCACTGTGGAAAAACAACAGCAGCCAGTGCAGCCCAAGGTATGGTTAAGACAGTACTGAGTGCCATCCTCCACCTGACATTCTACAACACTCCCCTGTGCTCCCAGGCATTTCTAGCGAGAAGAAACATTAAGTCTTTTGACTAAGATCCAGGAATAGATATGAGTGGGTTACAATATTATATGAGACAACATTGTTACCCTGAAATAAGGAATTTATATAGTCAGTAATTTTTTGGTAAGGTCTCACCAAGTAGCTTCTGCTGGCCTGGAACATGCTATGTAGATCAAGCTGGCCTCAAACTTACAGAACTCTGCCTGTTGGGTGTGCTGGAGTGCTGACGCTTCATGACTTTTTTTGGTTGGTTGATTTGGTTTTTCAAGCTAAGAGTTCTCTGTGTAGCCCTGGCTGAAATGGAACTCACTCTGTAGACCAGGCTAGCCTCGAATTCATAGATACCTGCTTACCTCTGCCTCCTCCTGAGTGCTGGGATTAAAGGGGTGTGACACCGCTTGGCTCTTCTTCACAATTTTTAACTTTAAGTAAACTCATGAATTCTGAACACCAGAGGTTGGCCCCTAGTCTAGAGTTTAAAAAAACAAGCAAACAAACAAAAAACATGTCTGTCCATGGTTGAATAAATAAACTGTGATAAATCCACCTAGCAAAATATTGAAATGTTATTCATTTATATTTTAATTATTTTTTTAACTTTTTATTGATACTTTGTGAGTTTCACATCATATACCCCAGTCCTGCTCATGTCCCTGACCTTTCATATCTGCCCTTTACTCTTGTAACCTCCCCCTAAAATAAAACACACACACACAAACACACACACACACACAAACAACAACAAAAGAAAGCATAGAAAGCATTGCATCGTGGAAGCTGTAGTGTGTCAATGTAATCCACGGTACATCCACACAGCTTCACTCACAAATAGTCATTGCAATGAGTCGTCTGTCTGGTTCAAGATCTTTGGTTTCTCTGATATTAATATTTCATCAATATTGCATCCTCATCAGGACTCCTTATCCTGTTGTCACCCTGTGACATGGAGACCCTGCAGCTTTAGTACATCAGGACTGGCCCTTTCACGCCTCCCAAGCATTCACAGATGATAGCAATTTTGGGGTGGGCCAGTTCAGAGCCCTGGATTTGGGCCTGGTGGTAGCTAAGCTGGTCAGTCTGCTGTCTCTCCTTGATCCACACCACCAGGGAGAGCTCTCCAGCACTGCTCCAGCTAGGCCACTCCATGCTGCGATCAATAGGAGGCAGAGCCAGCCCTCCTGTTCTCATGTTCAGCTACTCACTCCCACACCTCCAGAGGCAGCCCCACTATGCCGCCCAGTTTAGGTGCTGGGCCCACTCTCCCAAGTGCTGCAGCCTGTGAGGGCCTGGGCGAGCTCTCCTGCTCTCACACCCTCAGGGCTGGTTCATCCAGGCCTTCACCAGCAGGACCAGCTCACCTCCACTGTGTTGTCCAGGTGAGGTGCAGGGCCCACTCTCCAGAGTGGTACAGCCAATGAGGGGGCAGGGCTAGCTCTCCTGCTCTCATGACTCCAGGGCTAGCCTTCCCTGCTACTACAGGTGGCAATCGGGTAAGGGGATGGTATCACCCCCTCAGCACTTCATGTCTTATGAGTGGCAGAGCCAGCTGTCCAGGGCTCTTGCCCTTAGGACTTGCTCATCTGTGCCCCCTCCACCGGGACCAGCTCTTCTGTGCTGCCCAGAAGAAGTACAGGGCCCACGCTCCCCAGTGCTGTAGCCTGTGAGGGGCAGAGCCAGCTCTCTTGCTTTCACGACCCTGGGGCCAGGTCTCCCAATTGCTGCAGGGGGTGATGGGCAAGGGGTAGGAAAGACTTTCCCCACACCCATGCCTCTTCACAGCAGACAAGTGGCTGGGCCAGCTCTCCTGGACTCTCACCCTCAGGCCTGGCTCACCTGCGCCCCTGCCTCCTGGATCAGCTGTTGCTATGCTGTCCAGGTGAAGTGCACAGCTTACTCTCCCAAGGGCTGCCACTGGCAAGAGACGAAACCAACTCTTCAGAGCACCGCATCCAGTGATGGGCAGGGCCAGCTATGTACAGGTCCTGAACATTTTCCTGCCCTGACCAGGAATATCCTCATGGTCTCTAGTGGTAATATGAGCCACAGACATCAACACTGACCCCTGCCATTATGTAGCCATAGACTCAGACATGGCCCTCAGTGGCAGCTTGGGCTGGGACCTCACCATGGCCCAGGAGGCAAGGCTGGCCACTCAGAACAGGCTCCTGCTCTCCACTCTTGAGTCTCCAGCTCCATCTCTCTCCGTAATACTCAAGCTGCTCCACTCTCTCCCATCTGAGCACCACACACTCACACATTACACACATGGCTGCAGGCTGGCCACGTGACTGTCGGGACCCTGGGTGACATGCTCAATCCATGCTATGTGGTGTGTAGCAAGCAGATGTCTATGACCTGCCTGAGTTGTGCGCTGGAGGGCAGGTACGTGGGTGGCATGGTCTTTCACAGGTCTCTATATCAGTCATCCTCCTTCCTGGCTGCACTGCCTGGATTTGATTTGATTGATTTTTATGAGTTCTCGGCATAAGACAGCTTTGGCCACCAAGCCAGGCATCAAGCTAGGATGAACAAAGGATTGTCATCTGCTCTGGCCCTGACTGACATAAGGACACCATGGTCTTTGCCCATTGTCATGGAGGTTGTTCATTTATTTTTTTAAGCATTGAACACACCCATAACACCTTCCAGGAGGCAGTTCTCTCCATTACATGGGTACCAGAGACTGAACTCAGGTAATCAGGCTTGCCAGCAGGCACCTGTACCTAACACCAAGCCATCTCTCTGGTCCTTGCTAATACTTTATGAAAAAATTATCTATGTATATGTGTGTCTGTGTGAGTGTCTGCCATGTGTGTACTGGTGCCCATGAAGATAAAAAGAAGGCTGTGTCTCCCGAAACTGGAGTCACAGGAGGCTAGGAGCTGCCCATCATAGAAACTGAACCTAAGTCTTCTGGAAGAGCAACAGTGCTCCACCAAAATGAATAAAGATCTGATTTGAATAATGATAGAAGCTTCCACATGAAAGGCACGACTCAAGGGACACAGAGAGGCAGCAACACAGACAACACAGAAAGCAAATCCCCCTGCATGGAGATAGCTCAACAAACCTTCTGAAGATCGTTCTGCAGACTGGCAGATTGGAAAACCTTGATGATGAAATGGACATTTGCTGAAGAACAGGCAATCAAGACTGGACAGGTAGTCATGGACTGGAGAGATGGCTCTGTGGTTAAGAGCACTGACTGCTCTTCCAGAGGTCCTGAGTTAAATTTCCAGCAACCACATGGTGGCCCATAACCATCTGTAATGGGATCCAATGCCCTCTTCTGGTGTGTCTGAAGAAAGCAATAGTGTACTCACATACATTAAATAAATAAATAAATAAATAAATAAATAAATGACTGCAGTTATGAAGAAGGATCATCGCACCAACAGATCTTCAGAAGGATGTTCAGACTGTTAAATTTATGGGATTGATAACTGTTTCTGACATAATAGTTAAACTGAACAATTTTTAGCTTTAACAAAAATGGGGAAAATGTAAAGGCATTTTAATCCAGCAACATGGCTACTCTGGCTGGAATAAAGACACGCCCTTAGCATACCTTTAATCCCAAACGAAGATAAAGTTAGTTTGTAGAAGGAAGCACTATGTTTGAAGGTGATGTCTAATTGAGAGGCAGACAAAGTCACAAATTAGAGAAAGACTTGACAAACTAGGATATGCACAACTCTTACAGGAAGGAACAAGAAAGAGAGTTAAGAGAGAAGTGCAAAGAGGGGGAAAGGAGGCAGTTTTACCAGGACAGTTGTACAGACACAGGTTGAAGAGAGGACAAGTCAAGAGAATGAGGAGATGGAAGATTAGAACAGATTGCCAGAGTTAGTCTGAGGCCAAGCAGAGTAATTCAGTCAGAGGCTTCGAGAGAAACCAGATTAAATCAGTCAGCTTGGAAAGGAGTTTGAGACAGAACAGCTGAGTTGAACCAGCCAGCCAGAAGTCAGAAAGAACTAGAAAAGGTGAGCTTATTCAACAGTATGTCTCAAAGGCTGAAAACATTCTAGACCTAGATAAGATTGTAGAGAGGCTAGATGTTTCCAGGAAAGGGCCTACGTAGCTGACAAATGCAGTAAACCTCAGAGATAACAATCACATCAGGCAAATAAAAGATACTTTTACCCTCCTACACCTTCATAATTTATTTTCAGCTGGTTCAAAAATAGCACATTTTAGAGGTGAGACATTAAACAGTACATTACCCCTCTTAATGTCACATCTCATGTTGGACTGATGAAAGACACGACAGGCTTGTCAGTTGTGTGTGGAAAGTCAATAAATAAACATAATGACGGTTGCTGTGTCGCCCATGTTCTCATGGTGAGGGGCTCGCCACTGCTCTAAATCCAGCCTCACTATCGTCTATGATTGAGTTCTCTCCGGCCATTGCTAATACAATAGGGGGAAATTATATACCAAAAATATTAAAATCTTTTTGCCTTTCTGCATTATTGAGGGTTGAATTCAAGGCTTTTTACATGGTAAGCAAGTTCTCTGCCACTGAGCCTCAGGCCTAAAAATGATAGTCTGAGGGCTGGTGAGACGGTTCAGCAATTAAGAGCACTGACTGCTCTTCCGGAGGTCATGAATTCAAATCCACATGGTGACTCATAGCCATCTATAATGTGATCTGATGCCCTCTTCTGGTGTGTCTGAAGACAGCTACAGTGTACTTACATGTAATAAATAAAGCATAAAAACCTTAAATAAATGATAGTCTGCAAATACTAACAAGGGCCGGAGTGTGGCTTAGTGAGAGATGGTATGTTCAACATAAGTAAAGCTCTGGGTCTGATCCACAGCATCACCTCTCAGAAAGTATTTAAAAAATAAACGAGGAAGCCCTTGTGGTGTGGCAGAAACGAGGATCTAACATACATAGAGCTTAACTCCTTCTCACGTCATCAGGAGAGAACATTCCCGAAACTGCACTGGGACTGGTCACGCCTCCTGTGTGTTCCCAGTGTCCCTCTCCTAGGTGACACTAAAACTCTTAATGCCAACCCCAAGCCAAATGAGCTGTTATGGAGGACAATTAGGCCATTCCAAGACTATGACAACTCAACAGCCTGTATCCCCTTACGAAGATTACAAACCTTGTAACCATTTCTGGTGAAAAGACTCTAAGGAAAACGTCCCTACAACACAAGCTAAAATACCCAGAATGGTCATCAAAAAAGTATTTATTCATACTGGCTGACACAGCGCATAGGATAGACTAGCCCTGGGGACATTCAAAATGTTTAAGTTTCCTAACACAAGGATTTATGGGTAACAGACTAATGAATAGCATATGGATCATAAATACCCTTCATTCTCCTTTGAGCCAACAAGGACGGGATCTGGGACATTGCTAACATTTCATACTGTGTCCAAATTTATACCACATAGCAAATTGGCTGTGTAAAGTAGACACAGCGAGCCACCACATCTTGTTTTCTTGATTAAATCTAGATGTTTGCATTATGTCTTCCTCTTGGTCTCTCACAATTCTTCTAAATACACGTTTACTTCACATTCATTTGATGTCCACTCTCCAGAATCCTCCATCTTTCCACACAACAACTGTCCTGACAGATAAGCCAACAAATTGGCAACAAATCTGGCTGGCAACAAAATCAGATTGAGTAACTCAACATGTATATTGAAAATCAGCTCTCAGAAGTAAAAACATATCTAAGGTAGAATCAACCACACGTTTATAAAACCCTGCCCCTCTTATGGCTTTTAATGCATTTTTGGTGATTAGTGTTAGGTAGCTGGAGAGATGGCTCAGCACCTAAAATACATACTGCTCTTGTAGAAGACCTGAGCTCTGTTCCCACACCAGTTTGTACATAACTGACTGTAGCTCCAGTTCCAGGACATCTGATACCCTCTTCCAGCCTCTGTGGGCTCCTACACACACACATAATTAAAAATATAAAAATAAAATCTTGCCTTGTTGGTTGTGAGCCTTAGCCTTTAATGGCTGAGCCATCTGTCTAGCACAAACATAGAATCTAAAAACCAAAAGAACCACACAGATCAACTTGGGAAAAACCCATTGCTCAGTAACACAATAACAAGTAGCCCTCAGAACGGGTTTTAGAACTGTTCACTCTATGAGTAATGGCCAAAAGTGAACATTTTTTTTGAAGCACATTTCTTAAAATCCAGGACAGACTCCCTTGGCTACAAGCACCCCTGAATGCCAGCCAATCAACAATGGCTTCACCCAACGAAAGCCCTTTTACAGATAATGCTTAAGTTAAATGCTTATACCTCTAAATCTACCAATACTTGAACTCCAAACCTTATGTCTGATTAACAGTATGTTGTGCAAGAGGGGATTGCAACAGACCTGTGTAATTTTCCTTTCCTTCAGTAAGCAATAAATTCAGTTCTCTTTTTTAAGGTTCTAAATAGAGGTCTTGTCATCCTTAGACAATATATCACACAGTACGGGCTGGGAAGTCCGATGACACGCTCTGCAATCCATCAGTGTTTTCTGCTCACACTGTGGGAGGAGGGGTTTGGTATAACCAGGAAGCCCCACAAAGAGGCCTGGGGCCTCTGCAATACTGACCAGAATGTTTCCAGACTTTGTGCTTGTTCTCAGCCAAAGGGAGAATGTTTCCTTTTCCATGGCTGTGACTAGCAAACTCCAAGAGAAGAGAGGATTGTTGTTTGAATGTGAACCAAACGCTTCAACACAAAGGTAAGAGAAAAACTCAAGTAATAAAATCCAGCTGTGGCTGATCTTGCTCCAAGAATACAAGCCTTAGCGGTGTATCAGTTCTTCCCGTTTGAAATATCATTTAAGACTACCATCCTGAGGCCTTATTCTAAAGGTGCAGAAAAGTACAATTTCCCAGAAAATAAGTGAGCAAACGACAGAACTGGAAACCAACGTGGCAGGAAGACACCAACGCATCATGGTTTCTGCCCTGGGTATCAGTATTCCTCAAACCCCACAGATCATTAGCATCAGAATTACCATAAGTGAGGGACGGGAGGGCTGACCCATGGAATAGTCATGTAGGGAGTTGAGGATTGCTCTGAGTCCTAGAATTCAAGACCACATGGGCAACATAGTTGAATAAGTCAGGGGAATGATGTCATGAGTTCCCATGGTCCCTGAGAATCTGTAGGCAATGAATGACTGCTGGGGGAGGGAGAGATAGCCACAGATAAGTTATGCATGTTTTTATAATTAACCCCAATTTAACTCACTGGGGTACGAATGCTAAAAACAAGAAAAAACAAGAAAGAAGCTGGGTGGTGGTGGTGCACAACTTTAGTCCCTGAAGAGGCAGCCTGGTCTCTAAGGCCCGGGCCAGCCTGTGCTACTTGGAAAAATCCTGTCTTGAAAAACCAATCAATCAAAACAAACTAGAAAGAAAGGAAAAAGAAGAGGAGAAAGAAGAGGGGGAGGAGGAGGAGAAGGATGAAGAAGGAGGAAGAGGAGAAAGAAGAGTTGGCAAGAGGGAAAAGGTCACTGGGAATGGGAGGGGATTAGGGAGGGAGGGTGACAGAAATGGACAGGCCAAATATTTTGTACATAGCTATGGAATGTCATAATAAAGCCCATTATATATCTAAAAATTAAAAAAAAAAGGAATTGCCTAAGCAACCACTAAAACTACATGTCAATGCCCTCCATGGTTTTAAGAAATAGGCATGTTAATGAGTTCTTCAAATGTTCTTCAACATTCTAGAATTTGAGAGTAATAGATATTGACACAGTAAGTGGCAGAGCCCAGTCCTTCTTCATCCACACGACCTGTTGAACATGGGCAGATCCACTACAGGCTCCTGCTTGTGATTCCTCTGACCGAGCATCTATGCAAAGCTGTCAGCATCAATACAAGTTCATTAATGTAGCTCATGCCCAAAGGTACACGAAGATCAAAGGGAGGTGCGATCTGCCCAGCTTGTACCCAAAGCTAAGCAGGGTTTCAGATTTGCTCAACAAAAAACTCTACTTTCAAATATTTTCTTTTCTGACACTTGTCTACTTTCCCATTAATCAGAAACCAATTGTTTTCTCAAAGTCTGTTGAAACATGCTATAAAGAACAATTCAGGAGCCAGGCAGTGGTGGGACATGCCTTTAATCCCAGCACTTGGGAGGCAGAGGCAGGTGGATTTCTGAGTTCGAGGCCAGCCTGGTCTACAGAGTGAGTTCCAGGATAGCCAGAACTACACAGAGAAACCCTGTCTCGAAAATCCAAAAACAAAAACAAAAACAAAACAACAACAAAAAAGAACAATTCACGTCACATAAAAGATACAACCCTCACATAACTTTCCTATATAGGATTGAATTGGTAAGTGTTTGACCAGAGGGGCCTTTGAAACTTGACTATGGGAGTTGTAGAGATGTCTCAGCAGTTTTAAGAGCACTAACTGATCTTGTAAAGGACTCTCACGGGCTCAGAACCATGTGTATCTTAAGTTCCAGAGGATCTGATGCCTCTTCTGGACCCTGTGACCATTGCATGCGCAAGATGCGCAGACATACAGATGTATATATGCAGGCGAGACGTGACTATGCCTTATCTGAATAAGCAACTTTTGTAACCTCAGCCAACTCTACGAAAAAGATAAGATATTTCAATGTCTGTTTATTTAAAGAAGTGGTTCCCCCAGCTCCTCCTGAGACAGGGTTTTCAGTCTAGCCCTGGCTGTCCTGGAACTCATTATATAAACCAGGCTATGCTCGAACTCAGAGATCATCTGCCTCTGCCTTCCAAGTGCTAGAATTAAAAGGCCTATGAGCCACCACCACCACCTGGGTAAGAAGGGCATTTTTAAGTCAAAAGGTTTCCTCTGCTTGTGAGAAGTTACTGAAGGCAAGATTGTAAGGCTCAGTATTTGTCATGGCCCCTCCTTATCACTGCCATGGATGCTGAAAATTCAGTATTGAAAGGGTTCCAACTATGTATAGTGTTTAATTAGGGGCAGGAGAGAGAAAGTATGCTTTTCTCCATCTGGCTGTCTTTAAACATGGATGAGACAAGGATCATGGAGCTGCTAGGATCAGCCAACAAATTCATGGATGCCTTGGTGTCAACAGTTCCTGTCTTCCTACCATCCAGGACCTGGTATCAGAGAGTCCCTTCCCCCATTCTCTGCTTTCCCAGCCTCCTGTGGTGTGTTAGTTTCATTCCCTGTTGCTGTGGCAAAACAGGCTTACAAAAGCAATTTAAGGGAGAGTTTGTTTGCCTCACAGACTATTATCAAAAAAGTGACAGGAACTTGAAGCACACGGGCACATTACCTCCATAACCAAGAGCAGAGAGCAACTAGCCACGTGAGAACTTGAGTGTGCTAACTGGGCCTTGGGGTGGTGGTGGTATTGCTACCCACAATGTTCATGTCTTTTCATCTCTATTAACATAATCAAGAATTGACCTTGGGGCAACCAGATCTAGACAATCCCTAGCTGGGCCTCCCTTCCCAGGATGCTCGATTGCATCCAGTTGACAAAACCAACTTCACTTAGGGTTTCACTAACTCGGAAGGCTTCCCACCTTAGGCAGAAGTCAGATTTTCTAGAGTTGTGATTTCCCCTCGCTGCAGAAAGCAAGCTTGGGAAATATCTACCAGCTTCACAACTCCAGGAGAACTTTGAACTTAGAGCCTCAGCTGGGATCAAGGAGAATTTGCCAATCCATGAAAGATTCTTGAGAACAAAGCTGGTTAAACCAGTTCCAACCCTAAATGACGTGTTTTAATGAACCTCTACCTTTGCTTAGACGGGGAGTTTCTGGAAGAGGCAGCTTCATGACATTTTACCAACCAGTCAACACACTGCATGGCTGGTCATTACTACAGGATTGACAATGAAATCATCAGAGCAAATTAAGATGCCTTTTCTTTGGTAAAGATGTAAAGGGATCAGTCTTTCTTTCTAAACTTCCCCTTTGCTAGGTTAGCAAAGAAAGCCCTTGACTAAAGGGAAAACAGTACCTCATTTGGGGGCTGTTAACTCCACCTTCAAGGGGATCGAAGGGTAGGTGGGTTTTTGCCCACATCATGATTGGTGTGATGAATCTAGGGCTTGAAAAATACAGTAATGTCTCATTTGTGTGAAGTTTTATTTGCAAATTGTCTGGGCTTAGGAACTTCCATCCTTGAATGCCTAGAAAAGGTGAGGGGATCAGGAAAGGAACAGAGGCTGAAGGAGTAATAGCTGCATCTTCTAAAGACTGAAAAGGCTACAGAGGTCGGAGGCACTTTGTGGCTGCATTTGCTGGTTTTGTAGGTGGCAAGGTGAGATGGGGTGGGGTTAAATCAAAGAGCACAGGTAGAATGATGGCCAAGGGACAGAGGGGGCAAGGATGAAGATGAGGAAAATCCATGGCCAACCTCAGAACAGTCAAGACACTGGAAAGATGGGGAAAGCAGTAATCGGGAGACCCCCTATCTCCTTACATAAAAGAGCTTATCTTGGGACCATTTGACTCCTAGAAAGTAGCCCAGAAAAGCCCATAGCTGTTGTGGTTTTTCTGGGCACTCCCTCCGTGGAAAAGTGTGTAGTGAATGAAACACAGTGGTGATATCATATACTCTTCCCACAAACCTGCAGAGTAAGGGGCACCTAAGAATGGAAAAGGGGCAATACTAAATAAAGCCCACGAAGTACTTCATAACCACATTCAAGGGCTAATGCATGGAGAGTGCCAGAGTGATCTTTTGTCCAGGAAAACTCAAGACAGCTTCTACAGTGTGAGGCATCTAAAGAGTAAAAGCTGAGAAAGCAAGCCCGACTTCCCTTCCCCCTGGCCTAGATGCTCCATCTAGTGCCTCTGCATTCTTACCATGATCCATGTAGGGCATGGGGGATGGGGGATGAGAAAGCAAAAGCTCTGAAGTGGCTCAAGTTTGCTTCAGTTTGGCTTCACACAGGCATACACCAAAAGCCAAACCGATTCTAGTTAGTAAGTGCACACGATTCTTTTGCACTAGAAAACTCATCAAAACATTAAGCAATTAAAATCACCAAGGAAAAAAGCCAAAAGATAATTTCTTAAGGTAAAACTCTTAAGATAAAATCAAAGCAAAAATTAAGACTGTCTGGACACAGACAGATATGATAAAAATGACCATTCTATTACACGAGCAACTCACACGTGTTTTACACACACTAAGATGGTAAACAAACAGATAAGGGGTATAAACTTATAACTGATAGAAAAAATATTTCAAGTGGTTCACACACAATGTGGACAAAAGGAAGACTAGAACACGTTAATAATTAAAATGTCAGATTTAAAATTTTTAATTCTTATTGTCTGGGTCCTGGAGAGAGAGTTCATCAGTTAAGTATATTTGTTGCTCCTAGAGAGCAGGGTTAGATTTTCAGCATCCTCTTCAGAGAACTCAAAAATGCCTACATTTCAGGGACTGGCGCCCCCTTCTGGCTCTGAAGGCATATGGATGCATATGCCCACCATCTAATAAAACATGCCAGACACACACAGACATCTAATTAAAAAAATAAATCTTTAAAAAAAACTAAGTGTTTAAGAACATCCACATTAACCAGGCATTTTGTGATAAAATGTGCACAATATAGCTTGAAGGTTTGGTAACAAAAATTATATAGAGCAAAAGCACTAAACATATAAACAATTTCACATATATTTTTCAGTATTTTCTCAATTTCTGTGGTATACATTGGAGTTGAAACCAGATGAACCTGTGGCTCTTCTGTGCTCTGATGTCTCTCAGACTGACAGGAACATAGTGGTTTGGCTAGCATTTCTGTAGCACTGCCTATCTATGTAACTACATACCAGAGTATTCTTTTTCCTTTTTTTAAAAGTTTTTTTTTGTAACACGGTTTCTTGGTGTAACAGCCCTGGCTGTCCTGGAACTCACCCTGTAGATCAGGCTGATCTCCAACTCAGAGATCTGCCTATCTCTGTCTCCGGAGTGCAGTGATGAAAGGCAAGCCCCACCAGGCGGCTCAGAAAACTCATTCTTTTAAGATTTAGTTATGTGCAGGCATGTGTATAAAACTCATTCTTTTAAGATTTAGTTTTGTGCACGCATGTGCATATGCCACATGTGTAAGGTGCACACAGAGACCAGAGGAGGGTGTCAGATATCCTGGAACTGGAGTTACAGGCAGTTGTGAGCCACCTGACATGGCTGCTGGGAATCAAAGTTATGTCCTCTGGAAGCAGAGCGGGTGCTACAATGAGTCATTTCTTCAGCCCCCTAAAGCATGGTTCTCAATGGTGTGTCAAGAGTCCCTGAGTTTGCATGTCACAAATATCAGATGTTTACATTATGATCCACAACTGTATCAAAATAAGTTATAAAGTAATAACAAAATAATTTTATGGTTTGGGTAACCACAACATGAGGTATTAGATGGTCACAGCATTAGGAAGGTTAAAACCACTGGTCCTTTTTATTTGGGCAAACTAGAGAGTATGGTAGAACAATGTACCTGTAAAAATTTATCAGGTAAGTTAACATGGGCTCAGGGAATAAACCCAGCTCCGGACCAAACAAGCTCTAAGTGAATGAGCATTACTCAAATCATGGTTCACAGAACACTACCACTTTGTTTGCTTATTTTGTGGGTGGCAGTGCTGAACCTTGTATACGCTAAAGGTCCTCTACCACTGACTGCTACCTCATCTTCCTGCCTCTTAAAAAGAATTAGCCTAGCAGAAGAGACAGCCAAAAACCTCAAATTGCATGAGGCACATTATCTAGAATATCTCACCTCAGTTAATCGTATCCCACATAAAGCAACCTATAGCAATGACTAAAAGGTATTTATTTTCTAATTAGCTTGATGGAAGGTTTGATTTTAATGCTAGAAAACTTTTTTGTTCTTGCTACTTTATATTTTAATCTTATATGTATACATGTTAGCCTGCATGTAAATATATACACCATATATGCCTACAGAAGCCAGAAGAGAGGACTGGATTTCCTGGAACTGGAGTTCAAAGATAGTTGTGAGCCACCAGGTAGGTGCTGAGAATCAAACCCTGGTCCTCTCTGCAAGAGCAACAAGTGCTCTTAAGCACTCTATTGTTTGAAGCCCCTAGAGAGGACGGTGAAAAGTTTAAAGCAAAACAAGGCAGGGGATTTTCAGACTTCTTTGCTGCAGACAGCTACTCCTTAACAACTTTTTCTTGCCATTAAAAACTAGAAAATATGAAGAACAAACTATTCCTTTGGGGGTGGGATATAGCTCAATGGTAGAGCCCTGGCTCAGTACAGGCACCTTGGTGGGTGGGTGGGGCACACAACAGAGGAAAACATAACTTCTAAAGAACTAATTCCAGATCATAAACACACTACTTTAAACTACTACCATCCACATTTCTCAAAGGTCTTCATACACTCTTGGAACCAGACAGTTTGTTGTTTTGCTCTACCCCTCTACCCTAGTTTCTCAGCTCAAAAAATGGAATTCATTCTCTTTATCAACAAATATATGCCTTTCTCCAGGCTGTCAAGTACCTTCTCCTGTCCACCTTTTGTGCCTGAGGTGATAATTTACCACAATGACTCTGGAGCCAAAGCAGTAGGCAGAATGCTACGACCTGGCTTCCCCAGCTGAAGCAGCTTGAGAACTTTCCAAATTATTCAGGATGCTGACTGAGTAGCCCAGACTCTTGAGTACTCAGGATGTCTGCTTCTAGGAAGCCCTTCCTGCACATATCACTTCAATACCCATCAGTATTACTTCTAAATGACTCTCCTCCATGGTCCCAACAGAATCTTGTAAATAACTCTCCAAAAAAATGAATGCATTGTTTTCACGCCTGCTGTTCACTCATCGAGTGCAGGAACCTTACACAAAGCTCCTGGGTGGGTCTGGGTCCCACATACACTTCTCTCAATGTAATCAGTTTCCAATTATTTAAACATCTGATACACCTGCACGAATCACAGAATGTACGGAAGAGGTGATTCTCTCCATTCACCATTTAGGATTCAAACTTAGGTTGTCAGGCTTGGCAGCAAGCACTTTTACCCACTAAGCCATCCATCTCACCTGCTGCCTGTGCCTTCTGGTGTTTGTAAAGCATGTATTGGCTCTGATAATGGTATTGCTGCTTTCTAACACTCCCATTTCTAACAATGAGGGGTGATGAAAAAAATGGACTTGACAGTAGCTTTTTACCATTCATGCCAAATTAGAATGGGGTCCTAACCAAAGGAAACAGACACACAGACACACAGACACACACACACACAGTTTTACTTTCTTTCTGTGTGTTCCACAATCACACACTGTGAGGAGGTCAGAGGCAGTTCTTGTCTTTTTTTCCCCTTATGTCGGGGTTTCTCTGTGTAGCCCTGGCTGCCCCAGAGCTAAGTAGACCAAGTTGGTCTTCAAGTCAGAGGTCTGCCTGAGTGCTGGGATTAAAGGTGTTACCATCATCACTAATTCTTTTTAAGTCAGGGTCCTATTGTCCGGGCAGCTTTGTCATATGCACTGGACTAACCAACCTGCCACCTTCAGGGTGACTCTCTTCACCTCCCATCTTGCCATAGGAGTCTGGATATTAAAGATGCAGGCCACTGTATCCAGCCTTGTTCTTTTAGGAATTGTTCGAATCACTTTCACTTATTTGTGTGTGGTGGGGGATGCAATTGGAGGATGGAGGAGAACTTGGATGAATTGGTTCTTTTCCTTCTACCTGGTCTTGAACTTTGTTCTTCAGGCATAGACTCAAGTGGTTCTATCCACTCAGTCCTTAGACTTATGTGGGTTCCTGCGATCTGGACTGATTGTCAGCCTCGCTCAGCAATTGCATTCCATCCACTAAGCCCCCTCCAAGTGCTCTATCTTCCCATTGCTGATAGTTTTAGATGTACATTCTATCTAGCATGTCTGCATATGACAGGGGGCTTTTCTTGTCATACACTTAATTTACCACCTTGTCATTTGGATGCATCTTAACTACACACTGTATTTTATAAACGACTGTGTTTTAGACACTGCTTCACCCAGCTGCCTTCTGCTCATGTCTAAAGAGTTTGGGATCTCATACATGAAGGGGTATCATGCTCCTTAACTCTGTTTTCCATTTTTCTTTACATCCTTAATACTTACATCCTAAAAATTTGTGATTCTTTTTCTGTACCCCAGTATCAACATTCACGACAGCTCTCTTTTTCTGCTTTCTTCAGACAGGGTCTTTCTACATAGCCTTGGCTGTGCCAGACTTGAAGTGTAAAGATATATTTTAGTCCCTTCTGGGATTAAAACTGTGTGCCACTACGCCCAGTTTTCAGCTTCTTTTATGATACCTGGTCTTACAAAAACTTCCTTCTTTCCCCCATGCTCGTCTCAAAAAGTTTTCCTGTAGAAATATCACTGCACACCATGGCAACTATTTTAGAAACAAGACATACTAATTTACCTAAGTTTTTATTTATTGGCTCTAGGAAGAATTTGCACGAAAATGAGCCTGTATGGCAGGTACAGAACGTACTGTAACAGCACCAGAGAGGCCCAGCCTCTCTCCTCTACAAAGCCTCCATGTTGATACATACATGTGACTTCAGCAACAAAACCACACAGTCCAGGAAAAAGAGGAGCCCTTGAGGAAAACAGTTTAAAGCGACTTTTCCAATTGTTACCTTTTCGTATATTAAATTCAAATAATGGATACATCCAGAGGCCCAAATGTTTGGCATAGAATAAAATCATGTTCATTTATTTTTTTTCTGCATCTTAGAAGGCATAAAATTAAATATGTTGAATGTAATAAATTCATCCATACAAGTGCAAGTCTCCAGCTATAGTGCATTTTATGGCAGATTTATTACTTAAAAATGTACCAGTAAATCAAAAAGAGGAACTATGTCTGTTTAACTTTTATTAAAGTGTATGTAGGAAGTCTTCAGAAATCAAATATGAGCATGAAGATATGGCCAAACATAAAATCTATCAAATTCAGTGAAAAGTTGCTGACTTTAAATAGTAGATGTCAGAATGACCAATATATATTCTTTGTTAACAGCCTCTCACTCTACAGTAAAAAAAAAAAAAAAAAAAAAAAAAAAAAA